>NC_036860.1:33721004-33815382 GCF_002910315.2 Salvelinus sp. IW2-2015 | reverse complement strand
TTATTGTTGTAAGGCTTGTCCGCTCTCCTCATCCTCAGACGAGGAGAGGAGAGAAGGATCATCAGACCAAAATGCAGCTTCAGGGAAATAAGCCATCCTTTTATTTACACGACGATGGCAACACGAAACACAAAACACTTTCAAATTTACAAAACAAGAAAACGACGTCGACGAAACCTGAACATAAACTTACATAACTAAACATAAACTCACGGACAGGAAACAGACGACATCAAAATAACGAACAGCCAAACAGTCCCGTATGGTATCGACACGACACAGACACGGAAGACAATCACCCACAAACAAACAGTGAGGAACACCCTACCTAAATATGACTCTTAATTAGAGGAGAACGCAAAACACCTGCCTCTAATTAAGAGCCATACCAGGCAACCAAAACCAACATAGAACAGATAACATAGACTGCCACCCAAAACACACGCCCTGACCATAAACACATACAAAAACAACATAAAACAGGTCAGGACCGTTACAGAACCCCCCCTCAAGGTGCGAACGCCGGGGCACCAGCACAAAGTCCAGGGGAGGGTCTGGTGGGCAGTTGACCACGGTGGTGGCTCAGGCTCTGGACGCTTGTCCCCACACCACCATAGTCACTCCCCGCTTCAGTCTTCCCCTCCCAATGACCACCCTCAAACTAACATCCCCTAAATGAACAGCCAACACCGGGATAAAGGGCAGCACCGGAGAAGGGGCAGCACCGGACAAGGGCAGCACCGGGAGGCAGCACCGGGATAAGGGACGAGCACCAGGATAAGGGGCAGCACGGTATAAGGGCAGCACCGGTATAAGGGCAGCCACCGGAACAAGGGCAGCACGGGACAAGGGGCAGCACCGGAACAAGGGGCAGCACCGGGACAAGGGCAGCACCGGGACAAGGGGCAGCACGGGAAAAGGGGCAGGTCCCGGCTGAGGGACTCTGGCAGGATCCCGGCTGAGGGACTCTGCAGGTCCGGCTGGGCTCTCTGAGGGACGTCTGTGCAGGTCCCGGCTGGGGACTCTGGCACCGGTCCCAGTCCTTTGAGGGACTCTGGCCCAGGTCCCCGGCTGGAGGGACTCTGGCCAGGAGTCCCGCTGATGACCGGTCTGGCAGGTCATGCACAGGACGGCTCTTGGCTGGTCATGGCAGGGAGGCTCTGGTGCTGGTCATGGCAGGAGGGCTCTGGCTGGCATGGAATCGGATTGGCTGGTCATGGCAGGACGGACGTCGTGCAGTGCTTGGACGCTCCTGGCAGGTCTGGCTGGACGGCTCTGCAGGTCCTGCTGGACGGCTCTGGACGGTCATGGCTCGCTGAAGGCTCTGGCTGGATCCGGTTCTGGCGGAAGGCTCTGGCTGTCCGGTCGGCTCGTAACTCTGGCGATCCTCGGCGGTAAGGCTCTGGTGATCCGGTCTGGCGGGAGGCTCTGGCTGATCCGGTCTCGGCGGTCAATGGCGGCGAAGTCTGGCTGTAGTCACGTGCCTCCGTTGCTGGCGGCAGGCTAGGCTATGCTCTGATTGACCGACGGTCTGACTTTTGGCAGCCTCTGTGGCCAGGACGGGCGGCTTTGCAGGCTCATGGCAGTCCTTTCGCGACCAGTCAGGCAGGCTCAGGTTAGACCAGGGGAGATTTCGGGCAGGCGGCCGCTGGGCAGGAAAGACGGGCAGTTCAAGGCCCGCTGGGCAGACGGGCAGTTCAGGCGCGCGGCAGTTGCTGGCAGGACGGGCAAGTTTCAGGCGCCGCTGGGAGAGACGGCAGTTCAGGCGCCGCTGGCAGACGGGCAGTTCAGGCGCCGCTGGGCAGACGGCATTTCAGGCTCGCCGCTGGGCAGACGGGCACACCGTGGAGAAGGAGACGGAGAGACAGCCTGGTGCGTGGTATGTGATGGCATTGCGTGCGCCATGGAAGGAGGAAACAGCTGGGAGGAGAACCCGGAGAGACAGCCTGGTACGGGGGGCTGCCACCGGAGGACTGGTACATGGATGGTGCACCGGGTATACCGGACCGTGAAGGAGGACACGTGCTCTTGAGCACCGAGCCTCCCCAACCTTACCAGTTGAATGGTCCCCGTAGCCCTGCCAGTGCGGCGAGGTGGAATAGCCCGCACTGCGGCTATGCAGGCGAACCCTACTTGTGGGACAACCACCTGTTAAGGGCCCTGGGCCATACGCACGGCTGCCACGACCCATAGATGAGACGTACTGGAGAATCCCAATACGTTGGGGCCAGTGCTTCCATGCCACTCGGCTTCGATCCTCAAGCCTAGGCCTCTCACAGTCGCTTTTAGGCAAGTGTGGAATAGCCGCCAACTGGGCGTTAAGCGACGCGTCCACTGGGGTGACACCGGATATGCACCATGCGTTCTTTTTTACCGCCATAAAACACAAGGTATGTACTTACCAGGTACGACGCCCTTAACTACTCACGGTAAGCACGGGAGTTTGGCTCTCAGGTATTCCTACCCCGGCTTATGCCCACACTCCTCGTGTCCACAAACTGCCCCCCCCCAAAAATTTTGTGGTCTGACTCACGGGCTCCCAACCGCGTCGCCGCGCTGCCTCCTCATACCAGCGCCCCCTCAGCCTTCGCCTTCCCAACTCCGCCTTGGTGACGGCGATATTTTTCCCTGGGCTTGAGCCCCAGGGGTTCCCTCTACCGTTCCAGGATCTCCTCCCACGTCCAGATAATCCCTATGTTTGCTCTGTTTCTTTGGCATTTCCCTGCCGCTTTCGGTCGTAGGTTGCTGTGTCTGAGTGGGATATCGATTCTAGTGTTATCAAGTATAAGGTCTGCTTCGCCTCTCACTCAGTCTCCCTCAGACGCAAAGGAGTCCCCGCACCCGCCGTGTTGATAGAGAGTCGACACCGGACTGTGATACTTTTCTGAGAAAGGAAGGCAATCCAAGCGCCTATATTACACACAGCACAAACTCAGAGCTATGGTTATCAGGCCGAAAATAAGGCCATCCAATATTTTTTATCTTTTTGTCCCTACGTTACTCATCCCAAAGATGGCCATAACTGACGACAAAGTGAGGCAATACACAAACAGTTAACAAAGCAACTCTTTTTCAAATTTAACAAATAATGAGAAAACGAGCGGGTCCCAATGGCGGAGCAGTTTCATAACTTTTGAACTTCCACCCTACTTGTGAGGCTCCTTGTATACATAAACTTACATAACTAAGACATAAACTCGGTGACCAAATTAAAACAGGACTATACAAGGTAATCAACATGTTAAACGATCTTATCCAATAGCCTCATCCATATGATTTGGCCTATCCTCTCGGTGCCTCCCAACTACAGTACCGAAAACAGAGGACGAGGGCGCAAGGACAGAGCCAGTGCCCGTATGTATCGACACGCGCACACTCTCAGGAGCACGCGCCAAAGACATATTCGCACACAAACAATATACGCAGCTGCCTGGCAA
Source organism: Salvelinus sp. IW2-2015 (assembly GCF_002910315.2). Classification (NCBI taxonomy): domain Eukaryota; kingdom Metazoa; phylum Chordata; class Actinopteri; order Salmoniformes; family Salmonidae; genus Salvelinus; species Salvelinus sp. IW2-2015. Next base: position 33,811,945 of record NC_036860.1, on the reverse strand, counting down.
GATCACCCCTACCTAATTACTATGGAACCTGCATAATAAAGAGTTAGACTCGCGAGATATACTGGGCAAATAAACCACCCCTCGAACCCTCTAATTAAGAGAGCCTAGCATTGCACCATCGAGCACATCCCCCAAGCCAAACCAACATAGAAAAGCAGATAACAATAGGACTGCTCACCCCAAGGAACACACGGCCCTGGCGCGCTGACCATAGACAACATACAAAAAACAACATAAAACAGGTGTCAGGGACCGTGTACATATTGACTCAGTTTGCAAAATCCATCAGTTGCAATACCTATCTAATTCAAGATATATTAGTGTGTTCTCAGTGTGTGTTTCTCACTTAAAGTATAATTGCATACATTTTGCACTTCAATGAATGTCTCCTGCTCACACAAAATCTCCATCTGACCCTAAAATTTCCTCTGAGTTAGATCACATCACTTATGTGCATTCGAGATCAATAAAAATGTAAAATACAAATTTAAAATCGGCCACATTTAATATTGTAGTTAAGCGATGAAACAACGAAATGGTGGAAAAAGTTCAAGATGAAGGTGCTGATACATAGTAAACATCTAATACTTTACTTGGACTGAACACAGGCTACTATTACAAGTGAATATTTTCTATCACTTGAAGTCGTACTCTCCATCCCCACACACTCACCGAGTTCTAACACAGCACAATTAACAGCTGTCTCTTGGCGCAGTGTAGTTGCATGAAATATACTCCCTCTCGGAATTATACAACAATACACTCTCTAGTCAGCAGACAGTTATTGGTGGCAAAAAGTCCAGACAGTATCTATATCTCTATCTCCTCGCCCCAATACCAAACCTTCCACCTATACCTATTGTGGTCTCGCGGCAATATACCTCTAGAAATGATGCACACATACAACTACACTCACACACAGCGGACACCTCCACATCACGCACTATAGGGATCTCGAATAGAAAAAATACCATCATAAGAGCAACCTGTACATGTGTATACAGGTAAAGTGGCACCATACGTTGGTGCACTAAACACCTATCATTCTTTTCTTCCTATAACAAACCCTATGAGAGGACTAACATTAAAGCTCTAGTCACTCACCTATCATGATCCTTGCTTAGGATGAGATTCAAATCAAATTGTTTGACAACTTGACACTTTCCTAGAAGACTGCGCGCGCCTAGCAATATTTCACACAATAGTGAGCGTAGGGACTTTGGAGCCAACTACTTCTCATAATCTTAGCGAGAAATATTATCTTTTTTCTTGCTTTTTGTCGCTTTAATTTATTTTGAACTCTCAACTTGTTAATTGACTCTACTTTACATGTTTACTGTGTGAGTTTTGATTGTATATACTTTGCATATTTGACATCCTTTGTTGAAAGCCTTTGAACATAGTTCTCGTGCTGGGTATATTGAATAGCTGCTATAGAAATTCAGTGCATTTTATGGAATTGAGGGTCACCAACTATCTCTATTCATTCTCACCTCTGGCCTCCAATCTCTTTATGGACGATGTAGGGAAGCATACTCAGAGGATAGTCGCCATTGTAGGCATAGCTTAGTCTTACACATGTGGTGCCCAGTTGTGTCTTTAAGCCAGGCTGGTTTGGCGGCGACAAGTAGATAGTGATAACAGTCAATGTATAGACCGTGATGGAAAATGTATTGACTCAGTTGAATACCTATCAGTTGAATACCTATCTAATCAAGATATATTAGTGTTTTATTTTCCATTAATTAATTAACATTTTTCAATGAATGTTCTTCACATTCTTCCATTTTGAGAGATCGTTGACAAAAAAAAATACAATTTAATCCCACTTTGTAACACYAATGTGGAAAAAGTCAAGGGGTGTGAATACTTTCTGAAGGCACTATATATTTTTCTACAAAATTAAGGACAATCCCCTGAGCTTTAAAGATTAAGTGTCTTCAGTGATCTGAATTACCTCAGAATTCAAATAACTCAGTGGCAGTTACATTGCCAATACCAACCTACCTATTTCCAAATTGAAATGTTAGGGTCTCACTGTGGGCAGAAAACTAGATTAAGGTGTGCACCTTATATATAAACATGAGAGGAACTAAGCTCAGTCACTCACCTCATCATATCTTTCTGAGATCAATATTGACAATTGACTCTCAGAGCCAGCTACCCAATAGTGAGGCATACAACTCTTCCTTGTAGGAAGAAATATTCTTTCTGTTTGCATAATTTATTTGAATGACTTTCCCCTGGATGAGTGCTATAGAAATTCATTTTAGGTATCTCTATTCATTCTCACCTCTGGCTCCAATCTCTTGATAGGAGCTCAGAGTGTTGTAGCTAGCATAGTGCTAAAGCCAGGCTGGCGCACAGAGATAACAGCTATCGTTAGCATTAACATAGTTGCGGAGGCTAACGCCCCGACAGATGTCGACCCTTGTCATCGCTGTCACTTCTCTCTGCGGTTGGCACACACTGACCCTTTCACTGTCATCCAATCCCCACTGTCGGGTGGTTTAGCATTAGTGCCAACTCGCCATGATAACTGAGACACAACCTCCCGCGGTTCGCAGGTCAATCGGTGGCTACGCTAAGTGTTAAGCCCGTGCAGCTGGACAAGAAATTTGCCACCTGGCAGCCTGACAGACAGGTCCAGCCCTCCAATCAGCACCTCTCCTCCGTTTCCTCTTTCTCACCCCTCCAATAGAACTTCCTCTGGAGAAAACTGACAGCCCTTTTTTATGACTTGTCAACTCGCCAGCCCCTTGCTTTTCACAGTCCAAAACGGAAACACTGGAAGATAATTGGCTAATTTCATAGCTTGGATGTTTTCTCTCCAGTGAAGAAGAAACTCTGTGAAGTGTGTTGAACAAACGAGCTGGCTGCCAGCATGTCGTTGTCATGTTGTATTCTGAGTATAAGCCAGAAACTAGTGAGGCTCAATGGAGTTAGCAGAGCTAGCCGTTAGCAATGAACAGATCAATTTGATCCGATATGACAGTGCGGTCCTTCTCTTGAGTGATGAGGTCGGAACTGAACTCAATATTGGTCCGACTTCTCAGGGCAGATGTCCCTTAAGGTGACACAATCGAGTCACTTCATCCCAACTTAGTGTTCAGTTGACCTCCAACAGACTCTGTGGTCATTTTAAGGCTAGCTGCCCTACTGTGTTCAATTGTCTTGTCTATGTCAGTGATCAACTGGCATGAAAGAGCAGACAAGGTCTGGGGCTGTTTAAAAGACACTCAAATTCTGAAGTCTACTCTGTATAAAAATTAATCAAGAAAATTGTGATTAAAAAGAAAAGCTGTGCGGCCATTGACACCCAACCCAATGTTTTCACGTAGTGTAATTCTAATGATCTGTGGGGATTTTGGCTCTTTTTTCACATAATGGAAATATAACTGGTTAATATATGCTTGAGTGTATTTCAGGCTTTCTAACCCATTTGTCTGTTCAACATGGACCATAGCACTCAAAGGAAGATCCGTCAGTACATAACATGGTCACTTTAGCTGCGGGGTAAAAGACCTAGCATCTGTTTGTCTTTTGGCAATGTTTCAATAAGGAAGCAGTGATGACTGGCGAGACCAGTGACCGATGCAGCTCGTGTCACATGACTTGGGTGTCCGGGCGTAAATCATTTGTTGTCTACACTGAAGCAGTGCACAGACCAAAGCCCCAAAACAAGCAGAGATGACATCTAAGCAATGTGTTTATGTACGTGGATTTACTGTACCTGTTTGACTGATGTGTTTCCAAGTGTGAACATGTGGGTCAAGTCTGTGTACCATGTACGTTTGGAATTGTTTGCATATTTCTCTGCTTCTGTTCTTATGAATGAACGATGTTCGTGTGAGCACGTAATATGGCCAGTCATTGATGGGCAGTGGGCAGCTGGCGTCCTGGGCTCTATCTGTGTAAGTGGACAGGTCAGAAAGCTGAGCATTTCAATCACACACTGACTGGCACTGATACACACAGCAAATCCCCCAAGACGCTTTCCTCAACACTCCTAGTATCACCCAGAAGCAGAATAGACCATAGCTGGCTTTCAAGTATTCTGAGAACATAACATTACTTTGTATTTGTGTAGTAACTACTATACACAATCATTGAGAACATACAGTATATATGTATTCCTTTTTGTGGCCTTGTAGGACATTTCTAGCCTATCTGTTCAGGAATCTTAATCAGTCATGAGCTGGGCTATTGCCACCAAAAGGAATCTTTATAACAATATAATATATAATATCATATAGGGCCGGGACGATACCAGTATCGCGATACTCGTTAGAATCGCGACAAAGAAACACAAAACGAATCGGATTTAAAACTGCAATATGTAACTTTTTGGGAGACCCGACCAAATTCACATAGAAATGTCAGTTATAGATCTGTCATTCTCAATGAAATCAAGCGGTAGATATGTTCTGTGTGCTAAAGTATGTCTAAGTTTAGTTTTTGTGTTTTTTACTTTTGTTTCTGTACACCAGCTTCAAAAAGATGCAAATACAATATTCTGGTTTATTGAAAAGATACTTCACAGCAGTTTAGATGGTACATTGATTCTTTACACTCTGAGGGTTTATTTTGTAACATAAAATTAGGCAAACTATTATAATTTTAGCAATTAGAAAATGGCAGAGTGATTTCTGCACCTTTCTTCCACAACGAATTGAGGTTGTTCTGAGAGCAAAAGGGGGTGCAACTCAATATTAGGAAGGTGTTCTTAGCTTCCTAACGTTTTGTACACTGAATGTACATGGCAGAAGTGAAGACAGCTCTCGTGGCCGAAAGATGATGAGGTTTTGTGTTTCCCCAAGCCCTGGCATTTTAAACTTTTTTCCCTCTCTCTTGTTCATTCTCACTCTCCTCCGACCTGCATCCTTTTGTTTGGTTTTGTGCTGTACGCTATATCGGTTTCTCACCATCAATTTTGACCGCACTCTGCTGTCTCTTCACAAGGGAGTGCGGGATTGACTGATACACCCAGTATTGTGTTGAGTGCCCCCTTTAGTTCCATTAGAGACAACCGTGGAGGGTCTGTTATTGCATACAAAAGACACTCAACATTTCTGTTGCAGTGTTGAGAACTTCTGTTGAAGTGCATTAGCGTTTCAAATCTACCATTACTGGACCCACTAAGGCCTACTAGAGGGTGAAGTAGATACTATCAAATATTTGCGAAATATTTATAATCAGCTGAGGTTAGTAATGCCAGCCATTGTTGTCAAGTCTGTGATTGGATTGTTAACCTAATATAGTGACCATTTGAAACATTACTTTCAATTTTATGTGTGGACTGGGTCTGGTTCATTTTGTTTTGATTGTATTACTTTGTATTAAAAACACCAAATTGTTCGAAAATGAAATTGCTATCTTGATTCATTCCTTAATTTTTTGTTTTTAAAATGAAGATGGAATGAATCAGCATTAAACAAGCAGACTTCACAGGGAAAACATGTCTAAGTATAGGCTGAGATGATTAWTGGAATCCTGCTTCTTGATCCCTAATGTTATTTCATCAATGCACTTTTAATTGCCTTGTGGACTGAACTGCAAGTGCAAGATATTGAACATGACAATTTATTACCATTACCTAAAGATTCAGGACCGAAGTAGCTCTCTAGCTCAGTGGAGGGCTGGCAGACTTTTGGCCCAGGAGTTGAGGAGGGAACATGGGATTTGTGTGGAGGCTTTCCAAATGCCCTACATATTAATCAACATTACATTACAGTCATGGACAGYGCTGTAGAAATGGAAATTAGACCGAACAGCAGTGTCTATTAACTCTGGTCCTGCGGATCCATTGTGTATGCTGGATTTAGCTACAGTATAGCATTAATGGGACACTTTTTATATTTGGTTGTTTAACAGGAACCCAGTTAACAGGGAAGCTTTGAACATAAATAATTGAAATAAATATACTGTCAGATGAGATGCACATTCAGATGCATACTACAGAATTGGGACAGTGATCATTTTGATGTTGTTTTGGCTCTATATTCCAGTACTTTGGATGTGAAATTATAAAATGACTATGCGGTTGAAGTTCAGAATGTCAGCTTTAATTTGAAGGTATTTTTATCCATATCGGTTGAACCGTTAAGAAATTACAACACTTTATGTACATAGTCCCCCCATTTTAGGGGACAAAAAGTATTGGAAAACATTCCTTTGTATTCGTATTAAAGTAGTCAGATGTTTAGTATTTGGTCCCATATTCCGAACACGCAATGATTACATCAAGCTTGTGACTCTACAAACTTGTTGGATGCATTTTCTGTTTGTTTTGGTTGTGTTTCAGACTATTTTGTGCCCAAAATAAATGTATGGTAAATAATGTATTGTGGAGCCAAATCAAATTTGTAAACAACAGGTGTAGACTATCAGTGAAATTCTTACTTATGGGCCCTTCCCAACAATGCAGAATACAATTTAAAAAAACATATATATATATATATAATAATAATAATAACAGAAAAATAAATAAATACACAATGAGCAATGATAGCTTGGCTATATACATGGTGTACCAGTACCAAGTCAATGTGCAGGGGGTACAAGGAAATGGAGGTAGATATGTACATATAGGTAGGGGTAAAGTGACTAGGCAACAGGATAGATAACAGACAGTAGTCAGCAGCGTACGTGATGAGTGTGGAGATGAGAAAGCGTGTGTGTGTGGTGAATGTGTGCCCGTGTGTTCGTGTTGTGTGTGTGTGTGTGTGTGTGTGTGTGTGTNTGTGTGTGTGTGTGTGTGTCTTGTTGACGTTGAGGGAGAGGTTGTTGTCCACGTTGAGGGAGAAGTTGTTGTCCTGGCACCACACTGCCAGGTCTCTGACCTCCTCCCTATAAGTTGTCTCATCGTCGTTAGTGATCAAGCCCACCACCGTTGTGTCATCGGTAATGCACCCTTTTATATTTGAGATTCTTCAACGTAGCCACCCTTTGCCTTGATGACAGCTTTGCACATTCTTGGCATTCTCTCAACCAGCTTCATAAGGAATGCTTTTCCAACAGTCTTGAAGGAGTTCCCACATATGCTGAGCACTTGCTTTTCCTTCACTCTGCGGTCCAACTCATCCCAAACCATCTCAATTGGGTTGAGGTTGGGTGATTGTGCACCTCAGATTGAAGCCCAAATAAATGCTTCACTGAGATCAAGTAAACGACACATCTAAACATCAACTGTTCAGAGGAGACTGCGTGGATCAGGCCTTCATGGTAGAATTGCTGCAAAGAAACCACTACTAAAGGACACCAATAACAAGAAAAGACTTGCTTGGGCCAAGAAACATGASCAATGGACATTAGACTCGTGAAATCTGTCCTTTGGTCTGATGAGTCCAAATGTAAGATTTTTGGTTCCAACCGCTGTGTCTTTGTGAGACGCAGAGTTGGTGAACGGATGATCTCCGCGTGTGTGGTTCCCACCGTGAAGCATGGAAGAGGAGGTGTAATTGTGTGGGGGTTCTTTGCTGGTGACGCTATCTGTGATTTATTTAGATTTCAAGGCACACTTAACCAGTATGGCTACCACAGCATTCTGCAGCGATACGCCATCACATCTGGTTTACGCTTAGTGGGACAATCATTTGTTTTTCAACAGGACAATGACCCAACACACCTCCATGCTGTGTAAAGGCTATTTGACCAAGAAAGAGAGTGATGGAGTGCTGCATCAGATGACCTGTCCTCCACAATCACCCGACCTCAACCCAATTGAGATGGTTGGGGATGATTTGTACCGCAGAGTGAAGGAAAAGAAGCCAGCGTAAGTGCTCAGCGTATGTGGGAACTCCAAGACTGTTGGAAAAGCATTCCAGGTGAAGCTGGTTGAGAGAATGCCAAGGGTGTGCAAAGCTGTCATCAAGGCAAAGGGTTTGAAGAATTTGAACCTTTGAAGAAATAAAACCTTTGAAGAATCACTTTTTTGGTTACTACATGATTCAATGTGTGTTATTTCATAGTGTTGATGTCTTCACTACTATTCTACAATGTAGAAAATAGTGAAAATAAAGAAAAACCCTTGAAAGAGTAGGTCTGTCCAAACATTTGACGGGTACTGTATATATAAAGTAAAATAAAAACTTGTTTTGGCTAATAGTCAGTCCATCAGGCACTTGTGAGTGTCAGTTGGGTTACTGCATGTGTGTGATGTTGGGCTGAAGCTACTGACCCGGAAGCTTGGCTCTTTCACTCCACCCAGGCTTTTGGGAGGGAGGGTTGACAATTAGCTTGTCATAGTGGATGTAAGCATTGTCCCCACGCTCTCTGCCAGCTTTCATTAGCTGGGATAAGTTCTTTCCGCCTCTGGCTCACAGCTTCAGAGAAGTCCTCGTTGAGGAAGTTGTAGGTTCCTCTCAAGTTATTGGCTCTCTCCAGAACAGCCATCTTGTCTTTGAACCTTAGGAACTTGGCTACTATCGGCCTGGTTTCTGTCACCTGGGCTGGTTACAGTTTTTCCAGACCTGTGGTTACAGGTTTTCAATCTTCCTATGATCCATCTGCAGCTTTTCGGTGATCATTTCTCCTGGATTGCCTTTCTAGATAGTCTGTTTTCCCAGTCATCTGTAATAGTTCACAGACAGTGCTGATGTTATCTCGTGTGGACTTACAATTTGTTGTCATCTTGCTGCAAATCTCTTTCAGGACARCCACCTCTCCCTGGGAAAACTGCAAACTATTCTTAAAGTCTTGTAAATCTCTGGTCAGATTGTCCATTGTTTTGTTGGTTGACTCCACTAGTATTTGGACAAAGCTCTTGAAGCTATTTTCCTGTTGCTTTAACAATTACTTGTATACACATTTTTGTTGATTTAACAGATTGCGCACCTATGATAGCGAAACACTGTCCTCTCCATTATTCCAGCCTTTTTTAACTTTAGGGGGCATGACGGTAGCAACGTAAGCTGGTACTGATACTCCATGCAATTCCAGCCAGCACAACTCGCAGGGCAGCAACAAARTTTAGGGCAAAAATGTTATTTTAGCCAAAATAGTGATTATTTATTATGAGAGGGCCTTAAATATTAACTAGTAATGCTGCATACTCCAYGAAGATTAAGATCMCACATTTCTGGTAAAAATAGTTATAAATTGCGCAGGTGGACTTACTTTTGAGGACACAAGCTCAAGTACATAGTGCAAATATTATTTATTTCCTATTCAACAAAAGAGGGATCAATAGGGCTAGAAATGACTGAGATGCTTGCTAAATATATTAACAATCAAATTATAAACAACTTACAATAKGATTTCACATTTCGCTTAACTGTCAAATAAATATGATCATACTTAATGACAATACACAAAGTGATTTTGTCCGCCTGTGACAAAGAGAAAGTGGTATTTTTCAAATTCTACAAAATGATTTTGTATTTTTTCCTGTCGAGAGCTATAAATCCATCTGAGAACATCACAACGAGATGACTGCTTTTGTTGCATCCATTAGATTCTTCCGTTTCATATGCGCTATTGCAAGCGCAGCTGTAAGGTTCCTTTGTCTGGATAGGCCAAACAATGTGACGTTCTGCTTTCTATGCTAATATAATATGTTGTGTGTCTGTGGACCTCACAGCTGCACTTGCAATAGCACATTAGAATCGGGACAACCAATGCTTTTAGGGAATGTAAAACAATTGATGTTGCGCCGTTCACAGAGCTCGCTGTACACAGAAATATCTGTCAGAACCAGTCCAGAAACGCTCAACGTACCCTACATAGGGGACTTAACATCTATGAGGCTTTAATCAGCCACAAGCCCAGGACTATCTGCGATCCCAGCCACAAGGGCTAACCGCGTCYAGGGCTGTGTTCAAACTGTTAAGGAAACCTGGCTAGCTTGATAGCTAGCAACTAGGCTAGCTTGATAGCTAGCAGCTAGGCTAGCTGCTTTGCCAAGCAGCAGCTCTTCAGATTTTAGGGTTTAGGGACTCTGGCCTGACAGATGCCGACCTTTGACCTCGAGGTTGTACACCTGCTCTAAAACATAGCAAAACAGATGTGGGGGCCACTTCGTGTTGCAGCCACCTAATAGTTTTTCTGGTTTAGCACTCCAAATAGCCCATTACCTGTCTAAACTTTGCTAGCTACAGTACAGTGAAAAAGTATTTGCCCCCTTTCAGATTTTCTTTATTTTTGCATATTTTTGATACTAAAAGATGATACTAAAAGATGGCGCCGACAGAGATGGTCCCCTCGCTTCGAGTTCTTAGGAAACTATTCTAACTCAGGCAAGCAGAACCTCAAGACCTAAATATTAGAGATTGAGCAACAGCTGTTGTTAACAAAGAGACACACACCTCCCCCTTGAGCTTACCCGACGCTGCCGTTCTGTGGTGACGATTTAGTTTTTATTTAGTATTTCGTTTTTTTATGTTTTTACACTGTTAACCCCAGGAAATCTTAAGTCTTATTACATACAGCCGGGAAGAATTATTGGGTATAAGAGCAATTTTAACTTACCAACATTACGACCAGGAATACGACTTTCCCGAAGCGGATCCTCTGTTCGGACCACCACTCAGGACAATGGACCTAATCCCAGAAGCCGACCCAAAACAACAGTGCCGCAGAAGGGGCAGACGAAGCAGCCACCTGGTCAGGTTCCGTGGATGGCACATCGCCCACCACTCCCGAGTATACTTCTAGCCAATGTCCAGTCTCTTGACAACAGGTAGGTAGAGGAAATTCGAGCAATGGTTGCCTTCCAGAGAGACATCAGATATTGTAACATTCTCTATTTCACGGAAACATGTCTCTCTCAGGATATGTTGTCGGAATCGGTTCAGCCACCGGGCTTCTCCATGCATCGTGCCGATAGAGATAAACACCTCTCTGGGAAGAGGAAGGGCGGGGGTGTATGCTTCATGATTAACGACTCATGGTGTAATCATAACAACATACAGGAACTCAAGTCCTTCTGCTCACCCGACGTAGAATTCCTTACAATCAAATGCCGGCCATTTTACCTACCGAGAGAATTCTCGTCYGTTATAGTCACAGCTGTGTACATTCCCCCTCAAGCAGACACCAAGACGGCCATCAAGAAACTTCACTGGACTATATGCAAACTGGAAACCATATATCCTGCATTTATTGTAGCTGGGGATTTTAACAAATCAAATTTGAGAACAAGGCTACCTTAATTCTACCAGCATATTGATTGCGCTATGCGCATGGGCAATACCCTCGACCACTGCTAACCTAACTTCCGTGATGCATACAAAGCCCTCCCCTGCCCTCCCTTCGGCAAATCCGACCACAACACCATCTTGCTCCCACCGTCTTATAGGCAAAACTCAAACAGGATGTACCAGTGACGAGAACCATTCAACACTGGTCTGACCAATTGGAAGTCACACTTCAAGATTGTTTTGATCACGCGGAGTGGAATTTGTTCCGGTCAGCRTCAGAGAACAACATCGACCTATACGCTGACTCGGTGAGTGCGTWTATAAAGAAGTGAATTGGAGATGTTGTACCCACTGTGACTATTAAAACCTACCCTAACCAGAAACCGTGGATGGATGGCGGCATTCGCGCAAAACTGAAAGTGCGATCCATCGCATTTAATCATGGAAAGAGGTCTGGGAATATGACTGAATATAAACCATGTAGTTATTCCCTCCGCAAGGCAATCAAACACGTGAAATGCCAGTACAGGGACAAGGTGGAGTCGCAATTCAACGGTTCAGACACGAGACGTATGTGGCAGGGTCTACAGGAAATCACGGACTACAAAACAAAAACCAACCACGTCACGGACACCGACGTCACGCTTCCAGACAAACTAAACACCTTCTTTGCCCGCTTTGAGGATAATACAGTGCCACCGTCGCGGCCCGCTAACAAGGACTGCGCCCCCCCCTCCCCTCTCCTTCTCCGTGGCCGATGTGAGTAAAATATTTAAACGTGTTAACCCTCGCAKGGCTGCTGGCCCAGACGGCATCCCTAGCCACATCCTCAGAGCATGCGCAGACCAGCTGGCTGGTGTGTTTACGGACATATTCAATTGCTCTATATCCCAGTCTGTTGTCCCCACATGCTTCAAGATGGCTACCATTGTTCCTGTACCCAAGAAGGCAAAGATAACTGAACTGAATGACTACCGCCCCGTAGCACTCACTTCTGTCATCATGAAGTGCTTTGAGAGACTAGTCATGAAGTGCTTTGAGAGACTAGTCAATCATATCACCTCCACTTTACCGGTCACGCTATACCCACTTCAGTTTGTATATCGCACAAACAGGTCCACAGACGACGCAATTGCCATCACACTGCACACTGCCCTATCCCTTCTGGACAAAATGAATACCTATGTAAGAATGCTGTTGTTCATTGACTACAGCTCAGCATTCAACACCATAGTACCCTCCAAGCTCATCATCAAGCTGGAGGCCCTGGGTTTCAACCCTGCCCTGTGCAATTGGGTTTGCAGACGATTTACCAACGATTACCAACAACGACGAGACAGCCTACAGGAAGGAGGTGAGGCCACTCGGAGTGTGGTGTCAGGAAAACAACCTCTCACTCAATGTCAACAAAACAAAGGAGATGATCGTGGACTTCGGGAAACAGCAGAGGGAGCAGCCCCCTATCCACATCGAAGGGTCAGCAGTGGAGAAGATGGAAAGTTTTAAGTTCCTGGCCATACACATCGGACAAACTGAAATGGTTCACCCACACAGACAGTGTGGTGAAGAAGGCGCAGCAGAGCCTCTTCAACCTCAGGGGGCTGAAGAAATTTGGCTTGTTAGCCAAAACCCTGACAAACATTTACAGATGCACAATCGAGAGCATCCTGTCGGGTTGTATCACCGCCTGGTACGGCAACTGCACCGCCCTCAAGCGCAAGGCTCTCCAGAGGGTGGTGCGGTCTGCACAACGCATCACCGGGGGCAAACTACCTGCCCTCCATGACACCTACAGCGCCCGATGTCACAGGAAGGCCAAAAAGATCATCAAGGACATCAACCACCCGAGCCACTGCCTTTTCACACCGCTACCATCCAGAAGGCGATGCCAGTACAGGTGCATCAAAGCTGGGACCAAGAGACTGAAAAACAGCTTCTATCTCAAGGCCATCAGACTGCTAAACATCAATCACTAACTCAGGCRGCTGCCTACATTGAGACCCAATCACTGGCCACTTTAATAAATGGATCACTAGTCACTTTATTCAATGCTACTCTAAATAATGGCACTTTAATAATGTTTACATATCTTACATGACTCATATTGGGGCGGCAAGGTAATCTAGTGGTTAGAGTGTTGGACCAGTAACCGAAAGGTTGCTGGATCAAATCCCCGAGCTGGCAAGGTAAAAATATTTAGTTCTGCTCCTGAACAAGGCAGTAAACCCACTGTCCCTAGGCCGTCATTGTAAATAAAAATGTGTTCTTAATAACTGACTTGCCTAGTTAAATAAATGTTAATTAAATATCACATGTACAGTATATACTGTATTTTATACCATCTATTGCACCTTGCCAATGCCGCTCGGCCATCGCTCATCCATATACTTACATGTACATATTCTCATTCACCCCTTTAGATTTGTGTGTATAAGGTAGTTGTTGGCGGATTGTTAGATTACTTGTTAGATATTACTGCACTGTCAGAACTAGAAGCACAAGCATTTCGCTACACTCGCATTAACATCTGCTAACCACATGTATGTGACAAATAAAATGTGATTTGATTTGATTTGAATGTTTTTAGATCTTCAACCAAAACCTAATATTAGAAAAGMGGAACCTGAGGGGAGGCAAATACTTTTTCACAGCACTGTACATGTCCAAACTGAATAACATAACATTTTCCCTCAAAGTTGCTCTAAAAGAATATTGTAAATATGTCTGGTGTTWGTTTTTTATATACTGTATATAAATCCCATTATCCATCCTGTTGACTATTTATTCACCAGATGGCGCTACATTTTTAACAAGCAATTATTTATCATGTTTGATCGGGATTTAGGCCCTCAATCCTCTAATTCAATAAGGACTTACATCCTGCTTTGAGGAAACATTAGTGGTCTTATATCCCAACAACATCCTCGAACAACAATACCCAACATGTGATGRGTCCCCAAGGAACTGTGTCAGACGAGCTTATATTACTCATTGTCATGCTCAATTGGTCAACCCTCACGCCCCCTGCCCAGAATGTAACCATTATTCAGTTAGACGTCTTGATAGGCCTTGCGTGCTTTCTCGTGATAGACCCATTCACCCTAGGTTCAAACCAGCTGACTCTCTCAGGGTGATAGGCAGGGGCCATTGTCTCCTGAGCAACTATCCACTAACTTTGCATTGGGTTCCCTCCAGGGAGAGACTTTCCCTCTGTCTCCCAGGCCAAGGCTGTTCCCTCAGGCACCACACATCCATGGCTGGGCTGAATGAATCATAAAAAAAGGAACAGGGGAGCAGGAGAACAGTAAAATGGGCTCTACATCTCCCATCTCCCCATTCCCTCATCTCCATTCCTCCCCATAGGCTGCCGGGGCCATTGTAAATCAGGGACAAACCCGAGCTGAGGGGGAAGAGAAAGGCGACATTAAAGTGGGAACTATGCTCCAGAAGCCAGGCTTTATGTCATGATTGGAAGGACAGGGGGAGTGTGGGAGACAAAGGCAGGAAGGGACAGGGATGGAGAGGGAGAGAGAGGGACGCACACACACAGAAAAAGAAGACTGACTCAGCTGGGAGTGGGTTTAACTATGACACGACTACCACAAAAATATATGGAGGAAGGGTAATCCACAAATAATTGTGAGCAAACAGGATACGTTTTTTATATTTTTTAATTTCCCCCTGTTGCAGAGGGAAACAAAGTCATTTACAGGGGCGTTCTGTCAATGCGCCATTCCATAGCAACCACTTACCTACCCCAACCAAACAATGTCCTTGTATTCACAGGAATAAAGGCCCCTCCGTCTCCTGTAGTACAATGACAAAAAATATGTGTATACGAGAGGTGGGATGTGAGGTGAAACAGTGGACAGATGGGCTATTATTTTTTTTTTTTGGTGTGTGTGTGTGTGTGTGTGTGTGTGTGTGTGTGTGTGTGTGTGTGTGTGTGTGTGTGTGTGTGTGTGTGTGTGTGTGTATGTGTGTGTGTAAAAACACCAACCTACAAGATAATTGGCCCATCCGCACCAAGGCATCCCCTGGTACACTGTTATCCTAAAACCTTGTTGGACTGGTGTATACTGTATAGCCTAACTGTTGTTTATCCATTCTGCCGTGGCAGTTTTACTCAATAGCTGCTTCTCTCTCTCTCTCTCTCTCTCTCTCAAACCAAATCAAATCAAATGTTATTTGTCACATGCTTCGTAAACAACAGGTGGTGACTAACAGGGAAATGCTTACTTCCTAACAATGTAGGGAGAAAGACCATAGAGAAATAATAGAAAAGTAAAACACGTAATAATACAATTTATAGTAAATGCACAATGATTAACGATAACTTGGCTATATACACAGGGTACCAGTACAGAGTCAATGTGCAGGGGTATGAGGTAATTGAGGTAAATTTGTACATATATATTAGGATAAACAGTAGCAGTATTTTATTTATTATTATTTTCTATTTTTACTCTGCTGTTACTCGCTGTTTATTATCTATGCATAGTCACTTTACCCATACCTGTACATATTACCTCAATTACCTCGACTAACCGGTGCCCCCGCGCATTGACTCTGTACCGGTAGTGAATTTRTTACTTATKTATTTTTTACTTAACACTTATTTTTCTTATAACTGCATTGTTGGTTAAGGGCTTGTAAGTAAGCATTTCACGGTAAAGTCTACACATGTTTGATTTGATTTGACGAGTCAAAAAAGTTAGCGCTAAAAGGGTCAATGTAGATAGTCTGGGTATCTATTTGGTTAACTATTTAGCAGTCTTATGGCTTGGGGGTAGAAGCTGTTCAGGGTCCTGTTGTTTTCAGACTTGGTGCATTGGTACCTGTTGCTGTGCTGTAACAGAGAGAACAGTCTACTGTACGACATGGGTGGCTGGAGTCTTTGACCATTTTTAGGGCCTTCCTCTGACACCGCCTGGTATAGAGATCCTGGATTGCAGGGAGCTCAGCCCCAGTGATGTACTGGGCCGTATCATGAGGTATTCTAACTCAGGCAAGCAGAACCTCAAGACCTAAATATTAGCGATTGAGCAACAGATGTTGTTAACAAAGAGACACACACCTCCCCCCTTGAGCTTACCCGACGCTGCCGTTCTGTCGTGACGATGCATAGAAAAATCAGTTAGATATATATTATCCATGTCCTTGTACAGCCACGACTCTGAGAAACATAGTATATTATCGTTTTTCCAGTCTRGTTGATAGGATAGTCTCGAACGGAGCTCGTCCAGTTTGTTCTTCAGTAATTGTATGTTTGCCAATAGAATGGAGGTTAGAGATAATCGATGTACTTGCCAACACATCGGCCTCTCTTATGCAGCCTTTTTATTTTTGGGATCTTAGGGCCTGGTCCGGGGTGAGCAGTATATCCTGCGCCTCCGACTCATTGAAGTAGAA
The DNA here is from genome assembly GCF_002910315.2 of Salvelinus sp. IW2-2015. Lineage (NCBI taxonomy): Eukaryota > Metazoa > Chordata > Actinopteri > Salmoniformes > Salmonidae > Salvelinus > Salvelinus sp. IW2-2015. The sequence goes on along the minus strand of NC_036860.1, from coordinate 33,795,395 downwards.
ATCTTTATCCAAATTGAGGTTAGTGATCGCTGTTCTTATGTCCAGAAGCTCTTTTTGGTCATAGGAAACAATGGCAGAAACATAATCTACAAAAGAAGTTAAGATCAGCGCAAATAAATCAAATTGCAGAGTTGGTCAGGAACCGGTAAAACGTCTGCTTTCCATTGCAGCACGATTCTAAGTCCATTCTCTCTCTCTCTCTCTTTCTCTGTGACATTGTTCACCATCCCTACGGCGGTCTCACAGACCACTAAACAAGCTTTTGCAATGTTTTGCCCTCCACCCCTGGAACTATTCCTACACACTCGCCTATCATCTCACATTTTACCCCTGAGCGGTTCAAGGGGAATGTTGACAGCCTCAAAAGAAGGTGAGGAYGAGAAACTGTAGTGTTGCTTTCAGACAACCTGCCACATTCGTACATCTGACATTCAAGTAGTAGAGGGAACACTGAGAGACCTTTGAAGTATATACAGTAGCATAGTTGGCGAGAAATGAGATTCATTTCAATACACATTTAATTAKAGTGTTTAAGGTTCTCCATGTTTGTGCCAAACCTTTTTCAGTGTCCTGTTAAAGATTTAATAATCACAGCATTTACAGTTGAAGTCAGACGTTTACATTCGCTTATATTGGAGTCATTAAAACTCGTTTTTCAACCACTCCACAAATTTCTWGTTAACAAACTATAGTTTTGGCATGTTGGTTAGGACATCTACTTTGTGCATGACACAAGTATTTTTRCCAACAATTGTTTACAGACAGATTATTTCACTTATAATTCACTGTATCACAATTCCAGTGGGTCAGAAGTTTGCATACACTCAGTTGACTGTGCCTTTAAAGAGCTTGGAAAATTCCAGAAAATTATGTCATGGCTTTAGAAGCTTTGATAGGCTAATTGAAATAATTTGAGTCAATTGGAGGTGTACCTGTGGATGTTTTTCAAGGCCTACCTTCAAACTCAGTGTCTCTTTGCTTGACATCATGGGAAAATCAAAAGAAATCAGCCAGACCTGTCTGGAACCAGCCAAGACATGTCTGGTTCATCCTTGGGAGCAATTTCCAAACGCCTGAAGGTACACGTTCATCTGTCAAATAATAGTACGGAAGTATAAACACCATGGGACCACGCAGCCGTCATACCCGCTCAGGAAGGAGACGCGTTCTGTCTCCTAGAGATGAACATACTTTGATGCGAAAAGTGCAAATCAATCCAGAACAACAACAAAGGACCTTGTGAAGATGCTGGAGGAACAGGTACAAAAGTATCTATATACGTAAACAAGTCCTATATCGACATAACGTGAAAGGCCGCTCAGCAAGGAAGAAGCCACTGCTCCAAAACGCCACAAAAAGCCAGACTACGGTTTGCAACTGCACACAGGACAAGATCGTACTTTTTTGAGAAATGTCCTCTGGTCTGATGAAACAAGAATAGAACTGTTTGCATAATGACATCGTTATGTTTGGAGGAAAAAGGGGAGGCTTGCAAGTCGAGAAACCATCCCAACCGTGAAGCACGGGGGTGGCAGCATCATGTAGTGGGGATGCTTTGCTGCAGGAGGACTGGTGCACTTCACAAAATAGATGGAATCATGAGGTAGGAAAATTATGTGGATATATTGAAGCAACATCTCAAGACCTCAGTCAGGAAGTTAAAGCTTGGTTGCAAATGGGTTTCCTAATGGACAATGACCCAAGCATACTTCCAAAGTTGTGGCAAAATGGCTTAGTCAAGGTATTGGAGTGGCCATCACAAAGCCCTGACCTCAATCCTATAGAACATTTGTGGGCAGAACTGAAAAAGCATGTGCGAGCAAGGAGCCTACAAACCTGACTCAGTTCACCAGCTCTGTCGGAGGAATGGGCCAAAATTCACCCAACTTATTGTGGGAAGCTTGTGGAAGGCTACCCGAAACGTTTGACCCAAGTTAAACAATTTAAAGACAATCCTACCAAATACTAATTGAGTGTATGTAAACGTCTGACCCACTGGGAATGTGATGAAAGAAATAAAAGCTGATATAAATCGTTCTCTCTACAATTATTCTGACATTTCACATTCTTAAAATAAAGTGGTGATCCTAACTGACCTAAGACAGGGAATTTTTACTAGGATTAAATGTTAAATTAAAAATCTGTGTTTAAATGTATTTGGCAAAGGTGAGTGTAAACTTCCGACTTCAACTATATGAATAAACTGATGGAACCAGCCTGATCGCTATGTTGACCATGGTCTCCACCAGGGTAATGTATGAAAGCAATTAACTGCACAACAAACTTGAACAGGGTAACATTAATTTTCTCTATTTTCAATTTCTGTTCACGTTGTCTGACACATATGGTTTGAAATTCCCAGCCAATTACATAAAATTGCARATTAAAGGGGCAATCTGGGGTTCGAAAAGCAAGAAATCATTGTTTTGGTAAACAGCTGAGAGATGGGGCTAGAGAAATGTCACCACTCTCAAATGCATTAATAGATATAAACTCAGCAAAAAAAGAAATGTCCCTTTTCAGGACCGTGTCTTTCAAAGATAATTCGTAAAAATCCAAATAACTTCACAGATCTTCATTGTAAAGGGTTTAAACACGGTTTCCATTTTTGTTCAATGAACCATAAACAATTAATCAACATGCACCTGTGGAACAGTCATTAAGACACTAACAGCTTACAGACGGTAGGCAATTAAGGTCACAGTTATGAAAACGTAGGACACTAAAGAGGCCTTTCTACTGACTCTGAAAAACACAAAAAGAAAGATGCCCAGGGTCCCTGCTCATCTACGTGAACATGCCTTAGGCATGCTGCAAGGAGSCATGAGGACTGAAAATGTGGCCAGGGCAATAAATTGCCATGTCCGTACTAAGACAGCACTACAGGGAGACAGGACGGACAGCTGATCATCCTCGCAGTGGCAGGCCATGTGTAACAACACCTGCACAGGATCGGTACATCGGAACATCACACCTGCAGGACAGGTACAGGATGGCAACAACAACTGCCCGAATTACACCAGGCACGCACAATCTCTCCATCAGTGCTCTGACTGTCCGCAATTGGCTGAGAGAGGCTGGACTGAGGGCTTGTAGGCCTGTTGTAAGGCAGGTCCACCAGCCATACTGCTCGTTCTGTGTGTGATTTCCTGCAGGACAGGAATGTCAGTGTTCTGCCATGGCCAGCGAAAAGCCCAGATCTCAATCCCATTGAACACGACTGGGACCTGTTGGATAGGAGGGTGAAGGCTAGGGCCATTCCTCCCAGAAATGTCCGGGAACTTGCAGGTGCCTTGGTGGAAGAGTGAGGTAACATCTCARAGCAAGTTTTGGCAAATCTGGTGCAGTTCATGAGGAGGAGATGCACTGCAGTACTTAATGCAGCTGTTGGCCACACCAGACACTGACTGTTACTTTTGATTTTGACCCCCCCTTGGTTCAGGGACACATTATTCCATTTCTGTTTGTCACATGTCTGTGGAACTTMTTCAGTTTATGTCTCAGTTGTTGAATCMTGTAATGTTCATACAAATATTTACATATGTTAAGTTTGCTGAAAATAAACTCAGTAGCCACTTGAGAGGACGTTTCTTTTTTTGCTGAGTTTAGCTATGGATGCTAGAAAATCCATGAGATAAAAATTATAGTTTTAAACCTGTTTTGAAGTTATACAATTTTTCTTAYACTATTAGAAAAAATAAATGGGTTAAGTTTTCATTTAATGTTGAATCACACATAATGTGAAGGCCAGGGCTCTGTGCTGTGCCTAATTAATTTAAGAAACCCTTTCATACAAATTGTATGGGTATTCACTATTCAGTAAGATACATTTTCTATCTCTCATTCAGAGAACAACCTTGCAGTGCCATACTACTGAGAGTGAAATTGTTTGGTTTCTATACTGATCAAAAATATAAACGCAACATGCAACATTTTCAATATTTTTACTGAGTTACAGTTCATATAAGGAAATCTGTCAATTGAAATAAATTCATTAGGCTCTAATCTATGGATTTCACATGACTCGGCAGGGGCACTGTCATGGGTTGGCCTGGGAGGGTATAGGCCCACCTACTTGGGAGCCAGGCCCAGCCAATCAGAATGAGTTTTTCCCCAAAAAAGAGCTTTATTAAATACTCCTCAGMTTCACCAGCTGTCCGGCTGGTTGGTCAGACAATCCCGCAGGTGAAGAAGCCGGATGTGGAGGTCCTGGGTTGGAATGGTTACACACCGTCTGTGGGTGTGAGGCCAGTTGGACGTACTGCCAAATTCTATAAAACAACGTTGGAGGCGGTTTATGGTAGAGAAATTAACATTAAATTCTCTGGCCAAAGCACTGATCGACATTCCTGCAGTCAGTACGCCAATTGCACACTTCCTCAAAACTAGAGACATCTCTGGCATTGTGTTGTGTGAKAAAACTGCACATTTAGAGTGGCCTTTTATTGTCCCCAGCACAAGCTGCACCTGTGTCATCAAATCATATTTGTCACAAGAGACGAATACAACAGGTGTAGACCTTACAGTGAAATACTTACTTACAAGCCCTTAACCAACAATGCAGTTTTAAGAAAAATAASTGTTAASTAAAAAATAGATAAGTAAAAAATTKAATACTGGTACAGTATTAGTCGAGGTAATATGTACATGTAGGTAGAGTTAAAGTGACTATGCATAGATAATAAACAGAGTAGCAGCAGCGTAAAAGAAGGGGGGCGGGGCAATGCTAGTAGTTCCTTTTGTCCAGGTGTGAAGGGGCAATGTTGAGTGCAATAGAGGTTGCATCATCTGTGGATCTGTTGGGGCGGTATGCAAATTGGAGTGGATCTAGGGTTTCTGGGATAATGGTGTTGATGTGAGCCATATGACCAGACTTTCAAAGCACTTCGTGGCTACAGGCATGAGTGCTATGGGTCGGTAGTCATGTAGGCAGGTTAAATGTAGGCAGGTTAACTTAGTGTTCTTGGGTACAGGGCCTATGGTAGTTTGCTTGAAACATGTTAGTAGTACAGATTCTGTCAGGGACCGGTTGAAAATGTCTGTGAAGACACTTGCCAATTGGTCAGCACATGCTCGGAGTACACGTCCTGGTAATCCGTCTGGCCCTGCAGCCTTGTGAATGTTGACCTGTTTAAAGATCTTACTCACATCGGCTACGGAGAGCGTGATCACACAGTCATCCGGAACAGCTGATGCTCTCATGCATGTTTCAGTGTTACTTGCCTCGAAGCGAGCATAGAAGTAATTTAGCTTGTCTGGTAGGCTCGTGTCATTGGGCAGCTCGCAGTTGTGCTTCGCTTGTAGTCTGTAATAGTTTGCAAGCCCTGCCACATCCGATGAGCTTTGGAGCCGGTGTAGTAGGATTCAATCTTAGTCCTGTATTGACGCTTTGCCTGTTTGATGGTTTGTCGGAGGGCATAGCGGGATTTCTTATAAGCTTCCGGGTTAGAGTCCCGCTCCACAAAAGCGGGAGCTCTACCCTTTAGCTCAGTGCGGATATTGCCTGTAATTCATGGCTTCTGGTTGGGGTATGTACATACAGTCACTGTGGGGACGACGTCATCAATGCACTTATTGATGAAGCCAGTGACTGATGTGGTGTAGTCCTCAATGCCATCGGAAGAATCCCGGAACATACTCCAGTCTGTGCTAGCAAAACAGTCCTGTAGCTTAGCATCTGCTTCATCTGACCACTTTCTTATTGACCGAGTCACTAGTGTTTCCTGCTTCAGTTTTTAACATGCTAGTAGAAATTAGCTAAAACGAATTTAAGTTTCCCTGCATTAAAATCCCCGGTRACTAGGGGTTCCGCCTCTGGATGAGTATTTTCCTGTTTGCTTATGGCCGTATACAGCTCATTGAGTGTGGTCTTAGTGTCAGCATCGGTTTGTGGTGGTAAATAGACAGCAACGAAGAATATAGATGAAAACTCTTGGTAAATAGTGTGGTCTACAGCTCATCATGAGATACTCCACCTCAGGTGAGCAAAACTTGAGACTTCCTTAGATTTCGTGCACCAGCTGTTGTTTACAAATATACATAGATCGCCACCCCTTGTCTTACCAGAGGCGCCTGTTCTATCCTGCCGAAAAAGCGTAAAACATGCAAGCTGTATGTTATTCATGTTGTCGTTCAGCCACGACGAGGTAAAACATAAGATATTATAGTTTTTAATGTCCCATTGGTAGTATATACGAGCACGTAGCTCGTCTATTTTATTATCCAATGATTGTACCTAGGCTAATAGGACCGATGGTAAAGGCAGATTACCCACTCCCGTCGAATTCTTACAAGGCACCCAGACCTACGTCCCCGATATCTCTGTCTCTTTCTCCTGTGAATGACGGGGATGAGGGCCTTGTCGGATGTCTGGAGTAAATCGTGGATGGAGTAAATCGTGTCTGGAGTAAATCGTGGATGGGTAATCTTGGCAAAGGAAAAATGCTCACTAACAGGGACGCAAACAAATTTGTGCACAAAATTTGAGAGGCATAAGCTTTTTGTGCGTCTGGAAACTTTCTGGGATCTTTTATTTCAGATCATGAAACATGAGACCAACACTTTACATGTTGCGTTTATATTTTTGTTCAGTATATATATACACTGTTATACAGTGGTGTAAAGTACTTGAGTAAAAATACTTGAAAGTACTACTTAAGTAGATTTTAGGGGTATTTGTACTTTACTTTACTATTTATATTTTTGACAACTTTTATTTTTACTTCACTACATTTCTAAAGAAAATAATGTACTTTTTACTCCATACATTTGTGACACCCAAAAGTACTCGTTACATTTTGAATGCTTAGCAGGACAGGAAAATTATCCAATTCACACACAAGATAACTTCCCTGGTCATCCCTACTGTCTCTGACCTAGCGGACTCACTAAACGCAAATGCTTTGTTTGTAAATGACGCCTGAGTGTTGAAATGTGCCGCTGGCTATCCCTACATTGAAATAATAAGAAAATGGTGCCTGGTTTCCTTAATATAAGGAATTTGAAATTATTTCTACTTTTACTTTTGATACTTAAGTATATTTTAGAAATTACATTTACTTTTGATACTTAAGTATAGTTAAAACCAAATACTTTTAGACTTTTACTCAAGTAGTATTTTACTGGGTGACTTTCACTTTTACTTGAGTCATTTTCTATTAAGTTATGTTTACTTTTACTCAAGTATGACAATTGGGTACTTTTTCCACCACTGCTGTTAGATGGTATACTGTTCAACAATCTTTCAAATTCCCCTGGCGACCTCGACAAACGAATTCAGAAAAACACTCATTATTCTTTCACACCGATTTCCAAGCGTAACTTGTTTTTGTTTATTATACAGCTTCTCATAAGAAATATCAATGGATATTTGCGTTATGCAGCGTGGCAGAAGTAATAACCATAATAACCAACATTAGCTCTCTTTCGTTGCACAATAAGAAATAAAAGGGGTTAAATTAATTATGGGAAAATGCAGCCTCTGTTAGCTTCCAACAATCAAAGCCTGAAACGTTCAATTGCTAGATCCGCAAGCAGATAATTACTCGCCAAGTGATTGGGGTAAATACCAGTGTGTGGGGATGAGTCATGACTATTTGTTATTTCCACTCAGATTTCAGTCTCTCACTGACTCTGGCTGCATCCCAAATGACACCCTATAACTTATTTAGTGCACTACTTTTCCCCCATAGCGCTCTGCTCAAAAGTACTGCACTACAGTATGTAGGGAATAGGGTGCTAACTGGGAGGCAACCTCTGTTTGCATATTTCATACGGCTTGGCCTTCCGAGGAATCAATGAGAAAATGGTCAGAGATTTACTTTAAACCTGACATGCGGCTTCATCCACCCGGCAAAACTCATCTTGACCTTCCAGAATACACTGGCAAGGAGGCTCAAGACTTCTTCGAGAAGCACAGCAAGACACAAGTGGACAAGCCGACAGATCTAGGCTACTCCCAATTTGACTGGATCAATATTCAGGTACAGGTATGCTATCCACGCAGTCTAGCCTATGGCTGTGATGCTGCCCTCAGCATAAGACAATTATGAGGACACCCCCCCAATTGGGTAAAAAMAGCACTATTATTATTATTGCCGAAAACTGGACTTTGTTATTATTATATTGCCTAAAGTCCAGGACATTTAGACAATTATGACACTACTCCAATTAATGAACAATGGACAGTATATTGAAGTGTCKTACAGACTGAAGCTGCTTCCTTGTGGGGCTACAGGGCATTGTATACCTAGAGTATATGGGCTAAATACGGCAATATAAATTGGAAGCTATTCCCCTGCTATTTCTATTGTACTACTGTTTAGGATAGATGGTCAGTCCCATTTTGGCTGCCACACAATTCCTTATATATATATATATATTCTTCCTGTTGATGGCTGTCCCCCTCCATTTACACTATTGAATGTATCTTCCAGTGAGGACTTGGCCTAAAGGAGGACTTGGCCCATGATGAATTATTTTGAAGATCTAGATGAGACTGCATTTCTTGTACATACAGTGGGTCCTCATTTAGTAGTTGCGTCATACTGCGGTTCAGAGTGKGGGATGCCCCTTAAGAGCTTAGTGACTTTCAACGTGGCACCGTTATAGGATGCCACCTTTCCAACAAGTCAGTTCGTCAAATTTCTGCAGTGCTAAAGCTGCCCCGGTCAACTGTGAGTGCTGTTATTGTGAAGTGGAAACGTGTAGGAGCAATTACGGCTCAACTGTGAAGTGGTAGGCCACACAAGCTCACAGTATGGGACCACCGAGTGCTGAAGTGCATAGCGTGTAAAAATCATCTGTGCTCGGTTGCAACACTCACTACCAAGTTCCAAACTGCCTCTGGAAGCAACGTCAGCACAATAACTGCTCGTCGGGAGCTTCATGAAATCGGTTTCCATGGCCAAGCAGCTGCACAGAAGCCTAAGATCACTATGCACAGTGCTAAGAATTTGCTGGAGTTGTGTAAAGGTTGCCGCCATTGGACTCTGGAGCAGTGGAAACGCTTTCTCTGGAGTGATAAATCACTCTTTACTACCTGGCAGTCCGACGGAAGAATCTGGGTTTGGCGGATGCCAGGACAACGCTACATTCCTCAATGCATAGTGCCGACTGTAAAGTTTGGTGGAAGATGCCCCCGTGCACTAAGTGAGGACCTTACAGAAATGGTTTGTCGAGATCAGTCTGGAAGAACTTGACTGGCCTGCACAGAGCCCTGACCTCAACCCCATCGAATACCTTTGGGATGAATTGGAACGCTCACTGAGCCAGGCCTAATCGGCCAACATCGGTGGCCGACCTCGCTAATGCTCTTGTGGCTGAATGGAAGCAAGTTCCCGCAGAAATGTTTCAACATTTAGTGGAAATCCTTCCCAGAGGAATGGAGGCTGTTATAGCAGCAAAGGAGGGACCAACTCCATATTAAGACCTTTCAAACTGCAAGAGAGAGTTGCCATTGTTTAAAATATATATATATATATATATTATTAATAATGCAATTGTTATCTTTAGTGTTAATAAGCCCATGGATGTGATACTAAAKATTCCTCACTTGAGTGAAAGCCTGAATTAGCCAACAAATAAAGTTAAAACAATAATTCAAAAATAGTTAATTCATCACACAGATGTCTTATGTAACGGGCGGTAAGGCACAAGACTCGTTCACAGAAGCCACAGAAACATTCACACCTCTCTTAACTTACAAAAGGATAGCCTAATAGCTTGGCTAGGTGGGAATGCTGCAGTCAGTCATCTGAGCGAGTGTAGGGGTGCAGACTGATCACTGGAAATAGACTCCCATTTCACAATGCATTTCACAATGCACTTGCAAGCCATGACAATAACGTGAATACGGACGATGCCTGACGGTAATAGCGTGTCGTTTTAAATTATTTTGTTTTAAGCCGTCCCCAAACTTTAGCCCTAACAACTTGGAATTAATGCCTAAACTGTTAACCTTTTGGATGTTTCTGTTTTAACCCTGTAACCAAAGAAAGACCCTGCGAGAAAGAAGGTGAAAAAAGAAGGTGCCTCTTATGATTATATGTATGATTATATGTAACCTAATTATTTATTTAAGTTGTTGTGAGACTGAAATGTTACTGAATACGTAACAACAATAAAACTAAGCATCTGGTGGTAATGGTGGAGAGTCAGGCGGAGAATGACTCGTTAAAGAGGGCGAGGGACGAGATGGTCACAATCAGGGTTGGGCGGAGTACAGGTCGACATGTATGCACTCACCGTGACTGGCCGATGTGAGTGCCCTTCACTCAATGTTAGAGTTAATAAATAATATTTCGAACTACAGGAAGCTTGGGGCCCTCTTTTTTTCAACATTAACAACAGAGTGAAAGTGTACTGTAAATACGCTACAAAGCTGTAGGCCAGGTGTAAATGGTTCTGCAGCCTTACCAACTCCTTCAATAAATTGGAATACAAAAGAAGCCATCCATTCTGGGTGGGCTTTCAGTAGGACAAAAAAAGTTCATTTTTTAGGGATTTGAAATGAATAACTGTTGTTTTAGGTAGGCTATATTTAAAATGCACACTCTTAGGCCTACGGCTCAATGGTGGTTATACAAGGCTACTAGTCTAAAAAGCCTACTAATGATAATGACATTACTTATTATTATAATGATAATACGAATAATTGTAATAATAACAATAAGCAGGGTAGGAGGAGCGAGCGCTGTGTGCTTAATACATTAAGAGTGTCCAACAGGTGGTGTTAGATTACAATCTTTTTTCTGAGCGTTTAGAACAGTGTAATCACCACAACAAATACAATAATGACTTACAAACTAATTACAATCCATCCCAGACAGTCTGTTCTAACGAAAAACTGTTTAAGTATTCAATAAAGCCATGATTAAAAACAGTCGCATGCATTTGTGAATTCAATTGCTTTTGCCGACATGTTGTGGTTTATTTATTGTTGAATTTTTCAAGGACACCTTTGATAGTTTTTTTTATAATAAAAATTACTGATTGTATTTAAATGCTGTTCGTATTTAAAGGCGTGAATGACTTGTAAGCTGTGAATAAATGGATGAATGAATAATATATATGTATATACACATATATTAGACGTCAACTGTGTGTGTGTGTGTGTGTGTGTGTGTGTGTGTGTGTGTGTGTGTGTGTGTGTGTGTGTGTGTGTGTGTGTATATACTGTATATATATATAAATATATATATATAGTTGAAGTCTGAAGTTTACATACACTTAGGTTGGAGTCATTAAAACTCATTTTTCAACCACTCCACAAGTCGGTAAGGATATGTACTTTGTGCATGACACAAGTAATTTTTCCAACAATTGTTTACAGACAGATTATTTCACTTATAATTCACTGTATCACAATTCCAGTGGGTCAGAAGTTTATATACACTCAGTTGACTGTGCCTGAGAAACAGCTTGGAAAATTCCAGAAAATTATGTCATGGCTTTAGAAGCTGCTGATAGGCTAATTGAGATAATTTGAGTCAATTGGAGGTGTACCTGTGGATGGATTTCAAGGCCTACCTTCAAACTAAGTGCCTCTATGCTTGACATCATGGGAAAATCCAAATAAATCAGCCAAGACCTCAGAAAAAAATTGTAGACCTCCACAAGCCTGGTTCATCCTTGGAAGCAATTTCCAAACACCTGAAGGTACCACGTTCATCTGTACAAACAATAGTACGCAAGTATAAACACCATGGGACCACGCAGCCGTCAGACCACTCAGGAAGGAGAGGCGTTCTGTCTCCTAGAGATGYACGTTACTTTGGTGCGAAAAGTGCAAATCAATCCCAGAACAACAGCCATTTTGCCACAGCTTTGGAAGTATGCTTGGGGTCATTGTCCACTTGGAAGACCCATTTGCAACCAAGCTTTAACTTCCTGACCGATGTCTTGAGATGTTGCTTCAATATATCCACATCATTTTCCTACCTCATGATGCCATCTATTTTGTGAAATGCACCAGTCCCTCCTGCAGCAAAGCACCCCCACAACATAATGCTGCCACCCCCATACTTCACGGTTGTGATGGTGTTCTTCGGCTTGCAAGCCTCCACCTTTTTGCTCCAAACATAACGATGGTCATTATGGCCACACAGTTCWATTTTTTTTTCATCAGACCAGAGGACATTTCTCAAAAAAGTACGATCTTTGTCCCCATGTGCAGCTGCAAACCGTAGTCTGGCTTTTTTTATGGCGGTTTTGGAGCAGTGGCTTCTTCTTTGCTGAGCGGCCTTTCAGGTTATGTCGATATAGGACTTGTTTTACTGTGGATATAGATACTTTTGTATCTGTTTCCTCCAGCATCTTCACATGGTCCTTTGCTGTTGTTCTGGGATTGATTTGCACTTTTTGCACCAAAGTATGTTCATCTCTAGGAGACAGAACGCGTCTCCTTCCTGAGCGGCATGGTGGCTCCGTGGACCCATGGTGTTTACACTTGTGTACTATTGTTTGTACAGATGAACCTGGTCCCTTCAGGCATTTGGAAATTGCTCCAAAGGATGAACCAGACTTGTGGAGGTCTACTATTTTTTTTCTGAGGTCTTGGCTGATTTATTTTGATTTTCCCATGATGTCAAGCAAAGAGGCACTGAGTTTGAAGGTAGGCCTTGAAATACATCCACAGGTACCCCTCCAATTTACTCAAATGATGTCAATTAGCCTATCAGAAGCTTCMAAAGCCATGACATAATTTTCTGGAATGTTCCAAGCTGTTTCTCAGGCACAGTCAACTGAGTGTATATAAACTTCTGACCCACTGGAATTGTGATACAGTGAATTATAAGTGAAATAATCTGTCTGTAAACAATTGTTGGAAGAATTACTTGTGTCATGCACAAAGTAGATGTCCCAACCGACTTGCCAAAACTATAGTTTGTTAACAAGAAATTTGTGGAGTAGTTGAAAAATGAGTTTTATTGACTCCAACCTAAGTGTATGTAAACTTCCGACTTCAACTGTATGTTACTCCCTTTGGTTTCTTCCCGAGGCGTTATTGTTTCTGTTTCATTTCTGTGCGTTGTTCGTGTTTACTTGTTTTGTATTATGTTACGTTTATTTATAAAAAAAACTCACTCCCTGAACTTGCTTCCCGACTCTCGGCGCCCGTCATTACAATCTCTTAAATGCTTGATCAGAAACAGCAGCTCCTTGTGCTGTTTTATCTCTCAATGCAGAAAAAGCTTTTGATAGGCTAGAATGGTCATATCTCTGGTCTGTCTTGGAACATATGGGAATTGGCTCCAATTTCATTAATATGATTAAAATGATATATGCCTATCCCTCAGCCACAAAACATGGTTTCCTGGAGTGGCGGGGGGTTTGGATGGAGACAGGTTGGCTGGTTGTGGGTAGGGGATGGGACGTTGGGGGTGGAGGCCCACTTTTTTTTTTTTTTTCTTATTTATACTGACTTTATTATTACTTAAACTTATAAATATGATCAACATGATCAATACTTTGTAGTTACTTACCTTTTGTAATGTTTTTTTTCTCCTCTTTTTCTCCTCTTCTTTTCTTCTTCTGAGTGGAAACCCACAGATACAATGTATGAAATAATGAATTGAAAATATATGGAATATGAAATGTTATAAATTTAAATATTGTACCTGGAACCCCCCTCCCCACAAAAAAGTACAAAATATTTAAAAAATAGACTTACTTTAAGTCAAAGTTATCCAMAAATGATCTTACATACTTCTATCAGGTGCTGTTAGTCGTAACAGCACCTTTTCGTTTAGATAAGACTTTAGATAGATAGGTGTTGAATGTCATTCTGTGGTGATACTCATACATATGTTTATGGAACATTGACATTAGTGCCACATGTACACATTACATACTGTATGTTTTGTAGCGACAGAGTGGGTTAGAAAAGCCCATATCACTGTTATTAAAAAAGCATACCACCAGCTACAGCATGCTTTCCTATAGCCCTGTTAAAGATGTTGAAAGGGCCGACCATCTTGAATGGCCGACATCCCATAATCAGAAGCCTGAGAAACCCGGGCAGCCTGTTGACACAGGGAGAGAACCGAAATCAAGTCAGGCCATCAGTGTAGCAGTCAGACAAAACGTGGGCAGCTTTTTGGTAGCAGCTTTCACCCAGCACTGTTAGGGGAGTGTGAGACTGTAATTGCTGCCCTCTCTCCCTTTGGAGCCCAGTCGCAGACTGTGGGTATTGGAAGAGTCATTTCATCTCCAGGGAAACAAAATGATGGGAGCTCCAATTTGGTCAGCAGAAGTTGAGGGAGGGAGAAAGGGGGTGTGGAGCATGTCATTAGAACCAGGGACTTGCACACAGTATGGGGCCAAATTACAGAGCATGCAGTCGCCTTCTTTGGGCCTCCTACCCTCTGTGACTGTGGAGCCAGGTGAGGCAGCCATCTTGAGAGAGATTGACTGGACTGGACATTCAGGCTCAACCATCATTGATAGTCAACTTCAATATAATCAACAACACATGTACATCCTCTAACCTCAGTCATGTACAACCACAAACTAACCAACAACATGTCAACAAACTGTATGATTCTGAATATCTCAGATGGTTTATCTCAAAGAAATAGTAACTCAAAACCACACTGCAGCTCTAAACATGATTACACCATAACACCTTAAACACATTTCCACTGTAGATACTCACTAATTCCAGTGTAAGCCTTGACAAACATCTGTTAAAACTAATTTCCAGCACTGTGTTTGCATGCCAGAGCTAATCCTTCCTCATTATACAATTAACAGATGAATCCAGTTTAATTTCTGCCCTTTTAATGGTTAAATCCCATTGGATCAAGGGTTAATGGCATCTTTGGCTCTCAGGTCATCTGCCATATCATAATTTGAGTGGCAAACAGAGGGCTGGGGTCTCAGCCCCTGTCTACACACCAATTCCCATCCCATTCACTGGAACCACAGGACAACAGAGGGACCTTCTCGCTTCACAGCCCAACAATTAACGTTGGGGGCCTAACAAAAAAGGCTCAAAGACAAAATGCCCAGACTGTCACGCCCTGGCCTTAGTATTCTTGGTTTTCTTTATTATTTTAGTTAGGTCAGGGTGTGACATGGGGTATGTTTGTGTTTTGGGTGATTATATGGTAAAGGGGGTGTTGGGTTTTGTGTGTGGTTTTGTGTTGAGTGAATATGTCTAGGTATGTCTATGGTTTAGTGAGGGTTTCTAGGTATGTCTATGGTTGCCTGAGTGGTTCTCAATCAGAGACAGATGTCTTTCATTTGTCTCTGATTGGGAGCCATATTTTAGGCAGCCATAGGCATCATGTTTTTGTTGGGTCATTGTCTAAGTCTGTGTCTAGGTCTAGGTCTGTGTCAAGATTGCATGTTTTGCATTTAGTCGGTTATAGCTTCACGGTCATCGATTTGTTGTTTTGCTTCGTTGGTTCATCTTCTAAATAAAGAGAAGATGTATTTTTCACACGCTGCGCCTTGGTCCGCTTTCTCTCCCTTTGTCGATCGTGACACAGACACACGTGTGAGAGAGAAAGAGAGAGCGAGAGAAATTGTAAATGCAACCCATATTTATGTTTATTTATTTTCTATTTTCTATTTTAACTATTTGCACATAATATGACATTTGAAATGTTTTTATTATTTTGGAACTTTTGTGAGTGTAATGTTTACTGTTAATTTTTTTGATTGTTTATTTCACTTTTGTTAATTATCTATTTCACTTGCTTTGGCAATGTAAACATATGTTTTCCATGCCAATAAAGCCCATTTAAATTGAAATTTAACATTTCATTGAGAGAGAGAGAGCGAGAGACAGAGAAAGAGAGAAGAAAAAAAAATTATACAAATAAATAGAAAGAAAGAGAGAGAAAAAGAGAGAGACCAAATCAAGGAGAAACAGGAAATTTGGTGTCCCCAGGTCAGCTTTCTTCACTTTCTCTCATTCTCTCCCTCTCCTTTTCTCTCCCTCCCTTGGGGTGGTTGGGTAACAGCCAATCTCATTGAAAGACAGATCACTGAGATATTGTCATTTTCCAGCGCCACCCTCTTAATCAATTAATCTATAATAGAATCCAATGAGCCCCTTAGAAGACCAGCAGCTCCAATAACAGGTGCAGATATGAGCTTGATTATTAGCGAGAGAGAGAGAGAAACAGAGAGTAACAGATTTGCAGGGGATTCATTGCAAGTAATTTCCATATACTCTATTACACGGAAATAGATAACATTTTTTTTTTACCCTGACAAGGTCAGCCAGCCTGTTAAGTCCCCATACTGACTAAAAACTGTGCTCTTTGTTAATGACTTTCATATCCGGTCACTAAGATAATGCACGTATGAAAAATGACTGGGATCAGTCAATGGTCACATACTGTCAAGGCTTACTGTACTATATGTTGTTGATGTTACCTCAATGCACTTGCAGGTCAGTTAGAGTGGTGCGGTGGCTAAAAGAGCCACATATTAGGCTTTCCATCACAGTCCAGAATGGCAGTAGTTTAAAGGTACTTTATAATAAGAGCCTTAAAGAGCGACTGCCCCTAAAAACCAACCAATCCAGGGTTCCCCAAATCAAGTTTCTACAAGGTGTCAAAATTATTCCACAGGGATGCTGGCCCATGTTGACTCCAAAGCTTCCCACAGTTGTGTCAAGTTAGCTGGATGTCCTTTGTGTGGTGGACCATTCTTGATACACACAGGAAACTGTAGAGCATGAAAAACCCAYCAGTGTTGCAGTTCTTGACACAAACTGGTGCACCTGGCACCTACTATCATACAATGTTCAAAGGCACTTAAATGTTTTGTCTTGCCCATTCACCCTCTGAATGACACACTGCATACATACACAATCCATGTCTCAGTTGTCTCAAGGCTTAAAAATCCTTATTTTACCTGTCTCTTCCTCTTCATCTACACTGATTGAAGTGGATTTAACAAGTGACATCAATAATGGATCATAGCTTTCAACTGGATTTACCTGGTCAGTCTATGTCATGGAAAGAGCAGGTGTTTTTAAAGTCACTGTATAGCATGATGAGATTATCATGGACAAAAGAGCGAGTTAATATATTTTTTATATAAATCTTTTTTTTWATATAATTTTTTATTTTTCAAATGGCAGCTAAGCATTGATTATCATGTCACCAGAATTAGACCCTRGGTATTTATTGGAAAGGAGCATCAAGCTCACCAGCCTGTGAAGTTCATCATAACGTATTTCATCTGTAGCCTAATAAACTGCATGCATTCCCGACAAGTCGTAGTTGGAGGACCACACAACATGTCATCGCGTGACTCCGAGTTCACTTCGTTATGATGGTTATTACATCAATATTTGTGCATAAAACCYCTTCCACCGACATTCCTTGCATAATTCACTTTACCGGCACAAAAATATCCCACCTTGTCTAGCGTATTTTGTTTTGTCGACATTTAGAAAGTTACCAAAACATTTTCTGTTTCCATCAGACCTGTCATAAAATGTTTCATCAGACATGTGCCAATTTCCATATGTTCCAAGACAGACCAGAGATATGACTGTACTAGTCTATCAAAAGCGTTTTCTGCATCAAGAGGTAAACAGCCCAAGGAGCTGTTGTTTATGATTAAGCATTTAAAAGATACAGTTCTTTCAGAAATTATTCACACCGCTTGACTTTTTCCACGCTTTGTTGTGTTACAGCCTGAATATAAAATGGGTTTAAAATGAAATGTTGTGTCACTGGCGTACACACAATACCCCATAATGTCAAAGTAAAATTTTGTCTTTAGAAATGTTTAGAAATTAATAACAAATGTAAAGCTAAAATGTCTTGAGTAAATAAGTATTCAACCCTTTGTTATGGCAAGCCTAAATATGTTTAGGAGTAAAACAATTGCTTAACAAGTCACATATTAAGTTGCATGAACTCACTCTGTGTGCAATAATAGTGTTTAACATGATTTTTGAATGACTACCTCATCTTTGTATCCCACACATACAGTTATCTGTAAGGTCCCTCAGTCGAGAAGTGAATTTCAAACACAGATTCAACCACCAAGACCAGAGAGGTTGTCCAATGCTCGCAAAGAAGGGCACTTATTGGTAGATAATAAAACAATTGTAAAAATACAAAAAAGCAGACATTGAATATCCCTTTGAGCATGGTGAAGTTATTAATTACACTTTGGATGGTGTATCAATATGCACAGTCACTACACAGATACAGGCATCCTTCCTAACTCAGTGGCTGGAGAGGAAGGAAACCGCTCAGGGATTTCACCATGAGGTCAATGGTGATTTTAAAAACAGTTACAGAGTTTAATGGCTGTGATAGGATACTAACATAATTGACAGAATGAAAAGAAGGAAGCCTGTACCGAATAAAAATATTTCAAAACATCCATCCTGTTTGCGACAAGGCACTAAAGTAATACTGCAAAAAATGTGTCAAAGCAATTCACTTTTTGTCCTGATTACAAAGTGTTATGTTCGGGGCAAATCCAATACAGCACATTACTGACTACCACTCTCCATATTTTCAAGCATAGTGGTGGCTGCATCATGTTATGGGTATGCTTGTAATGATTAAAGCCTCAGAAGTTTTTCAGGTTAAAAAATAAATGGAATGGAGCTAAGCACAGGCAAAATCCTAGAGGAAAACCTGGTTCAGTTGTCCTTCAGCCAGACAATGGGAGATTAATTTATCTTTTAACAAGACAATAACCTAAAACACAAGGCCAAATCTGCATTGGAGTTGCTTACCAAGAAAACAGTGAATGTTTCTGAGTGGCCGAGTTACAGTTTGACTTAACTCTACTTGAATATCTATAGCAAGACCTGAAAATGGTGGTCTAGCAATGATCAACAACCAATTTGACAGAGCTTGAAGAATTTTGAAAAGAATAATGGTGAAATGTTGCACAATCCTGGTGTGGAAAGCTCTTTGAGAGATACAGAAAGACTCACAGCTGTAATGCCAAAGGTGCTTCTACAAAGTATTGACTCGGGCGTGTTAATACTTTTGTGAATGAGATATTTCTGTATTTTTTTTTCAATACATTGCAAATATATTTAAAAACGTAACTTGCTGCCGTGTTGTGAGCATTTCTCCTTTTATCATTGAAAGCAAGTCTAAGAAGCGGTAGAGCTGTTCTATGTGCGCTATTTCTATGCTTCCCGGTCTTAAGTTGAATTTTTGCATCTTTTACTTTCCGTTTTGGTCACCAGCTTCAAACAGCTGAAAATAAAATATTTTGGTTTTGGAAAATATATTTCACTGCGGTTCAGATGGTGCAATGATTCTCGCCAATATACTTGCTTGTTTTGTTGCATAAAGTGAAATTAGGCGAACTATTAGAATTTTAGCAACCAGGAAATTGTGGAASGATTTCTGCATATTGCACCTTTAAGTGCCAAATAAAATAACAGGGTTGACCGTAGCAGGGTAGACAATTTCATCTCAAATCACCCATACATCCTCTTGTGACAAGGGGAGTGGAAGCTTGTTGTGTGCAACAGGGAGTTGCAATTGAATGAAATCTTCACAAAATAATTGAAATTGTTCATTTTTTTTGCCTGTCTATCTGGTTGACGTTATGCTCGACCCGCTCAGTTTGTCATCAGAAAACACCAGCAAATGATCACAAAGAGTAGAACCATCTCATCTGCTTTTACACTTCAATAATGCCACTTTAATAATGCTTTTTAATAATGTTTTTTAATAATGTTCTTGCATTACTCATCTCATATGCATATACTGTATTCTATTCAGAAATGACTTTGTCAAAGCAATACAATATCTACGGCTTTACAATGATGGTGAAAACTTGGAGAAATGTTGGGTTTAAGTGGGGTAAAATCTTCCTCGAAGTCACAGAGGGTGCATGGAGGGACATGCCAAAATGCTGCATTTTGGCACTTTACCAAGTCTTTATTAATATATAAAATCTGATTGATTTAATTCTCCATGTGGTCTATATTAAAGGGCACTTCATTTAATATAACAGGCTTTTAAAATGCTATATTGGTGCACAAGTTCTAATTTAAGTATCAAAGGGATTGAAAAGGCACTCATTTCATGGGACAACCCAAATAACAAAAATAAAATAGCAGGTCATTTGTAAAACGAAAACACTGAAGAGCGGCTCATCTTATCTTAATAACACATATACAATATAGCTAACTCAATTGCTTTAACATAATTTATGGCATACATTTAGAGCAGTGTGTGAAATGCAGTCAAGGACTATTCAGAGGCAGCGTTTTTGATAAGTCTCCATGGCAATCACAGTTTGATTTCTTTGTAATATGTGTGGACATTTGTGTTGTCGGATAGCAGCAGAAGTAATGAAATGGCAAGGCTTGGCAGAGGCCCTTTGTGAAAGGGTGAACATTTACAAGCTAAAAAACCCCAGCTCAAATTAAGCTAAAATGGATTGTGCAATGGTTTGTTGACAGAAAATGCTGTGTCGTGCAATCATTACAACTGAGGATACAACAAAAACTGTGTTTCACAATCCACATAACATGTGATCTTGCTTTGGAGTGCCACAACCAAGGGCTATATGCTTGACAGACTTGGCCAAAGTCCAATTGGAGCTGTCAGCTTTAATGGTGAGTGGTTGATCCGGGGCAATAAATCATGTTACACTGGCACATGCTGAAAACCCAGTCCACAGTCCATCGATTAATTAGCCATATTAGGCAGAGGGGCTGTCACTTCTCATCCGGGCCATGTGATGGTGTGTGATGTTCTCGGGGTTGCATGTATGGTTCATGTATATGATTCCAAGTTGTTATTGATGCTGTCGGTGTTTCCAACAATCCTTATGCATGGCTTTGGTGTTGCGCAAAGCAATTAAGGTTAGATAATCCATTTGCATCACAGTTTGCCACAGTTCACAATATTCAGAGAATATCTTTTTCTACTTACTCTTTCAAATGCTTGTATGAAGTGCAATTTGTATGATTTGGTATGTACATTTAAGCCTCCATTCAGCATGACATAAAAGCACAAAAAAGCACAATCGGTGCACGAATGTACCTAAACATAAACATCAATGCCTTTCTTAAAATCAATACACAGAAGTATATATTTTTTAAACCTGCATATTTAMTTAAAAGAAATCCAGGTTAGCAGGCAATATTAAACGAAGGAAATTGTGTCACTTCTCTTGCGTTCATTGCACGCAGAGTCAGGGTATATGCAACAGTTTGGGCCGCCTGGCTCGTTGCGAACTAATTTGCCAGAATTTTACGTAATTATGACATAACATTGAAGGTTGTGCAATGTAACAGGAATATTTAGACTTATGGATGCCACCCGTTAGATAAAATACGGAACGGTTCCGTATTTCACTGAAAGAATAAACTTTTTGTTTTCAAAATTATAGTTTCCATATTTAACCATATTAATGACCTAAGGCTCGTATTTCTGTGTGTTATTATGTTATAATTAAGTCTATGATTTGATATTTGATAGAGCAGTCTGACTGAGCGGTGGTAGGCAGCAGCAGGCTCGTAAGCATTCATTCAAACAGCACTTTCGGGCGTTTGCCAGCAGCTCTTCGCTGTGCTTCAAGCATTGAGCTGTTTATGACTTCAAGCCTATCAACTCCCGAGATTAGGCTGGTGTAACCGATGTGAAATGGCTAGCTAGTTAGCGGGGTGCACGCTAATAGCGTTTCAATCGGTGACGCCACTCGCTCTGAAGACCTTGAAGTAGTAGTTCCCCTTGCTCTGCAAGGGCCGCGGCTTTTGTGGAGCGATGGGTAACGATGCTTCGAGGGTGGCTGTTGTCGATATGTTCCTGGTTCGAGCCAGGTAGGGGCGAGGAGAGGCGGAGAATCTTACTGTTACACTGGCAATACTAAAGTGCCTATAAGAACATCCAATAGTCAAAGTATATGAAATACAAATGGTATAGAGAGAAACCTATAATTCCTATAATAACTACAACCTAAAACTTCTTACCTGGGAATATTGAAGACTCATGTTAAAAGGAACCACCAGCTTTCATATGTTCTCATGTTCTGAGCAAGGAACTTAAACGTTAGCTTTTTTACATGGCACATATTGCACTTTTACTTTCTTCTCCAACACTTTGTTTTTGCAATATTTAAACCAAATTGAACATGTTTCATTATTTATTTGAGGCTATGTAGATTTTATTGATATATTATATTAACTTAAAATAAAAGTGTTCATTCAGTATTGTTGTAAATGTAATAAAAAAAATGGCATAAAAAAAATAATMAAACTGCAAAAAAATTGGCCGATTAATCGTTTTTTTTTTTTTTTTGGTCCTCCAATAATCGGTATCGGTATCAGCGTTGAAAAATCATAATCGATCGACCTCTAGTCTGAACCCCACCCTGGGCAACTGGGTCCTGGACTTCCTGACGGGCCGCCCCCAGGTGTTGAAGGTAGGAAACAACACCTCCACCTCGCTGATCCTCAACACAGGGGCCCCACAAGGGTGCGTGCTCAACCCCCTCCTGTCATCCCTGTTCACCCATAACTGCGTGGCCACGCACACCTCCAACTAAATCATCACGTTTTCAGACGACACAACAGTAGTAGGCCTGATTACCAATAATGACGACACAGCCTACAGGGAGGAGGTGAGGGCCCTGGGAAAGTGGTGCCAGGAAAATAACCTTTCGTGGACTCGTGGACTTCAGGAAACAGCAGAGGGAGCACTCCCCTATTCACATAGACGGGACTGCAGTGGAGAAGATGGAAAGCTTCAAGTTCCTCGGTGTACACGTCACTGACGATCTGAAATGGTCCAGCCACACAGACAGTGTGGGGAAGAAGCAGCATATTCAACCTCAGGAGGCTAAAGAAATTTGGCTTGGCCCCTAAAGCCTCAAACTTTTACAGATGCACAATTGAGAGCATCCTGTCGGGCTGTATCACCGCCTGGTACGGCAACTGCACCGCCCACAACCGCAGGGCTCTCCAGAGGGTAGTGCGGTCAGCCCAACGCATCACCGGGGGCAAACTACCTGCCCTCCAGGACACCTACAGCACCCGATGTCACAGGAAGGCCAAAAAGATCATCAAGGACATCAAACACCCGAGCCACGCCCTGTTCACCCTTCTATCATCCAGAAAGTGAGGTCAGTACAGGTGTATCAAAGCTGGGACCGAGAACCTGAAAAACAGCTTCTATCTCAAGGCCATCAGACTGTTAAATTGTCATCACTAGCCATCATCCACCCGGTTACGCTACCCTGCACCTTAGAGGCTTCTGCCCTATATACATAGACTTGGAATCACTGGCCACTTTAATAATAGAACACTAGTCACTTTAATAATGTTTACATACTGCTTTACTCATCCCATATGTATATATTCTAATCTATTCTACTGTATTTTAGTCAATGTCACTCCGACATTGCTCTATATGATGTTTATATATTTCTTAATTCCATTATTTTACTTTTATATTTGTGTGTATTGTTGTAAATTGTTTTAGATACTACTGCACTGTTAGATACTACTTCACTGTTGGAGCTAGGAATACATGCATTTCGCTGCACCCACAATAAAATTTGATTTGATTTGTCCTAACAACAAAGGAGAATTATGGGAAGAATTTACTTGGTGGTTAGGAGTACTAAAATGACAAATGTTAGGAGAATTTACATAAAAGGTAAGGAGAATTAGGTTAAGTTAGGAAAAGGGTTAGCTAAAATGCTACTGTTAACTCAAACACGCAACCTTTGGATTGCTAGACGATTGTTTCTGTCTAATGTAAATAGACTATTAGTACGTATTTGTCTTGGAGGTGCTAAAAAATATGTAGTATGCTTCTTATGTCGTGGAGGACCTAGAGGTCCTTTAGGTCCTTTAATCAATAATTTAATCAAATGTATTTATAAAGCCCTTCTTACATCAGCTGATGTCACAAAGTGCTGTACAGAAACCCAGCCAAAAACCCCAAACAGCAAGCAATGCAGGTGTAGAAGCACGGTGGCTAGGAAAAACTCCCTAGAAAGGCCAGAACCTAGGAAGAAACCTAGAGAGGAACCAGGCTATGCAGGGGTGACCAGTCCTCTTCTGGCTGTGCCGGGTGGAGATTATAACAGAACATGGCCAAGCTGTTCAAATGTTCGTAGATGACCAGCAGGGTCAAATAATAATAATCACAGTGGTTGTCGAGGGTGCAACAGGTCAGCACTTCAGGAGTAAATGTCAGTTGGCTTTTCATAGCCGATCATTCAGAGTATCTCTACCACTCCTGCTGTCTCTAGAGAGTTGAAAACAGCTGGTCTGGGACAGGTAGCACGTCTGGTGAACAGGTCAGGGTTCCATAGCCGCAGGCAGAACAGTTGAAACTGGAGCAGCAGCACGGCCAAGTGGACTGGGGAGAGCAAGGAGTCATCAGGCCAGGTAGTCCTGAGGCATGGTCCTAGGGCTCAGGTCCTCTGAAAGAAAGAAAGAAAGAAAGAAAGAAAGAAAGAATTAGAGAGAGCATACTTAAATTCACACAGGACACCGGATAAGACATCTTTAACCGTTCATCTGTTTACTGTTTACTACTTGTACTGTTTTATCGGACTTCTGCCCACAACAACTCCCAGAGAAATGTGATTTTTTTTTTTTAATGCTAATGACGAAAAGAAAGGAGGGGAGAGAGAACCCACAACTGCGTCTTGTCAAATATTTAAAAAATTGCCATGCTCAACTGATTTAGCATTTGTAATACCTGATGATAATTTGCTTCAAACAGCAAGGTGTGACAAATGAAGCAGAGGCACAGCAATAGAAAGATCACCCCCCTAAAACTGAAGTACCTCTGGGGTCGAGACACAGCATCCAACCATGTTGATAGGCTGTTGGCCATAATATGACATCTACTGCTGGATAYTATGTCTAAATTCATTGACTGCACCATTTCGCTGACAGCTTGACCAAATGTTTGATGCGGGTCCCAAACTACCGTCATCCGTCATAGACAAGCTGAAATGTATTTAGGGACTGCATCATCATGTTTATTCAATTACGCACTGGAGCTCAATGAATCAGTTTTCGTAATTAGGTTAAACATGCACATGCATGAACCATGACGGTGATATCAAGGGTATTCACAGTCAGGGGTACTTTTGTGTTGTAGTGCTTTAGAAGGAGGATGTATTCAAGTTAGTGTTATTAGATTAGATTTTGTAGATTGTGTTAGAATGCATGGATTTCTAAAACATTATTAGTTAAATCTACAATAGTGGCCTGCACCAGAATATCAATGAAACATGATAATATCACAGTCCCTATGCACAGTAGTGAAGTCTTTACACATTAATATGCACAGGCAGCTCAGTAAATGTCATCTCCCAATGCATTTCTATGAATGTCAAGCACCGTGTGTTTACTTGGGTATTTTGCAATACGTCATATTTATTTGGCCGAGCGGCACTCTATCCAATCACTCCGTATTATTTCCCACCGTGGGATTTGATGGATCCCGCTATGTCCTGCTCTGTCACATCTCATACTCTGCAGTTTGCCCCTATCTCCAAGCACATGTAATATTGCCTTTTTTCCTTCCATCATTTCAAGACAAGGCTCTCCTTCAGATAGATAGRGAAATTTTCTCAGCACTGTGGGGTTTGTTAAAGGCCCAGTGCTGTCAAAAACAAGATTCTTCTGAGTTTCATTTATATTTCCACGCTATGACATTGTAATAAAATTGTGAAATTATGAAAATTATGATAATGCCCTTTTAGTGTAAGAGCTGTTTGAAAAGACCAGCTGAAATTTTGCCCTGTTTTGGTGGTATGGAGTTTTGGCCTGCCTGGTGACATCACCAGATGGTAAATTAGTTAATAGACCAATAAGAAAGAGATTTCTAAACCTCTCTGCCAATAACAGCTAGTTTTCAGTTTTCCCCTCCCCACTCAAACCACAGTCCTAGCACAATTCTTGCTTGACACATTGCTATTTGCTCAGAAGCTATTTTTGTTTCTTTTTGAGGATTTCAATTGAAAACAATCACAGTAAGGTACTTCATTCTTTCCCAGAAATGATTTGATGTTTAGATAAAAACTGCTGCATTGGACCTGAAAGATTTTAGAACGTCTGTTTTATTGCCTGCTTTGCGTAAATAACATCACATAGGTCTAATGCCTAGTCAATGTGATTGGTATTCCTGGTGTGTGTCTTTTCATATGTAACGCATATGATATGTTTACATTTGAATTCTTTCCACCATCACGTTTTTGATGCCATTATCCCAAGGTAAATTAAATGCACATAGTGGTGAATACATTTTCATGTGAATATTGTGAATCAACATGCCCCATGGAGATTGAAAAAGATGACTATAGATTGGCCTAGCATTCGGGAATGGAATTTACTTGAACTCTGTAAGTGGCAATACAAAATCTCCCACAACCTTATTAATTAAAACAATTGTTCAACTGACCATATGACATTCATACAATTTGATGTGAAAATATTATCCTGACACAAACTGACCTCTTTTTATGGAATGAGTTGAGAGCAAAACATTCTATTGATCTGTTTGCAGTAACGGGTAAACAAATGCGCAACATGGTGTGTGTAATTTGTGCACGATTTTGTCAATTCTAAGAAAGTTATGCGAAATATTTCTTCACTGTCTCTTTAAGAGTGTTCACTGTTTTGACTACTATAGACTGGGGCTAGGGGGTGGGCTTTAGCCACGAGAGCGTGTTGGCGATAAAGAGACTTGTAAATTCAGTTCATTCAAGAGAGAGGATGGAATGGGAGAAGATAAATAATGAAAGTCTCTATCAAGAATTAAACTGCACATACTGTCACAGAAGTTACCTTTTTGACGAGGAAGTTGATTCTCAATACCAAGCAACCTGGACTCGGGGGTAGACAGCCTAACATCGTGGGTTGAATGTAAATCTGGACAGCGTTATGAAAAATTCCCATCAACAAACAATACGGTGACAGCGGCAGAGAAATCTAAGAAAATAGAGCATCTTCTCTCTACTCCCGACCGTATCCAGGCGCGTAAATTTGCCATCCTTCAGATATAAGAAAACACCATAAGGAACTTATTCTTACGAATGTTGTATGTAGTCTTTCTGAAGCAGTTGTGATGCTGCAAGTGGTTTTAAGTCGTAGAAATTGTCTCAACGTGTGGGGCTGACTTTCCAAAGTTGTCGGAGTCGGCTTCTGTAGACTTGACAGACCTTACCCACATTTGGATAATTTTTTGTTTTTGGTGGGGATACCTGAGAAACTTTTCTTGTTTGAAGACAATTTTATCATACACCAGAGGGTAATGGAGTTTCGCCTTACGTTGGATACCCTACCGGTTATTTTTGCGCTTATTGGTTTCGTTTTTGGTAAGTTCAATTCATGATACAATTATCATATTTCTTATACGCCATGCTTAATGATTTTTCCTATAAATAAGTTATTAAGTGTGATGCTTTGTTTTTTTGTGGCACTCTTGGTCCAATAGCCAAGGAAATGAATGTGTGGTTTATTTTACACACAAGGCTTCAGTGACAGACGCTCATTCACCTTAATTCGTATTGGTATAGGCCTAGTAAAAAATATATTTATGAGTGATCTTGTATAAAAAGATCTACATTTTGTGTATTTTGCTCAAAACTTTGAAATCAAAAAGGTTGATATGCTTATTACCACATTATAAAGAATGTCCGTAGATGCTCATCCTTAATCCATCAATTTCTCAGCTCGTCGCAYATTATTGGTTATGCCTTTAAATGAGGAAAATACGTCAGTGAGGGGAGAAATGTTTATGAAGCCACATTGACAATACCTGAGCAGTCACATGAATAACTATTCAGTGATGCCATTGGGAGGGACACCACTTCAATTATGTCAACTCAGTTTGAGAGGGGAAACATGGCTGGCTTGGGGACCTTGGCAACATGTTGACCTCTTTTGTGATTGTGTCTTCAAGATCTGTATTCCTGAATATCTAAGGACAGGAGAGAGGGCCAGAATTCGACAGTTGCAGTTGTGCCTAACTAAATATATAATAATACAGTATGTATTAATAACATCATTTAGAAGTTTCACTGAGTTTTGTCACAGACAATGGATTCTTCTCAAGAGAAACTCACCCTGTTGATTAATACAAATAATACCATTACTCGCTATCCCCATTGCATGTCGTATGGCCACTTGGCAGTATTCCCGGTCGTACGCAGATGCCGTCTCTGACAGCGTGGTGTATCGGGCCCTGCTGCTGGGTACTGCTGGAGCTGGCTTTTACAAGGCTGTAAACATTGACTATGAACCCAGAGCATGGCCACATCTGGAACAGCTCTCCTTCAATGATTCCAGATGTTCCTATGGGTCCACAAGGCTAAATTGAACGCACACTCATTCGCAGCTTTGCCAAATCTTCCTAATTCAATGTCCCCATAACCTCAAATTGAATCAATGTCATTTTTAGCCATAAAAAAAAAGACCAGTTTTTCTTCTCTAAGTCCAAATATCCTACGTGTCCATGTGCCGATGCAAGCTGTTTTCCACTGTACATGTCACCATTCGAGAGAAAAAAAGTCTCCACCCAACCATTCTCACTATGCGCWGAAGGTCCCTCCAGCTATCTCCCATCACCTTTCCACACCTGATAAAAGCCTTCAACAGGGGGCCAGGGTCAAGTTTCAATCGCTGGCTTCAGTTTGTCAGTAAGGTGACCCTCAGTCAACCCAGTCGCTAGTTTGTCAACCCTATTGCCAGTCTTGAATGACTGAACGGGAG
The DNA here is from genome assembly GCF_002910315.2 of Salvelinus sp. IW2-2015. Classification (NCBI taxonomy): domain Eukaryota; kingdom Metazoa; phylum Chordata; class Actinopteri; order Salmoniformes; family Salmonidae; genus Salvelinus; species Salvelinus sp. IW2-2015. The sequence continues at coordinate 33,766,693 of NC_036860.1, read as the reverse complement.
AGGGCCATGCGTTTGCTCAGCTCCTTTTGAAATCGCTGGGAAATTGCAGCAGAACAGCTGTCAGTTTTCTCATGACCATCCCCAAACAGGCCTTTAACGAGGCCAAAAAGACGGGATATAACCGTTTGACTTTGATCTTAATTACAGTACACACGCGTCTCGGACAAGATCTCGGTGGAGAATAGCCTATAACCAATAGCTAAGCTGTTATAGTTTTAAAGCCATCAATAGGTGTTTGAGGATGATTTGTGTTTACATTGTACTGCTCATTTGAAACGTTTGGAGCCGTTGTTGACAAACGATAGCGGAAAGCAAAGAAAGCATTATGGTAACTGCATAACTACAGTGCTGTTATTGCGAAATGTAAAGAGACATACGTGTACATCTAATTGCTACATTTGTGTCTGGGTTACACCAGCCTCTGACATGTCCCTTAATTCACCCGTAGTATCTATGCATCTCTGTGTCATCGCCATTACTCAGTGAGCCATTACCTAAACGGTGACGTGAATGTCGAAGAATGTTGATGGGTAACAGGGATGAAGGCTCTTCCTGTTTGTCTGTTGTAAACACTGTCTGAGACATGTGACTGCAACCAGCACAGTAAACATATAGTAGACAGACAGCCACATCCCCAAGTGAGGGAACCAGACATCTTAATCATCTTGGTTCTGGTCTAAAATGATCACTTTGACAGGATCTAGCAAGATCTACAGTCAGCGAGACACCCAAGTCAGACAGACAGATAAAGACAGAGGGAGAGAGTGTAGGCAAGTCACCAGTCAGAACCCTCTGTTCCCTCTTAGATGCACCACACACACACACACACACACACACACAACACACACCACACACACACCACACAACACACCACACACACCACCACACCAACACACACCACACACACACACACACACACACACACACAACACACACCACACACACCACACACGCCAAACAACCAGTCCCCTCATCGCCTCCCTTTTCATCTGTTATTCAAGCAGATCAATCAAGCTGCCAATAACTTGGGAGGGCTGACATGAGCTGTTGAGTATTGATCCATCTTCCATAGTGTGACTCAGCTAACCAGCATAAAATACATGGTCAAACCTCATTCACTATAACTATTAAAAGAATAACGATATTCTCAGTTTGCTCAATGTCTGCTGATTGTCATCAGCCAAGGTCAGTTATCATATAAGCTCAACTAAAATACCCAATCAACAGGCAGAAAATAGTCAATTGGAGTTCAGTTAAGTCTGTTTGAAAAAACATTGTTTTTCCAAGGGCTAAAAGGAGTCACCCTAACCTCTTTGCCACTACCAGACAGGGCTGAGGTATTTCCAGTTCACCAGGCATCAAAAAAACCAACCAAACCACAGGGGGACTCTATTTAGCAGTGGCTTGCTGACAGCACCTCTCTCCAGACCTCAAAAGAGCTCCACCGCAGCTGTCCGAGGTGAAAACGAGCCACAGGGACCTCAACAATACCAGTGTGCACAATCTGACGGGCCCCTGGGCCAGGGCCCCACGTTTCAGACAGCTTTAATGGCCGAGGACATTAGTTCCAGTAGTCCAAGTGGTTATGGGGACATTGTGGGGATGATGAAGATGAAAGGTTGTTGGGGGACGCTGAGCCCTTAGCGCTGGTCACACACACACACAGACACACACCGACGACAGAGAGAGAGAAGAGGAGAAGAGAGGAGAGAGAGAGAAGAGAGAGAGAGAGAGAGAGAGAGAGAGAGAGAGAGAGAGAGGAGAGAGAGAGAGAGAGAGAGAGAGAAGAGAGAGAGAGAGAGAGAGAGAGAGAGAGAGAGAGAGAGAGAGAGAGAGACAGGAGAGAAGAAGAGAGAGAGACCAGAGAGAAGAGACGAGAGAGAGAGAGAGAGAGAGAAGAGAGACTTGAAGCTGTTTTGTTTTTACTTCTACTACTTGAGGACTATTATATGCAGAACACGTGATGTGGGCTGAGAAAGAAGAAATTTCAAACACTGCATGTCCCACCCCCCACATTTTGTCTGCAGAGGCTTTCAAAATGTTTTCCATTTCAGAGATATCGGTTGAAACGATAGAATTACAAATTAATTAAAGAAATTGCTGTGTTGCCCTGTTCTGTGTTTATTAGTACACATTCATTTATTTAAAGCCTCCTCCAGTTTAGCCAAATTTAACAAGGTGAAAACACACTGGGTGCAGCCATTTTCCCTCTGAAATGTTAGTCACCTGTTGTGACACAAGGATCTGTTGGATCTTTAGGGTACAAAGGCATCTAATTCCAGTTGTGGAATAAGAAAGGAGCAAAGAATGTACATCGGAAAATGAGAACGCAATAGGCCCTGTCACTGTGCATATCCACCCAGACATGCATACAAGCACAGAAAATAACAGTTAATTTGCAGTCCTCCTGTAACCCATAACTGTCCATTCACCTACCCYTCTGTCTGCTTACCTACCTACACTCTTAGAGAAATAGGTGCTATTTAGYACTTAAAAGGTTTCTTTGGCTGTTCCCATAGGATAACCCTTTGAAGAACCATTTTCGGTTCAAGTTAGAACCCTTTCCGCAGAGGGTTCTACATGGAACCCAAAAGGGTTCTACCTGGAACCAAAARTGGTTCTTATATGGGCACAGCCGGAAAAACATTTTGGAACCTTTTTTTCTAAGAGTGTACATGTTTCAAGTGTCTGTTTAACAACAGAGAGCTGTTGGTAAAACAGACGATCACTTTTCCTTTGTTTGCTCACAAAAAAAAAGAACCTGTCTGTCTGTAACATATCTATAACTTATACAACATGCTCACACAACCAACACAACTCTTCCCCATAGGACTTCCCTGTTCCCTTGTTGCCCCCTAGCATGGGGCACATCCATAATGCACTGTCTGCTACAGCATGTACCACCAAGTGTTTTGAAAATTCCCTTTTGTAATAAATGGAGTGTGTGAGGTTTATGTGTGCCTGTGTGTTCGTGTTGTGTGTGTGTGTGTGTGTGTGTGTGTGTGTGTGTGTGGTGTGTGTGTGTGTGTGAGAGAGAGAGAGCATATTGAGAGCGAGGGGGAGTGACCTGTGAGGCCGAGCGGCGCTGTGGTGATAAAGACAGCGTGGGCACTGGAGCACAGCAGAAGAGCTGTCCTACTCCACTCAGACATCATATTCACACAGCCACCCCACTGCCCTGCCCAGGCCTCACAAGACCCTGTGTCTGTCTGTCTGTCTGTCTGTCTGTCTGTCTGTTCAGGAGTCACACAGAGAGGCAGCATGTCTAGGCAGTCAAATGGCAGACAGTGTCTCTGTGTTTTTGTTTGTTTTATTGGTGTAGATGCGTCTGTGAATGCACTGTGTATACGCTGTATGTGTTTTCCATGAGAGTGTGTGTGTGTGTGTGTGTGTGTGTGTGTGTGTTGTGTACCATTCGTGTGGCATTGTGCATTCGTATTAAATCAATACTTGTGCGTGGCGATGTGTGTGTGTTGTGTGTGTTGTGTGTGTGTGTGTGTGTGTGTGTGTGTGTGTGTGTTGTGGTGTGTGTGTGTGTGTGTGTGTGTGTGTGTGTGTGTGGTGTTTGTGTGTGTGGTAGTGCACCATTCAGCCAGTATCATTGTCTGCAGCTATATTTGGATGGTTCCCGCTGATTAAACTAGTGGGCAACTTGGTCCCCTCTGAAGGGCACATTAAACAGCATGCCCGCTGCCATGTGAACACTCCCATCAGAGCTCTCAGTCTAATGACTCTGAGCATACACCCACACACACACACACACACACACACACACACACACACACAACACACACACACACACCACACACACACACACACACACACCACACACACATACTTCCTCACCTCCACTTCTCATACTGCACTCTCCCGTCCTTCACTACACTCTACTTACTGTACTGCTATTTGGAAATAGACTCCCAGCCAGTCTTACTTGCCAAAACCAATCGCCTGTAGTAGTGGTAGTACCCATTATATAGCATCCACAGCATATTATTCAGTGGACATTTATAATTGCTCAGCAGTGTCTGGTCAAGGTCAGATGAGTATGGCACAAATAGAAAAAGAACTAAGTTTAATTATCTAAATGTTCAGTTGCCTTGTTTATACAAAAAACGTGTATCCCCCACGCCYTACAATCTGGCATATGGTAAAGAGGAATTGGGGATAGAATGGAGTTATCAATCTGTTCTCTCTCCACCAGTAGCCTGTATTTCCCTCCACTGGAGTGTTTCAAGTGTCTGCCTGACAACAGACTTGGTTTTCGTAAGATGCAGCAGTAGGTCAAACAGACGATCTTATCTGCTAAGAAAGTGTCTCTTCGGCGAAGGACGTGTCTGTCTGTCATGCGGCTTTGAAGCAGCGCAGGTAGGGGATCCACAAAATTGCAGTCACTTTTCAAATTGTCTGTCAACATCCAAAATGAGATGCGTAATAAAAATGTAAGTCTAGCTGTCACCTGAAGCATCTGGCAGGGGTTCCACAAATTGGCAGGGGGATCATTTAGACTTTGCAGACTTGAGCACTTCGAAAGTTCAGCAAGGCTATTGTTTGATCATTCATAATTTACTGTCCTTGGTTTCTCAAGGTGACTGGCTTCCTGTCAGAGTAGGAGAAAATTTTGCAGCTGCTGTCATCGATTCCTTGACTTGATGGCATCCATCATTAGGAAAAGTTCCTGTCAGATTAGTCTCAAATAGGCAATATGTGATACGTAGTGAGAAGTAGTTACAGACGAGAAGGGAAGAAGATCTTTCTCCACAAAGAATTCCTCAGCTTGCTGTTTGTGCCATTTCCTTTTGTGTCCATCCTTTACGGTGGCTTGTGAAAATATTCACCCCCTTGGCATTTTTCCTATTTTGTTGCCTTACAACCTGGAATTAAAATCGACTTTTTGGGGGTTTGTATCATTTGATTTACACCACATGCCTACCGCTTTGAAGATGCAAAATATTTTTTTATTGTGAAACAAACAAGAGATAAGACAAAAAAACTGAAAACTTGAGAGTGCATAACTATTCARCCCCCCAAAGTCAATACTTTGTAGAGCCACCTTTTGCAGCAATTGCAGTTGCAAGTCTCTTGGGGTATGACTCTATAAGCTTGGCACATCTAGCCACTTGGAWTTTTGCCCATTCTTCAAGGAAAAACTGKTCCAGCTCCTTCAAGTTGGATGGTTCCGCTGGTGTACAGCAATCTTTAAGTTATACCACAGATTCTCAATTGGATTGAGGTCTGGGCTTTGACTAGGCCATTCCAAGACTTTTAAATGTTTCCCCTTAAACCACTCGAGTGTTGCTTTAACAGTCATTGTCATTGTCCTGCTGGAAGGTGAATGTCCGTCCCAGTCTCAAATCTCTGAAACAGGTTTCCCTCAAAAATGTCCCTCTATTTTGCGCCATCCATCATTCCTTAAATTCTGACCAGTTTCCCAGTCCCTGCCGATGAAAAACATCCCCACAGCATGAGGCTGCCACCACCATGCTTCACTGTGGGGATGTTGTTCTCGGGGTGATTAGAGGTGTTGGGTTTGCGCCAGATATAGCATTTTCCTTGATGGCCAAAAAGCTACATTTTAGTCTCATCTGACCAGAGTATCTTCTTCCATATGTTTGGGGAGTCTCCCACATGCCTTTTGGCGAACACCAAACGTGTTTGCTTATTTTTTTCTTTCAGCAATGGCTTTTTTCTGGCCACTCTTCTGTAAAGCCCAGCTCTGTGGAGTGTACGGCTTAAAGTGGTCCTATGGACAGATACTCCAATCTCCGCTGTGGAGCTTTGCAGCTCCTTCAGGGTTATCTTTGGTCTCTTGTTGCCTCTCTGATTAATGCCCTCCTTGCCTGGTCTGTGGGTTTTGGTGGGCGGCCCTCTCTTGGCAGGTTTGTTGTGTTGCCATATTCTTTCCATTTTTTAATAATGGATGTATTGGTGCTCCGTGGGATGTTCAAAGTTTCTCATCTTTTTTTATAACCCAACCCTAATCAGTACTTCTTCACAACTTTGTCCCTGATCTGTACTTCTTCACAACTTCGTCCCTGATCTGTTTGGAGAGCTTCTTGGTCTTCATGGTGCCGCTTACATGGTGGTGCCCCTTGCTTAGTGGTATTGCGGACTCTGGGGCCTTTCAGAACAGGTGTATATATACTGATATCATGTGACAGATCATGTGACACTTAAATAAAGTCCACCTGTGTGCAATCTAACTAATTATGTCACTTCTGGAGATAATTTGTTGCACCAGATCTTATTTAGGGGCTTCATAGCAAAGGGGGTGAATACATATGCAAATCAAATCAAAGTTTATTTGTCACGTCCGCTGAATACAACAGGTGCAATGCTGTTAAATGCTTACTTACAGGCTTTAACCAATAGTGCAAAAAAGGTATTAGGTGAACAATATGTAGGTAAAGAAATAAAACAACAGGCTATATACAGTAGCGAGGCTACATACAGACACCGGTTAGTCAGGCTGATTGAGGTAGTATGTACATGTAGATATGGTTAAAGTGAGTAAGGATATATGATGAACAGAGAGTAGCAGTAGCGTAAAAGAGGGGTTGGCGGGTGGTGGGTGGGACACAATGCAGATAGCCCGGTTAGCCAATGTGCGGGAGCACTGGGTGGTCGGCCCAATTGAGGTAGTATTTACATTAATGTATAGTTAAAGTGACTATGCATATATGATAAACAGAGAGTAGCAGCAGCGTAAAAAGAGGGGTTGCACGCATCACTTTTCCGGGGGTTTATTTTAAAGAATTTTTTGAAACGTGTTATTTTTTTCATTTCACTATTTTGTGTATGTCCATTACATGAAATAAAAATAAAAATCTATTTCAATTACAGGTTATAATGCAACAAAATAGGAAAAACGCCAATGAGGATGAATACTTTTGTAGGCACTGTATCAGTCAAACTAGGACACATTCTTTGTAAAACAGTATTGCCAGTTTAGAAGAAACTATAAGGAAGAAATCTCTTAAGGTGAATTTTGAGTGAGTGTAAAACTATGTTGTATAGTTTGCCTTGTTGTTCCCTTCGCTCTTATATTTTTTAGACAGGCGCTAAGCATCCAAGGTACAAAGAGATCAAGGCTAGGCCTCTGACTGAGCATAGGGATGTTAGCCCGCCTTGAACTGCTGTGGATAGCAGAAAATACTTAGAGAATGCCAGAGTGGTGTAGGAACTAGCTTTGTAGCCAGACATTTGTTATCCCTCCCACCAACCCCCTACTACACCATTCAATATCTATCGGTGGTGGTGGTGGTGGTCGTGGTCGTGGTCGTGGTCGTGGTCGTGGTGGTGGGCTGGTCTCGGTGGAACCCCCAAACCAGGATTACACTCTGGGATGCAGTCTCTTGATACTGCCAAGCGGGGACTCCACTGTTACACTCACAGGCAGTTTATTAGCATTATCCCTTTTACTCCCCTGCCTCCACGCTCAGTAAAAATAGCCTACATGCAAAGTGACAAGCCCTGGAAAGCTCAGCACATGCAATGTCAGTATCTCGCTTCTGATTCCGCTCTCATTCCCCCCCTCCTCTCCCTTTCTCTCACATGCACTTGACAGTGTTAGTACTTACAACACTGACAGTAGTAGTAGTCTAGCAATTGTCTGGCTGGTAGGTGAAAGTGCTGACTTGCTCATGTTCTCTCAAGCCTCTCCCCAAAGTCTTGTTTGGAAAATCAATAGTTATTGCTGGAAGCTACCAAAACCAAGCAGACAGCGGTTAGAGGATTTTTGATTGGCTTGAGAGTGCAGGGCTGCTGTATTTTGAGTTCAAGCTTTTAAACACTTTTGAGTGTTTGCTTGTGTAACAGGGTTGGTTATGTTTCCACCGGCTGCTGCAGTAATATGTATTCATTGTATATTTATTTCTATTGGTTGGTTCAAGTCAGATGTCAATAAGGTGTTATGTCATTGGCTACGCTTGCAGATACGGGGAGATCTGCAGTTCCAAGTGGAAACATAACCAACCCTGTTACGTTCTCCCCTGCTGAATTCCACTTGCACATTACAAGCATAGCCAATGACATAACACCTTATTGACGTCTGACTTGAACCAACCAATTGTAATATATAAACATTGAAAACCAAATTCTGCAGTAGCACGTGGAAACATAACCAATCCAGATACACTTGTTTGCTGTTGTCTTAGTCTAGAGTAAGGATCACTTGAAAGAAATAAGAGTTGCGATGCTAATTGCTTCTGTGATGCACACTCTTTAGATAAAATGTTGTTTGTACATCAGTGTCAAGTAGGCAATACGTTCACCATGATATTGACATTTCTAACTGAAATGGCATGACAAATGGGGTGTACAGCGGCGGATTTAGGAATAGGCGACATGGGCAGCCGCCCAGGGCGGCACAGGATGCCCGCACAAAAAAATCATAATGGTGAATTTGCGCGATCGGTTTTCTATCGCTCATTTGCATGTCACGTCAATGATATCATGTCACCGTGTGGGACTGTGGGTTATTTAACCTTGTCAGAGTGGGCGCCCTGATTCTAGTTTGTGAGCTTGGCAGGCTACTTCCTGGGAAGGTAACCCACTCAGAAGTACGAGATGGGGAGGGGGGCGGGGGTAGGTTGACCTCAGGTCTCCCCACTGGTAGCCCGAGGTAGGGGGGTCAGGGCAATCTATCAAATAGTGCACTTCTAACTTTGTACAGTACTAATGCAATTAGTAAAATCAGTCACACTATGAAATGCTACCAAATAAACCACAATTCATTCATAATACTGTGAATATATAGTTTCACAGACATATTTTTGCATTTTTTTCTGGTTTGTGTGAAATCGTTAAGGATAATATAAAACCAGTCTGCACACCAGCAAGGTGAATTGGTTTAGTCTTGACTCTTGGTTGACAGTGTTGGGGGATGAGTAATGTACTGATGCTCGAGTGCCAAATCAACACTAATGTGTTTCTATTTGTCTTTGTTACTTCTTTTTGATATTTATCAGTCTTATTTTTGTATATATTTTTTTATTTATAAAGTTTTAAATGTTATGATTATTTACTTGTGTTTTTCCAAATGTCTGAATAAAAATTATAGTTTGTGCAGAATGGTGCTTTTTTGGGGGGGGGGGGGGGGGGCTGAAGGGGAGGTTTGGCCAGGCAGCCATTCAAGCTAGATCCGCCACTGGAGGTATACATTATGGGTGAGGAATTTGAAATGTAGAACATTTGAAGGTAAACATTAAAATATCCATGTATAAAGACTATGTTGACCCCCAGAGCGAGTTCTTTACTTTGAAGTAAATCAAAGTTTAATGGACTTCAAGCCTCTCAACCATGTTGGTGGAGAAACTACACTTTCAGAGTACGAAAATGACCCTAAACTTTCTTTTCCAGTTGGCGGAGGGAAAGCCCCTCTCTCCATGGCAAGGTGTCTCATTTTTCAGCCCAAACATTTAGCCCAGAAAACATGTAAGCTGCTTTAGCCACTGAACCTCCCTCCCCTGGAAGGTGTAACTGTAAGTCAGCACCATCTTTCGGAGTTGACGTGATGTGGAAGCTTGGTCACTTTTCCTAAGCCATCCTTAGTCCCCTCTCAAAGACAGAGAGAGGGAGACACCAGAGCAGTTAACCCGAAAACACCAGAGCAGTTAACCCTGCTCTATTTAGTCCCTTGCATCCAACAGAAGCTCAATTATGAAGGCTATGGCTTTACYGCCCACCGTTTCTATTCTCATGCAAGTGCCTCTTTTTGTTATCCTCAACCTCAAAGAGTAGGTGGTTGGGGAGAAAACACTCACTCCCCGCCCAACTCCCACTCCCAATTTAACTTCAGGAAATGAATGCCATTTACAAATCAATTCCCAGGCTTAGACAAAAGAGAAGAGGAGGAGGAGGGAGAGGGGGGGCTGCTGTAAAACATCAACATTCAGTTGAGAGGGAGGGGTGGGCAGTCTGGTAAAAATAATTGCAGATGAGGAAGAAATAAGAACGTTTTCCCTTTCTCTTTCCCCTCATGCCTCTCCTCTTGTCCTACTCCCTCTGGTCGATAACCTTTTTTAACCCTATATGGATAGGGCTAAATTGAAATGTTTCTTACAGAAGAAATATGAAATGCATAACCATGGTAGCAATTGAAAGGGAACAGTTTGGAGATGATCTGAAAATTGTTAGACCAAAGGTAAGTACACAACAGTTCACCTGACACAAGACTGAATCCAAACATTACACTGTTCATTTTATGTGAATTTGACATTTACTGGCCTCTTTGCTGCATTTCTTGATAATGAAATCTGAAAATACTCTGAATACATTCAGTAACACGATAAGGCTCTTTCTGGAAAATGCGGGGTAGTTGCAACATAAGACAAAACAAATAAAAGGGTTTGAGTGAGAGGACTAAATGGTGTCTCCAAGAGGCCACGAACCTCTCTAAAGTGTGCACAGTCCCTAAGCAATTTCAATGCACTTGTATGTCACAAAGAAGAGTATTCAACTATAAGGTACTTCTTTGAGCTCTCCTAGCTGTGCGGTTGAGGAACTACAGCAAGCACACTTGTAGTTGTTTCGTTTGGAACGCAAACCCTGCATCCCTACCATCACATTTACTGGTGTTGTTTACGCAATCCAAAAACGGTCCATTATTAATCACAATCTGGGTCAGGTTGGCATGATTTGAAGGCTTGTTCTATTGCCAACATGACTTGCTTAAGTTATAAAATATTAACTTACAGTGTTAGGCTTTCACATGGGAATTCAGAGAAACAGATTGTAATTTTGGTGTGCAAATTTTCTTCACATTAAACAAACATAGGCTCATTCTGTTCAGAACAACCCAGGGTATGATGACATGTCATCTTGAAACTGTACATCAAACGTAGTGATCATAAACGTTGACACTGTATATGAAATTCGTTTTATGATTTGGAGATATAAAGTGCACATTTGGACTCACTGATGTTTGGCTTTCTTGCATGGCATCAAAGCGGTATTTATTATAATTATCAACATCTCATCTTTCAAAATGCATCCAGTCCTCTTAATTTACAGCATTTCCCTCACTCAGACAACAATTTCCGGGAGGGATGGGGTCAACTTCTTGTCACACACCGTGCTCAAGTTCATCAAGGCTCTCAGTCAAAACCCACAGAGCTCTGTGAAGCGCAGAGCCAGAGCTCTGACGTCATATATAGCATGTTACTGTACAGCCACTATGTTCCAATGTAGGTGCTTATTAGTGCCCAAATCTGCAGTTTTAACCCATATACATGTACAAGTATAAAGGGCTACGCTCTCAGAAAGCGCTCACATCTAAAGTAGCTGCTGTACTGGAATTCCTATGTGAAAGACTCCTTCCAGCTGTGGACACTTGAAGTCAGAATTTCTATTCAAGGGAGTTGCGTGGAAAGCAGGGGGTTAGCTTAGCCGAGTTTTCAAATGGTAAGCCAATGCATGGATTAATCTTCTCTTTTTAGCCCCACAGGGTGTTAAGGATTTGAGGTGCTGTGTTCCGATAGGTATCCCAAGCCTGATTTATTCTCAAGTTCCTCCGGTGGAATTTTAAGGCATTTTTCACGGCTGACTCCGACTGAGCTTAGATGTCATCAGTGTTTTGTGCTCAGGTTTGCCTGGCAGGGAGACGAAAACAGAGTCTTCTCACATACTTTACAGTACATCATGTCATAACTGCCATATGAGATTACTTTGGAGGTGTGAGGGGTGGTTAGCAAACAAATCAGTTGTGTGGGGGAGGGTCAGGAAGTTAGCTGTATCAATTAGTCTTCTGTACGTTGGTGATCGAAGGGTGTTGATCTCAAGGCTTTCACAGGTGCTTGAATGAAGAAGGCAWTTATTAAATTGCCAAACCTGTTGTCATGGAGATTTAAAAAGGAAAAAAGTCAAACCATGATAGAATTTCTTTGCTGCTGAAGTGAATGTGTGGGGAAATAATTGTCTTTAGAAAAGTTATTTGTCAGACGCACATCCTTAAAAGAACGTACAGTAGGTGCTGGGCTAATAAAGGACACATGAAAAAGAATAGAGGCCTGCACACTGTATATGCTCCCAATTGAACACCTTTATAGGACAATGTTTCAATCCAACATGGATCTTTCTCAAGTCAAATGCCCTGAGTGCCACATCCCAAAATATATACACAGAATACACCTCACATGACCATTACGRACATGGCGCATGGTGGCTGTGGAAACAATTCAAAACCGRGTGATACAAAAGGCAACTTTGCGCACAGTAAATAGTCATAAATCATAGAGGTACATAATGGTTATAAGGATTATATACATACAAATSGGGCTGAGTAAAAACATAGATAACAGTAGAAAATATTTCTTATGGTGTTATAGGCCTATAGTGTTTGGCCATATTTGAATGACATGACTTCTTTGAGTTAACTCCTTAGAATACATCAAGGCAAGGTTGAATATGATCTTTGTGCCATTTGTGGGAAGTTGCGCTAAATTGCTAGCCTCTCTTTTATATCTCGAACAACGTTAGCCCTGTGACCTTACATGCAAATTACTTTTCCCTCTAGGCCCATCTTTCATCAGAATGTCGGTCAAGTGAGTACTTACGTGATTTGGGGAGTTGGGTGATGTGCAGATTAAGTTTTCTTCCCCAGAGAAGTAGATCAATCTGTTTAGCTGCTAAAAGCCCAATCGGAAAGACATGATGAAATACATAGTGGAGGGAGTTGGCAGGGAGATAGAATCCACTCTGGATGCTGGCGCACCCTCTCGTGTTTCAGACGACAAGGTCAGACCGACCCACTTGTTAACCTGAAGACGAGGAAAGCGCGACGCCTCAGCAGTTTTTCATTCTCCATTATAGAATGACATTTGAAATCTGATCAAGACTATGTTCCCTCCCTCTCTCCCACTCTCCCATGCAAGACAACACAGCAGTATTCTCTTAGGCTGAGATCAACTCCCCAGCTAAAAGAGGTCTAAGTCTAAGAGATTTGGGATGACGTCACGCTGTTTCAGACTCTGCCCAGCAACCCGGAATATTCCCGGAACATTAGCTAAGATTCCCATTAAGTTCTAGTTAGGGTTTTATCTAACATTAGGATGATAACYTCTCAAAAACATTCAGAGAATATTRTTCTTWTTTTTTTAGATTAAATATCCTGGGAATGTTCTAACATTCACAACAATGTTGTGCACAACATCTGTAGCAACCAGCACAGAACATTCCCCCAAAAGGTTGTGTTTTTATATTAAAACATTTGCCTGACGTTGCAAGAATGTTCCTGTAACACATTTTGGCTGTTCTTTAATGGTTCCAAGAATGTTTAATTAGTTTGTGGGAACAGAGTGGGTACATTACAAGAGCTAGGTTCCCAAAACACGCTCAGTGGTAATGACATTCATACAACGAATGGAGGTGCACAGAAKATTTCAAAAACATGTTCTATTTTAGTTTTTCCAAAACATTCTCAGAATGCCAATTAGAATACATTCCCATTATGTTTCTCTCCAGATTTAATGGAAAATTGCATTTGAGGACTGTGTTGTAAGGGATATAGAGACACACAGCATATTTTCATTCATATGACATTTTAATCATACAAACACAACCATCTTCTTTTTACACTTCAAAAGTTGACAATTTGCACATCTGGGGTTTGAACCTGCAATATTTGGTTTCCAAGCCAGGTCTTTCATCCTCTGTGCCACCAGGGAAGCTCTCTTTCATTGCCTTTTTTCAGTAGCCATGGCAGTATGACCAATCAGGAATATGTTCTTGAATTTTTCTGAGCACCTCCATTCATTGAATGAATGTCATCGCAACTGAGCATATTTTGTGTTTTGAGAAACTAGCTCTTTTAATGCACCCACACTGTTCCCACAACCTAATTACATGTTCTGTGAACCTTTAACGAACTCGGAAAGGCTGTTCTGGGAATGTTCTTGCAACATCAGGCAGATGTTTTTTTGCACCTTAAAAGAAACATTGTAGCATCATCCGCACAACTGGACAGTTTTTGTGTTTTGACAACATATCTTTTCAGTTGTCCCCACAATATTCTCACCAGACTGTTCCCACAACCTAATGAAACATTCTGGGAACCTTTAAAGAACAGATGAAATGTGTTCTAGGGACGTTCTTGCAACATCAGGCGAATGTGTTATACAAGCATTCTGTAATCATCACCGCGACTGGACAGTTMTTTGTGTTATGAGCKCATTTGCCGCGGCCTAACAAATGTTCTGGGAACCTTTACATAACGGATTTTGGTTTGCTGGGTGTGCATTAGCACACTCTCACTCTAATAACATTGACACAGTCCTGATGTTTCGGGCTCATCCTGATGCTGATCGTGCCCCATCGGGGTCATTTTGCGCTTAGCTTAGCATTTGTCCCTGTCATTTTAAGGCTGACTCGACGAGCATGTAAGACTCAAATTGACTCTCATCCTTTGCTTCTAATCAGTCACTATAGCTTGCTGTGGATTCTTAGTGGGCATGACCATGTTGTATAGCATCTACTCATGAGGCTATTTGTATATATTTTTTGAGGGTTTGCAGCAACCATAGTGTGATATCAGAGCAGACTTTGGAATGATTTGATAAACATCTGTTCCTTTATACACTCAAAGACCACTCCATCACGGTTGACATCTCCACAGTGTCACCCTCCSAGAGTGCAAAGAACCTTGGTGTGACCCTGGACAACACCCTGTCCATCACTGCAAACATCAAAGRAGTGACCCACTCCTGCAGGTTCATGCTCTACAACATCCGTAGAGTACGACCCTACTTCACACAGGAAGTGGCGCAGGGTCCTAATCCAGGCACATGTCCTCTCCTATCTGCACTACTGCAACTCGCTGTTGGCTGCGCTCCCCGCTTGTGCCATCAAGCCCATGCAACTTATCCAGAACGCAGCAGCCCGCCTGGTTTTCAACCTTCCCAAGTTCTCTCATGTCACCCCGCTCCTCAACACACTCCACTGGCTTCCAGTCGAAGCTCGCATCCACTACAAGACCATGGTGCTTACCTACGGAACAGRAAGAGGAACTGCCCCTCCCTACCTTCAGGCTATGCTCAAACCCTACACCCCAACCCGAYCACTCCGTTCTGCCACCTCAGGTCTCTTGGCCCTCCCACCCCTACGGGAGGGCAGATCCCGCTCAGCCCAGTCCAAGCTCTTCTCTGTCCTGGCACCCCAATGGTGGAACCAGCTTCCCCCTAAAACTAGGACAGCAGTCCCTGACCGTCTTCCAAAAACATCTGAAACCCTACCTCTTCAAACAGTATCTTAAATAATCCTCCTCCTCACCTTTAAAAAAAATAAACACTTAACCAGCACTTGCACTTTACCATCCCCACCCCACCCCTTCTAGCTCTGACTCTACTGACAGCTAGGTTATTGAGGAAAGATGTTCTTTCTATGCCTGTGATATGTGGTTGTCCCACRTAGCTATCTTAAGATGAATGCACGCTCTGGATAAGAGCGTCTGCTAAATGACTCAAATGTAAATAAAATAATATCCGTTAAAGACAAAACTGCTCATCACTGTCTCACAGTACATTCAATTCCCAAATGCTTCTGCTCAGGTTCATTTAGGATGCCCAGTAACTATAGACATGTCAACACAAAACAACCACACTCTTGTGTCTTGAGTTGCCCCCTATTTACATGTTCAGGTTTGTGGAATTTGGACTAGCATTCACAGCTTTTTTACAGACACTGTCATTCCTATCTATAAAAGGCTGAGAAGCTCAGCTCCATGGTTTCATGAGCTCACATTAAGCTTTGAAGCCGATGCTCTCTTGTCCCTGTAAACCACAGCCAGGTGGTAATAAGTCCATAGAAAGCCTAGGTATGTCAGTTACTCTCTCTCCGGACAGTCAAGTATAGGCCTACTTTCTGATTGTCTACTGTCCTCTCCCAATTTTTCAAGTTAAATTGGAGAAGTCGTACAATGTTGAGGTCACCTTGCCATTTGAACACCTCTCTTTAATAACATTGAACTTCATCTCTTGGCCTTTAGAAGTTTGCATTTCTAAACATTTGCCTAATATTTTTCCCATTTCTAGTTATGCAAACCCAAGCATGACATTTACCTCAATCTCAGGCAATGGTATCTTCTCTTTTAAAAACCTTTGCATAACATCTACAGTTGAAGTCGGAAGTTTACATACACTTAGGTTGGAGTCATTAAAACTTGTTTTTCAACCACTCCACAAATGTATTTTTAAGAAACTATAGTTTTGGCAAGTCGGTTAGGACATCTACTTTGTGCATGACACAAGTAATTATTCCAACAATTGTTTACAGACAGATTATTTAACTTATAATTCACTGTATCACAATTCCAGTGGGTCAGAAGTTTACATACACTAAGTTGACTGTGCCTTTAAACAGCTTGGAAAATTCCAGAAAATGATGTCATGACTTTAGAAGCTTCTGATAGGCTAATTGACATAATTTGAGTCAATTGGAGGTGTACCTGTGGATGTATTTCAAGGCCTACCTTCACACTCAGTGTCTCTTTGCTTGACATCATGGGAAAATCAAAAGAAATCAGCCAAGACCTCAGAAAAAAATTGTAGACCTCCACAAGTCTGGTTCATCCTTGGGAGCAATTTCCAAACGCATGAAGGTACCACGTTCATCTGTACAAATAATAGTACGGAAGTATAAACACCATGGGACCACGCAGCCGTCATACCGCTCAAGAAGTAGACGAGTTCTGTCTCCTAGAGATGAATGTACTTTGGTGCGAGACGTGCAAATCAATCCCAGAACAACAGCAAAGGACCTTGTGAAGATGCTGGAGGAAACAGGTACAAAATAATCTTTATCCACAGTAAAACGAGTCCTATATCGACATAACCTGAAAGGCCACTGAGCAAGGAAGAAGCCACTGCTCCAAAACCGCCATAAAAAAGCAAGACTACGGTTTGCAACTGCACATCGTACTTTTTGGAGAAATGTCCTCTGGTCTGATGAAACAAAAATAGAACTGTTTGGCCATAATGACCATCGTTATGTTTGGAAAAAGTTTGACCCAAGTTAAACAATTTAAATGCAATGCTACCAAATACTAATTGAGTGTATGTAAACTTCTGACCCACTGGAAATGTGATGAAAGAAATAAAAGCTGAAATAAATAATTCTCTCTACTATTATTCTGACATTTCACATTCTTAAAATAAAGTGGTGATCCTAACTGACCTAAGACAGGGAATTTTTACTAGGATTAAATGTCAGGAATTGTGAAAACTGAGTTTAAATGTATTTGGCTAAGGTGTATGTAAACTTTCGACTTCAACTGCAGCTTCATTTCTATTAAGGCGCTCAGTTGCTTTGAGAACATCCACATAACATTAGGTCAGTCTCATACCGCGGTCCTTTTCCCTGCTCAGACTGGCCCGGCCTGTAATATTTATGTCAGCTCCTGAAGCCCCTGTACTGCTGGGTTCCTCCACAACCTCCCACCAACCCCCACCAACGTAGGTCTATTCAGCTCTTCTAGACCCTAAAAGATATTAGCTGAGCGTCAGTTGGTCCTATACTGTTCTTCTGCAGAGCCTGGCTTAAAGGGAAGACAACCACTCCGAAGTGACGACTGTTTTCACTCCGAGAGCAAGGAACATACACAGATGGAGTGTTTTTTTGTTTTTTTTGCAGCCTATGTCAGATTCTGTGTTATACCTGGTTATAGGCATGAGTAGACCAAGCTCTGTTGGAATGCAGGTTCTCTCTCTCTCTCTGTGGGTCTAACCCCAACTAGTTCTGGAAAACAGTTAAAGACCTGGAGAATAAACCCCCCTCCTTACAGCTGCCCATGTCCCTTAATGTGGATTATGTGGTTGTCACTGACAAGTTTTTTGGAAGGCAGCCACAGTGCATCCTTTATTTAAAGGGAGAGATCAAGGTGATTATAGGCACATTTTTATTTTGCCCTGTTTATCAAAAGTGTTTGAAAAACTTATCAATAATCAACTGACTGGCTTTCGTGATGTCCATAGTATTCTCTCTGGTATGGAATCTGGTTTCCGTTCAGGTTATGGATGTGTCACTGCAACCTTAAAGGTCCTCAATGATGTCACCATTGCCCTTGATTCTAAGCAATATTGTGCTGCTATTTTTATTGACTTGGCCAAAGCTTTTGATACGGTAGACCATTCCATTCTTGTGGGAGTATTGCTGTCTCTGAGAGGTCTTTGGCCTGGTTTGCTAACTACCTCCCTCAAAGAGTGCAGTGTATAAAGTCAGAACATCTGCTGTCTCAGCCTCATTGCATGTCACCATGGGAGTACCCCAAGGCTCGATCCTAGGCTCCACGCTCTTCTCAATTTACATCAACAACATAGCTTATGCAGTAGGAAGCTGTCTCATCCATTTATATGTAGATGATACAGTCTTATACTCAGCTGGCCCCTTCCCGGATTTTGTGTTAAACGCTCTACAACAAAGCTTTCTTAGTGTCCAACAAGCTTTCTCTGCCCTTAACATAGTTCTGAACACCTCCAAAACAAAGGTAATGTGGTTTGGTAAGAAGAATGCCCCTCTACCCACAGGTGTGATTACTACCTCTGAGGGTTTAGAGCTTGAGGTAGTTACCTCAAGCAAGGACTTGAGAGTATGGCTAGACAGTACACTGTCCTTCTCTCAGCACATATCAAAGTTGCAGGCTAAGGTTAAATCTAGACTAGGTTTCCTCTATTGTAATCGCTCCTCTTTCACCCCAGCTGCCAAACTAACCCTGATTTAGATGACAATCCTACCCATCCTAGATTACGGAAACATAATTTATAGATCGGCAGGTAAGGGTGCTCTCGAGCGGCTAGATGTTCTTTACCATTCAGCCATCCGATTTGCCACCAATGCTCCTTATAGGACACATCACTGCACTCTGTACTCCTCTTTAAACTGGTCATCTCTGTATACCCGTCACAATGACAGATTACTGCACCTGTACATAGCCCATCTATAATTTAGCCCAAACAACTACCTCTTCCCCTACTGTATTTATTTATTTTGCTCCTTTGCACCCCATTATTTCTATTTCTACTTTGCACATTCTTCCACTGCAAATCTACCATTCCAGTGTTTTACTTGCTATATTGTATTTATCTCGCCACCATGGCCTTTTTTTTGCCTTTACCTCCCTTATCTCACATCATTTGCTCACATTGTATATAGAATTATTTTTCAACTGTATTATTGACTGTATCTTTTGTTTATTCCATGTGTAACTCTGTGTTGTTGTATGTGTCGAATTGCTGTGCTTTATCTTGGCCAGGTCGCAGTTGCAAATTAGAACTTGTTCTCAACTAGCCTACCTGGTTAAATAAAGGTGAAATAAAATAAATAAATAAAACAATACCCATTGGATGAAGCTTATTTTTAAAACCCTCTTAGGCCTCACTCCCCCCTATCTGAGATACCTACTGCAGCCCTCATTCTCCACATACAACACCCGTTCTGCCAGTCACATTCTGTTAAAGGTCCCCATAGCACACACATCCCTGGGTCGCTCGTCTTTTCAGATCACTGCAGCTGGCGACTGGAACAAGCTGCAACAAACACTCAAACTGGACAGTTTTATCTCCGTCTCCTCATTCAAAGAGTCAATCATGGACACTCTTACTGACAGTTGTGGCTGCTTTGCGTGATGTATTGTCATCTCTAACATCTTGCCCTTTGTGCTGTTGTCTGTGCCCTATAATGATTGTATCATGTTTTGTGCTGCTACCATGTTGTGCTGTGTTGTCATGTGTTGCTGCCATGCTATGTTGTTGTCTTAGGTCTCTCTTTATGTAGTGTTGTGGTGTCTCTCTTGTTCTCTTGCGTGTTTTGTCATATTTTTTATTTTTAATGCCAGGCCCCCGTCCTCGCAGGAGGCCTTTTGCCTTCTGGTAGGCCGTCATTGTAAATAAGAATTTGTTCTTAACTGACTTGCCTAGTTAAATAAAGGTTCAATACAAAATAAATGACTGAGGCAGTATGCAAGTTAAGATTTAGCAGCCAGTTCGAGAGTTTGCTTTGAAAGGCCTATCATTCTGTATGGTAAAGGCCCATGATCCACTGAGATGTTAGTCACACACTGCAGGTCAAGCTATCGCATGAAAATGGATGTTTTACATCTGACTCGAAATTCCTTCAGAAGTCCATCTACCACCATTACCTTTACATCAAGAGTCCACACGTTCCTTCTATAACAAGATAATTGGTTTGAGTGAGGGTCCATCACTCAATACAATAGTCTGTATCTCCTCCATCAACTAAAAGCCTTCTACCTTTGACTTGTTAATCCTATAACCCTGGAGTATTCGACCGTGGAGGGAAAGGCATTTGCCCAGTGGATATTAAGCCGCCCTCTTATCAGTTGTTATCAGACACGGTTGGAACCCACATTTTCACACCTGGCCCTGTGGAGATCTCTTGAGAGCCTCATCCTCCATCTTGGATTGCCGACAAGAAAACTCAGCTCAACGACTCAAAAAATCTTTGGCGTCCCTAACTGTGGTGGAATAAAAAACAACAACAAAGTCATCAAAACCGTAATAATTGGCATCGGTGCATCTCAGTAATTATTCAGACAAATATAGGGAGAGATAGTCACCTCCCTGTGTCATCCCTAAAAGGACTCTCTGTGGAAAATTCCTTCTCGCCCCACAGTGTTAGTCTTTGCGCCGCTGTTGTTATTCATCCATAATTGTCTCGCCAACACACTGTCAATCAAATTGGGGGAAAGAGAGGGAAGCAATTGCAAAGCACTCCAGCAACAAAACCTGCTGCATGGAATTACCTTTTGTCTGTCTGTCTGTCTGTCTGTCTGTCTGTCTGTCTGTCTGTCTGTCTGTCTGTCTGTCTGTCTGTCTGTCTGTCTGTCTGTCTGTCTGTCGGTCTGTCTCTTTCTCTCTGTCCTCTCTCTTGTCTCTCTCTTCTGTCTCTTTCTCTCTGTCTCTCTCTTCTCTCGTCTGTCTCTTCTCTCTCTGTCTCTTTCTCTCTGTCTCTTCTCTCTGTCTCTTTTCTCTGTCTCTCTCTCTCTCTTTCTCTTTCTCTCTGTCTCTCTCTCTGTCTCTTCTCTCTGTCCTCTCTCTCTGTCCTCTCTCTCTGTCTCTTCTCTCTCTGTCTCTCTCTCTGTCTCTGTATATCTCTTTCTCTGTCTCTCTCTCTGTCTCTGTAATATCTCTTTTCTCTCTCTCTGCTTTGTCTCTGTATCATCTCTTTCCTCGCTCTCTCTGCTGTCTTCTCTGTATATCTCTTTCTCTCTGTCTCTCTCTCGTCTCATGATCTCTTTCTCTGTCTCTCTCTGTCTCTGTATATCTCTTTCTCGTCTCTCTCTGGTCTCTCTGTATATTCTCTTCTCTCTGTCTCTCCTCTGTCCTCTTATACTCCTCTTCTCGCTCTCTCTGTGTCTCTCTGTCTCTCGCTCTCCTCTCTCTCTCTCTCTTATGCAAAACAAAACCATTGGCAGTCCTTCCTCATTCCTTTCTGTGAATTTCTAAAAACCCAGGACAATTTAATTTATTGATACGTTTCGTGCGTCTCCCCTCTGAGCCGGAGATGCATTTTGTTTGATAGTTGAATTTAGAGCATGTAATTTCTCAGCCATCAAGTTGATATAAATGCAGAATAGTGACACATGTGGAGAACATTACTCAACTTGTCTTCGTTTTCTCAGAACTGACAGTTTGAATGATGAAAATGTGTTTTTCACATGTTGTTGACGTGGTTGAGTGTCGACTGTTAGGGGAGCAAAAATTGAATGTGTGTGTTGTTGACTTGTTTATTCTGTTGTGTGCCGCCCACTCAGCCCTTGTGCGGAGTGTCTCRACTGTAAAAAGAGGCTATGTTCGAGGGCTCGGTGGAGCTCACAGGGAAATGAACCCTCTCCTTTTACCACATAGTGATTAGCACCAACCCTCTCCCAACCTCCCCTGTAGGCGAGTGCACGCTCAAGAAGCCGTTTCCCCTCTCCTGCTTTCGCCTAGTTACTGACAACATTCTCTATTACAGTAATACTTAACCCCCTATCCCTCCACTAGGGGCTAAAATGAATCAAGTCAAGTCATACAACAGAGTAGAGGTCTTCACTGGTCCAAAAAGTTGGATCCGTTCCGAAATGGATCCGTGGCTTTCCTACCTGCATAAATATGTATATTTTTTTTAAACGAGACACATTCCAAATGGATCCGAGGACAGTGAGACCCGTTTCGAAAAGTCCAGTGGAAAACAGACCCAAATCCGAGAGTAGAAATAGAGAGAGAAAGAAACCTCCAACTGGACTTTGCCAGCGCCACCAATAAACAAGCAACAGGATTGTGTCTAGGCACAGATCTGGGGAAGGGTACCAAAACATTTCGGCAGCATTGAAGGTTCCCAAGAACACAGAGGCCTCCATCATTCTTAAATGGAAGAAGTTTGGAACCACCAATACTTTTCCTAGAGCTGGCCGCACAGCCAAACTGAGCAATCGGGGGGGAAGGGCCATGGTCAGGGAGGTGACCAAGAACCAGATGGTCACTCTGACAGAGCTCCAGTATTCCTCTGTGGAGATCGGAGAACCTTCCAGAAGGACAACCATCTCTGTAACACTCCACCAATCAGGCCTTTACGGTAGAGTGGCCAGACGTAAGCCACTCCACAGTAAAAGGCACATGACAGCCCGCTTGGAGTTAGCCAAAAGGCACCTAAAGGACTCTCAGACAATGAGAACCAAGATTCTCTGGTCTGATGAAACCAAGATTGAACTCTTTGGCCTGAATGCCAAGCATCACGTCTGGAGGAAACCTGGCACCATCTCTARGGTGAAGCATGGTGGTGGCACCATCATGCTGTGGGGATGATTTTCAGTGGCAGGGACTGGGAGACTAGTTAGGAATGAGGGAAAGATGAACAAAGCAAAGTACAGAGAGATCTTTGTTGAAAACCTGCTCCAGAGCGCTCAGGACCTCAGACTGGGGCAAAGGTTCACCTTTCAACAGGACAACTACACTAAGCACACAGCCAAGACAATGCAGGAGTGGCATCGGGACAAGTCTCTGAATGTCCTTGAGTGGCGCAGCCAGAGCTGAACTTGAACCTGATCGAAATACAACTCCCCAAATACAGGTGGGCCAAGCTTGTAGCGTCATACCCAAGAAGACTTGAGGCTGTAATCGCTGCTGAAGGTGCTTCAACAAAGTACTGAGTACAGGGTCTGAATACTTATGTAAATGTAATATTTCAGTTTTATTTCCTAATAAATCTGCAAAAATGTCTAAAAAACAGTTTTTGCTTTGTCATTATGGGGCATTGTMTGTAGATTGATGAGGGGAAAAAATATTTTATCAAATTGTAAAATTAGGCTGTAACGTAACAAGATGTGGAAAAAGTCTGAATTCTCAGGGGAGCTTAGGGTGCACCCCCTGATAAATCCCCCAAATATATGTACATTTCACTAGACCTTTATTACTCCAGTATGAGTGCAGAAAAATACCCTTCAGCAGAGCAGAGAAAAATACTCCTCAGCCAGTTTGCACTGCCTTCATAGGCCTGCAGTAGCTAAGCCTAATAATAGCCATACCACACCAAACCTTCATTAAAGTTGCTTAACTTTTAGGGTAATATCAAAATCAAGTCAAGTCATTGTTATAGGGAAAATAACAACAGGTTATTATATTGCAGCGTTAAATTAAGTTTTGCATCTTGCCCTCTTTGGTTTTTCCTTTTCATGGTTTGAGTGCGAGTAGCATAGTAGGCCTTCCGGTAATTGTATTATATTGCGGCAACACAACATTCCAGCTGGAACTTCATTTGGCCAATAAAAATGGCTCAATGAAACCTTAATAAAAGTTTTGAACAGGCTAGGCCTATATTGCAGCTATTACCAACAAAGGTGATTGTCTACTGTAGGCCTACCCAACCAATGACAGCAATAGGCTAATGCTATTTATATTACAACAGGCCTACTTTTAACCTTAAACTAAGTGGAGCACAAAATGTAAAAGACAGACCTTAATTTAGTCAATGAAATGTCTCAACAAAATGAAACAAAACACTTTTTGCATAGGATATTTAAATAACTGGTTTATATTATTACATAGGCCTACAATAATAATAATTATAATAATAATTTACAATAATAATAGTAARTACTAAACAATTAATAATGAATACGAAAATAAATAAATAAAAGGTAGAAAATTGCATCAAACCTGAATAGCGAGTTGCACATAGTCCATTTGGCCGCGGCAATGTTTTTCTCCTCTTTGTTCACTACAATATAAACATTTGTCCCCAAAGGCATTACCCTTGTCAGCTACTTTTCACTGTACTCTTTCACCTCTAACTTTCGTTTTACTTCAATGAAAAACTACTCAATGATCGCAATCAACAGTAGCCTAGGCCAGGGCTCCTTTTACTCTCTCTCTTCTCTCTCTCCTCAGCAGCAGGTGCATGTGAGGTGAGCAGCCAGAACCAGTTTCAGCTGGACATAAGCTATACGCTTTATTGAATTGTAATTGGTTGACAGATAACAAACTTGCGCAGTTCTCATCACACAAAGACTAAATTAACAGAGGACAGGTTCAATTGGGTTCAGTCGGTAAATACATTTTAATTGCACATATCCGAGACCCGTGGCAATTATATCAGACCCGACTCAGATCCAAGACAAAAGTCTGAATTTAGGACCCGGGTCAGATCTCGGAATTTTGGGTCTGTTGAAACTGTCAAGACCTCTACAACAGACTACACTTAATTCTTTACCCCCTCTCTCTATTCCAGGATCCCGACCCAGGTTGGAGGATGCCCCCCCGCGAATCGTGGAGCACCCCTCTGACCTGATCGTGTCCAAGGGCGAGCCGGCCACCCTCAACTGCAAGGCAGAGGGGCGTCCCAGCCCCATGGTGGAGTGGTACAAAGACGGCGAACGAGTGGAGACGGACAGGGAAGATCCACGCTCCCACCGTATGCTGCTGCCCAGCGGCTCCCTGTTCTTCCTGCGTATCGTCCACGGTCGACGGAGCAAACCCGACGAGGGGGTCTATGTGTGCGTGGCACGCAACTACCTAGGCGAGGCCGTCAGTCGCAACGCATCACTGGAAGTGGCAAGTAAGTGCCTTGGCCATTTTGGCTCTTGGGGATAGAGAGGTGTGTTTGAGCCAAGTTGTCAGAAATTGATCAAGTATAGCACTGCATAGCATTGACAGAGAGGAGAGGCAATCCTTAGCTCAAGCAAAATGTAACAACTGGCACTGGAAAGGGAAAGTGAAGATAGAACAGCCAACTGTGGCTGTTTCCAGGTAGCAGATGTTAGCCCCTGAAATCATCACACACAAGCACAAGCACACACAACACACACACACACCACACACACCACACACACACACACACACACACACACACACACACAACACACACACCACACACACACACACACAACCCACACACACACACACACACACACACACACACACACACACACACACACACACACCTAAGAAAACCCTGTGAGAATGGCAGCTTTTCACAACAGTGGCACTGCTGCAAATCTCTCTTGCTCAAAATAAAACGTGGATGGCCAATTTGATTTTCACTATTAGATTAGCCGATGTGCTATTGCATTAGATTTCATTATGTAATCCTTTTGATACACAACGGGTAATTTGCATATTTCAGTATTTTTTGTTGCTGTTTTATGAATATTTCCCTATATGATTGAGTGATAGTTTCTTGGTGTTTTATTGGTTGCGCGGTTTTCAGTGCTTTAGAACAAAGCCCTGGTAGCTACAAGTTACCACATTCCTTTTTCAAGAGCTGCCATTTGCTCCTCTTTCTTTCTGTTATAGATGATGTAAGTAGCATATCCGACAAACTGTTGTATACAGCAGGGCTCTTCAACCCTTTCTGGGAGACTACTGTCCAGGAAATTTCACTCCAACCCTAATCTAGCAATCTGATTCTAATAATTAGCTGTGTTAATAAACTGAATCAGGTTAGTTACAACTGGGTTAGAGCGAAAACTTACAGAAGGCTAGCACTCCAGGAACAGGGTTGGACAGCCCCAGTAAACAGTATGACAGCAATATACACATATTTGTTAGAGTTCAATTATTATAAGGCTGTCTTGTCCCATGACAGACTATACCCTCTGTCCCTCAAAAACAAACTGCGTTTTTACTGAAGAGCAGTGAACGTCAAATGCTTCAACCCTCCTTTTATGGACTTAGCCCTGGCAATATCCGCTCACCCTAAAACTCCCAACCATTCAGAGACCCCAACCACGAGACAGCCCTGGGGCCAATGCTCCGGAAGTAAGATGTGCACACACACACACACACACACACACACACACACACACACACACACACACACACACACACACACACACACACACACACACACACACCACACACACACACACACACACACACACACACACACACACACACACACACACACCACACCACTCCTCCAGAAAATGTATTTTGAGGTTTTAAGGGATTAGGATAGGGAGGAAGGGGGTATTTGCAGATAAGGGTGTCTGAGTTGCCCTCCTCCCTCTTCAAAGGCCAAGCTGCTACAGGGCACGCTCTCTCAGGCAGCTCCAGGCTGGCTGCCCTCTGTTATTAATCCGATGGTTAGGCCAATATGGGCATGGTGCTCCATAACTGCTTCACGCTCCACACTGAGCAATTTCAACCTCAGGCAGCTCCAGGCTGGCTTCCTCTGTTATTAATCCGATGGGTTAGGCCAATATGGCCATGGTGTCCATAACTGCTTACACGCTCCACACTGAGCAATTTCCAACCTCACGTCCAGCTAAGAGCAGAAATACAGGCCCGGGCCTGTAGAGTTCAGCAGAGATTAGACATATTTTCTTGCCAGTTGTACCAGTCAGTGGTTCCAAAGCAATTTGTCACCATTGATGCATTTTCTCTGTGTGTCTAACTCCTCTTCAAGAGATCGTGAGAAATCTCTCTTTTTTTTTTTACTCGTAATTGGACGAGTGCAATAGCCTGTTTTCTTTCACTTTGATCGTGAAAGCATCCTGTCGATAAAGCTTTCGGTTACAACTGGCTTTGCCAGTCTGAAAGTCAACTACCTGAGGAAGTTCTCCAAGTATCTGGTCTCCAGTGATCAGCTATGTCAAATGCCTTTGTGTGCCAATTGTGTTTCCACTAAAGTGCCCACTGTACTGGCTGAAGATATGGTCTTCTCTCTCTTGAAGCCCTTCAGAGTAGATCTCTCTGAGCTAGTCTGTTTCTGAGTTGCTATGTCTCTTAATTAGTCCTGAGTTGGATAGTCTAGGAGTTGATCTCTCTGAATTGGTCTGTTTTGAGTTTAGACTGTTTGAGCCCTCCTGTGTGTCAGCTTAACTAATGGAATCAAAGTGCCTGCTGCCAGGCTCGTGGGGCTGAGAGAAGGCAGAGGACAGGACTATGACCAGGGGGACAACACAAAAGGAGGGGTCAGAATGCCAAGGTGAGGCCAGGACCTCTGGCTGGTCCCTCTGGTCCCCTTCCGTCTGTGTCATTGAGCTGGGCCCACCGCCAAACCTGTCCTCCTCGAGGATCATGAATTAATAAGACCAGACTGGGCTAATGAGACTGAGGTCTGCTGGTGGCCTGTGGCCAATGGTGTGTGTGTGTGGTGTCTGGAGAGGATGGGGGTCAAGAGGACATGACAACAGGTGTGTGAAAACGTCCCCCCCCCCCCCCCCCCCCCCCCCCGCCCCCCCCCCCCCACCACACACCACACACTACCCCTGCCCCCATGCTAATGAATGCTGGGGCATCTGCAGGGCCATTGTGTGTCCTGGGTTACAGCAGAAGCATCCAGGTTTACAATAAAACAATAAAATCCCACTCCGACCGTTGTGACTAATCAAGCTCCATTATCTCTCATTGATACAGATCACTATCTACGCGGGCTATTCCACCACACTGTTAAATACACCAGACCCTCCTACTGACCTCAACCGTCTGTCAGATTATGTTAGTTCCCAAACTGTTATGCAAGTGTAGGAGTATTAGGCAAGATATATTTCCTAGATGTGCGAGGTCGATCTTTACTCGTTGAATCAGAGTCCTGTAACCGGGTTATACTGTGATTACAGAATTCCTTCGATTTGTTCGGTTATCTCAGAAGCATGTTGTTTGGAAATGAGTTGCAGTTGCGAAAATAGATCAACTCCCATTCTTGTCCCCAAGGCAACTCCTGTGGGGTCAGGCTCGGTGAATATGGTGCTGTTTATAGTTCTACTTACGGCTGCTTTATTATTCCATTTATTTTGTTGTGTTGTCCTCTTCCCCAGGAGCCTGCTGCCTGCRAGCCGAGAGGCCGTTTCAAAGTCAAGTTTCCGCTTAATTGACTCTGGGAACTTTTTATTGACAGACGCATTACACTTTGGGCGTTCAATGTGGCCTTTGCCTAATGATAGG
Source organism: Salvelinus sp. IW2-2015 (assembly GCF_002910315.2). Taxonomy (NCBI): domain Eukaryota; kingdom Metazoa; phylum Chordata; class Actinopteri; order Salmoniformes; family Salmonidae; genus Salvelinus; species Salvelinus sp. IW2-2015. The sequence continues at coordinate 33,738,320 of NC_036860.1, read as the reverse complement.
ACAAAACCGTATGCTGTTGTATTAAAAGCACATTTCAAGGGGATTTAGCTGCGTTTGACCCTCCGCAAATAACCGAGCAAACAGACGTTTAAACTCTCTATTGATTTCTACAATATGTTTTTTTAATGAATTCTCTGAGCTGAAATTCACCTTAAGATGACCACCGCTCCAGAGTTGGAAAGGTCAGAGAAGAGCTTAAGTCATTCGACTGGATCTAAATGGATTTGTCACAGATCCATCTGGTTTGGAGTTTGTTGACGTGGGGGAAATGGGTGTAGTTGAACTCCCCACCCCCCCTTCTGTGCCATGCTAGAGGGAGTTGTTTGAGAGTCTTCATGTGCAAGGCACATTAATGGGCACAGGGTAAACACCGCTCAGCACATTTGATGAGAACTGGGCACTGCGGTGGGCAGAGGGTCAGTAGAAAGTACACCTTTGCCATCTGTTCCTGGGCCAAGTGTTCATTGGAAGCCATCACGCTGCCCAGAAGGTGCCCATACGTCATGACTGGACTGAGACAGCAGGATGCTCATCCACTGACGCAGTGGTCTTGACCGTCTCCGAGATGAGACTGGAGTGTCAGAGATGACTAGCCTGCCCATCTGTCTCAGCTGCAACCAACAACAACTAGATGATGCACAAAGTCAGGAGAGCTTGCTGACACCTAGCATAACTTATACAGGGAACTAAGAAAGTTGGCATCACCCAGGGGAATTGAATAGCATACAGATGTAGAATCTTAATTTGATCCAGTTTGCTAAAGCAGGAAAATAATCCTGTAGTGGTTGATCCATTTTTCAAAAGGAAATATCAAGTCTGAAATTTCAYAGTGGAAATTACAAACTTCAGAAGCTTTTTTAAATACACTACTAGTTTTTAATTTCCTGCATTACAGGAACGTTCTCCTGCAGAGAGTGATCAAATGAAGATCCCACATTTGTAGGAACACACACAAACAGCCTCCTATTTAATCTGCCTCCTATCCTATCTCTATCCAATACACAAATGTGATGACATGTACCTCAAATTAGGGCTCGCAAGTGGCGCAGTGGTCTAAGGCACTGCATCTCAGTGCAAGAGGCATCATTACAGTCTCTGGTTTGAATCCAGGCTGTATCACATCCGGCTGTGATTGGGAGTCCCATAGGGCGGGCGCACAATTGGCCCAGCATCGTCCGGGTTTGGCCGGGGTAGGCCACCATTGTAAATAATAAAACATTTCAGTAGTGTACAAAGGTGTCAATGACCCAACAGTGTAATTGGTTGGCATATTCTTCTCGATGCTAGAACAGTGCGGTGTCTGGCATTGTCACTGGCCTGGCTGTGTTTGCGTAAGCGTCTATTCCAAATCCCCCGATGTGGCAGTTGGTCTGTTTGGGAGAAATAAACTGCTATTAACAACAATGGAGCGAATAAGCACACATACAATTATTGAAAACCGACCTGTTTCTTACCACCAACGTGGGCACCCAATATACAGATGTCGTATCTTAATTTCATCATCCTGTTGTTGCAGGAATCTTCCCTAGTGTAGTCGAGGTTTAAAAAGGCTTCTAAAGTTTATAATTTACACTTTAAAATACTTTATTTGCTCCAATGAAAATGGATCAATCCCTACAAAAACATTATATTAATTATAATCCACATAATAATTCACATTTCCTGTGCTGCAGGATTCTTTTTCTGCTATAGCAAACTGGCTCGAATTAAGATCCTATATCTGTAGCTTGCATTCTTGCTCACTGCCCAGTCCCAGTCCAGATTCTGCATTTCTGTCATGTTTCTCTGCTGTTGTGTGTGCGTGAGTCAGTCTACAGACTATGTTCAGAACTCGTTTTCTTAACCCTGCGTTGGCTCCTGAGGGAAGGCGGATATGGAGGTGTTTGGGATTTGGCAAGCTGTCCCTCATTGAATGGTGGGCACCAAGAAAGCTTCCGAGCCCACACACATTCTTTGAGTAAATCTGCATGACGCAGTTGATCTTTTTGCGCGCTTTCCAACTTGAGATAACCAATTTAATTGAATAGATTTTACAGTAAAGGCACAACAATATCAAGTTTCTCTTCTTGATACGGTACTACAAAAATACTAGATCAACCATTTTGGCTTTGGGAAACATGATGGGATGTCACATTTTCTGAACAGATTTAAGAGTGACTTAATAAATAAATAAAATAATTTAGTTCAATGAAGCTTTTTATGATTTGTTTATGTGCATTTTATGGCAATGTTATTGTCATACAGCTTTTTGCAAATGGCTGAGACCTTTATATGTTTGGCATCTCATCAACTCCTTGTTCAACGACAGTGCCTCTGGGCTGCATTCTCACACTAAACATCACACCGACTAAACCATTGTCCCCCTACACTTCTTTTTACGCCATTTCCTCGGGCGGTGATGTATTTTTGTCGTTATTTAATTTTTTTAAGCCATGAAACACTCTTAAATATATTACTTGGGATTCCTCCTCTCTTAAGCACCTTTTGAAACGCCATTTTAAATGACTTATCAGACTTTGATTAGTATTCAGAGATCTTCATTATCGTACTGAGATACAGTACCCTAAAGAGAGGGGGTGGGGGAGGTGGAACCAGAATGACCCATTCTAATCTTCCATTCTCATTTCATTGTGATAGTGTGGGGACAGAACAGTTTCTCCAGATGGCTGGCGTACAGTAGACAGAATAGAGAGGGTCAGTGGGGGGAATTTGGGAGAATGGAGGCAATTGCCCCTCTAGACAATGGGGTTCCTTGTGGCCCTATGCTCCTACATAGGCCAACGCAGACCATTACTAGATTAAAGTATCCTCTTCCAGGCAGACAATGTCTCTATTAGCTGGCCACACAGATTAGACCACCTCAGTAAGGATTATTGTTGGGTGTATCTGCATTCAAAAGGATACGCTTGGGGGGCAAAAGGGCAGGTCCCCGCCCTCCTCCCTCCGCGCTCTCACCATGCCCCTCTCTTTGTTTTTGCCTTCAATTGTTTTGGGTCAGTCCTTCTATCCAGTGGTGAAGGGTGTATACTCTGCTCACTCACACACACACACACAACACACACACCACACACACACACCACACACACACACACACACACACACACACCCACACACACACACCACACACACACACACACACACACGCGCACACACACTGCTGACTCTTACATACACACACACACACACACTTCACAGACATGACAGAGGCACTGAATAACAAGTGGACATAGTGTGTTGTAATAACAGGCCTCCTGCTGTGAAGCTCCTTCTTCCTCTAACCTCTGCCAGTCTGAAGTGCTTGTTTTTGGTAAATAACGTTATCCAAGGAGCCTTTCATCCAAGTTTTTTGACGCAACATACTTCTGTCTGTCTGTTTGAAGTGTCCTTCAAAGCTAAAATGACTGCATTTTGGAAGAACGTATACTTTTCAAAGTCACTTAGCGTGAGACTAATGTATTCAACTGTAGAGGAGGCTGGGATGCACCTCTCAAGTTTAGCAGAAGTTAAGTCACTATTATGCGACAGTTTGATTTTTGAATCGGCTGCTGATCATTTAGACAACTGCCCCATTGTGTTGCACTGTACGCCATTTACATTACAGTTATTGAATGAAAGAATAATGAATCATTGTTATTAATTTACAGTCTTGAATGAGTCATTTTCACAGCTTTCTATTTCCTTACAACCGGTCAAACTGATGTCGTTTAGACATTTTGAAAAGGTTCCAGTTTTTTTGGGGGTTGAGTTATTGCATTTTCTCCCCGGTCCCTAAACGTCTTTGCTCCGTGAAAGAAGCAGAGATGACAGAGACATCTTTACCGATGTCAACTAGATTGAAGCATTCATTCTATCGATTTATGACATTATTCTGGTGAGCAAGGGTTTATTTCGTCTTCTAGGACAACATATAATAACAGAAGAGAAGCTGCATGGTCCCCAGATCCTCAAAAAGTTCTACAGCTGCACCATCAAGTGCATCCTGACCGGTTGCATCACCGTCTGGTATGGCAACTGCTTGGGTATCTGACCGTAAGGCGCTACAGAGGGTAGTGCGTACGGCCCAGTACATCACTGGGGCCAAGCTTCCTGCCATCCAGGACCTATATAATAGGCGGTGTCAGAGGAAAGCCCATAAAATTGTCAGAAACTCCAGTCACCCAAGTCATAGACTGCTTTCTCTACTACCGCACGGCAAGCGGTACCGGAGCGCCAAGTCTAGGACAAAAAGACTCCTTAAAAGCTTCTACACCCAAGCCATAAGATTACTGAACAATTAACCATGTTGTGTTTGTTTCATATTTATTAATTCTGTGTTCCCGGTCCAAAATGACCACCCAATTATAGCTGATTATAAATCCATAATAATACTTATATTATCACCTAATGTTGTGTTAGATCTTTATATGAACTTAAGTTCTTGTGAACATTACAAGTTTGTCACTTCCATTTGCTATTTATGGCCTGTAGGCCTTATTGACCTGAGCTCATACAACTCGTTTTTGAGTGAAAAATGCATAATGTATGTTTTTTTTTTACTATAACAAATACTCAGATGAAACATATTGTTCTATTTAACACAGACTACTTTGTGTCAAAGTTTAACAAGGACATTTGTTTTGAAACCATTTCAAATTGTTTAATAGTGATACAAAATAACATCTGTTGTGTTCCCAGTCAAAACTGACCYGTAGGATTTTATTAGTAAAGAAAGGACATAAGCCCAGAACTACACATGAAAACTTTATCATATTACAAAATTAATGTCTGAGCACATTAAAGAACAACAGTAACAATAACAGTATTTCTATCAATGACAAAAACATTTAAATGTTCACAATCTGTCAATCAATGGTGGTTACATTTTGTGTGTTCTCATGCACGTTGGACAATACGTGGTGGTTGTTGCATGTGCCTGGACTTGGTTTATAGTTGAGTGGCAGGCGCTCCACCCACTTGTGCCAAACCTCTCTGATAGCTGCCAGCTTGTCATGTTGACGGCGGCCTGGTCTTGTATCACGGTTGTTGAAGCGAATCACCTGTGACAACACGTGAAATATCTGGAGTGACATAGTGGTACGAAAAATTGCCCGACCAGACTCTGCATCCCATAAACTGGTGGTAGATTAGTTTCTGTACACACCAGCCAAAATCAAGAGACCCACGTCTGCTTGGACGTCTGTCCGGTCTACCTCCTTCCAGTAGTCTTTGTAAACGCGTCTCCCCTCCAAGTTGGTCATGTTGATCACTATAGTTGCGATTGACTCTGTCAGGAATAGTTGTATGTCATCAACCCGGGATATGGCGTATCTCATTTGACCCTGGGGTCATCCTGATAATATTTTCAGCCGACAGCCAACCTCTCAGGTGGGGATGAAGACCAGGACAAATTCCCATTCTTTGACTGGAATGTAACAACAACCTCAGCAGGGCCCTCTTCCTCATCACTGGATTGTCTCGGTTGTCTTTTGGTCTGGATCATATTCTGTGTTGTCTTCAACTTCTGACACTTCCTCCTCTAATGCATCTTCACTGTCAGTTTCCTGGCCTCTGTCCTCCTCACCAGTGTCATGATCAAAGATATGATCAAGAGCCTCACATACAGTATATCGTTTGGTCATTGTGCTGCCACAGAATGAATTGTGAGCAAGGCCTCAAAAAAGCTTTATATACCATAGCTGCGATAAAAGCTATTATTATTGAAACAATGTTGTGGTTGTTTGTGAGAATGCCAACAGGTGTGGTTCCCGTGGAGGAAAGATTTGATTGGGAAAAGGTTCCCGTGGGGGTTGCCATGGAAGCCAAGAAGGGGAGTGAGGTGTTCTTCCTCAATCTACACACAATAACCCAAAATGGCGAAGCAAAGACAGGTTTTTAGAAATGMTTGCAAATGTATTAAAATACAAAACAGAAAATACCTTATTTACTTAAGTATTCAGACCCTTTGCTATGAGACTCGAAATTGAGCTCATGTACATCCTGTTTCCATTGATCATCCTTGAGATGTTTCTACAACTTGGAGTCCACCTGTGGTAAATTCAATTGATTGGACAGGATTTGGAAAGGCACACACGTGTCTATATAAGGTCCCACAGTTGACAGTGCATGTCAGAGCAAAAACCACGCCATGAGGTTGAAGGAATTGTCCGTAGAGCTCCGACACAGTATTGTGTCGAGGCACAGATCTGGAGGAGGACACCAAAATGTCTGCAGCATTGAAGGTCCCCAAGAACACAGTGGCCTCCATCATTCTTAAATGGAAGAAGTTTGGAACCACCAAGACTCTTCCTAGAGCTGGCCGCTTGGCCAAACTGAGCAATCGGGGGAAAGGGCCTTGGTCAGGGAGGTGACCAAGATCCCGATGGTCACTCTGAAGGAGCTCCAGAGTTCCTCTGTAGAGATGGGAGAATCTTCCAGAAGGACAACCATCTCTGCAGCACTCCACCAATCAGGCTTTGTGGTAGTGGCCAGACAGAAGCCACTCCTCTGTAAAAGGCACATGAGTTTGCCAAAAGGCACCTAAAGACTCTCAGACCATGAGAAACAAGATTCTCTGGTCTGATGAAACCAAGATTGAACTATTTGACCTGAATGCCAAGCGTAACGTCTGGAGGAATCATGGCACCATCCCTACGGTGAAGCATGGTGGTTGCAGCATCATGCTGTCTGGATGTTTTTCAGCTACAGGGACTGGGAGACTAGTCAGGATCGATGGAAATATGAACGGAGCAAAGTACAGAGAGATCCTTGATGCAAACCTGCTCCAGAGCGCTCAGAACCTTAGACAGGGGCAAAGGTTCAACTTCCAACAGGAGAACAATCCTAAGCATGCAGCCAAGACAACTCAGGAGTGGCTTCGACTAAGTCCTTGTCCTTGAGTTGCCCAGTCAGAGCCCGAACTTAAACACGATCGAACATCTCTGGAAAGACCTGAAAATAGCTGTGCAGCAACACTCCCCATCTTACCTGACAGGATCTTGAGAGCTTGAGAGGATCTGCATAGAAAAATGGGAGAAACTCCCCAAATACAGGTGTCCCAAGCTTGTATCGTCATACCCAAGAAGACTCAAGGCTCTAATCGCTGCCAAGGCTGCTTCAACAAAGTAGTGAGTAAAGGGTCTGAATACTTAAGTAAATGTGATATTTCAGCTTTAAAAATAAATAATTCTAAAACCTGTTTTTGCTTTGTCATTATGAGATATTGTGTGTAGATTGATTAGAGYAAAAAACAATTTCATGCATTTTAGAATAAGGCTGTAACGTAACAAAATTTGGAAAGAGTCAAGGGGTCTGAATACTTTCCGAATGCACTGTATAGTCGGGCGGTTGCGGATGGGTTATTAGCAATTGCTGGCGGGTGAACAAACAGCTGCACCCTTTATTGCTTACCACTTTTTCCATGTGTTATTTTCCTTTAGACTCCATGAAATGATTACCTCTTCCTAAATATTTGGTCAAATTATTCATTTTGTGTATGGTTTCCTAGAAACAAGCGTGGCACAACTTACCCACCCGCCCCTAGTTATTTAGGTAACAGCTAGCCCTTTGTTGGTGCTGTTCACGAGACATAGCATGCATCCCAAGTGGCACCCTATTTCCTTATAGTGCAGTACTTCTGACCAAGGCCCATTTGGAACGTTGCTTCGAAACTGGCTTCAGTAAGAATGCCCCAGTGTGACGGCAGAGAGGTTGGAGAGGGCTTCTTGCCTGGCAGCAGACATGTTGCCCTATCGTACTCTCTTGAATTATGGCGCTCAGTCCTGGGGGACTGTAGCCCAAATATATATCTACACACACATATACACACACACATAGCAGCCTCCCCCCACCCACAAACATGGAAGGTGTATTGGGGATTAACCTCTTACCCCTGGTCGGGTGAGCACAGCCAGAGCAGGAACACCAATATAGGAGATGGGAATGGACCATGAAGCGAGGCACTATGTGAACACCCCAAAGAGGTGTGTGTGTCCACAGGCTGTTTTCCAAGGCTGAAACAGACCAGTGCTGCTTTCGGGGGAAGAGGGCTAGGGGGAAGGGGAGAGAGGGTGAAGAAAGATAGAAAGGGAGAGGGGGTGTGTGATAGCGTGATGGGAGAAGAAGGGGCTGGGTGTCAGAACAAGTTGTATTTTAATACAGCCCATCTTGACTTGAAATATGTCTCTTTCAATCAAACTAGCCTAGTAGGCCTGAGGCATGGGGCTGACTGTTGGGGGGAGGAGATGCATGCAGGAGATGGTGGAGGCCAAGCCAACCCCCATAAACTACCCTCTCCTCCCTCCCTCTAACTCACTGTTACCAAGGAGCTTATTGGTCCTCCGCACACACAAACTGTAAACTGTAGGCTACACATATACACACACCCAGGGTAATCAGTAATGTAACTTCTGGATTACCTAAACTCAGTAAGGTAGTCTGATTACTTTCCGTTACTTTTGGATTACTTCACCCGTAAAACACACAAGAAATAAAATATTATTATCAATTTAACAACATTTATTGATGTTTGAGCCACTAATCAGAGCCACATTAGAACACATCACAAAACATTGTGACAAAAATGTATTTAAGCCCTGTATACCTGCCTCTAACATGCGTCCTTCATCCTGATCTTGTCCATTTACACCTATAAGATCTGATCACAGTCAGACCGCAATGCGTCTTTTAATCAGGTACACCTGTCTAAAAATGTGGGCACAAACACAATGTTCAGGACAAAGGATACATGTTAAAACCAGGTATAAGTAAGGCCTTAAGTAACACAGCAACATGGATGTTGCGAAACACTTATCCCACCGGACACCAGTACAAAAAAGTATGAAAATGTATGCACTCACTACTTACTGTAAGTCGCTCTGGATAAGTGCGCCTGCTAAATGACTAAAATGAGAAATAGAAATATGAAGATTTTTTTTTTACAACGTGCACAGTGTAATCACACATCTAAGCCAACAGGTAGTTTTTTAAGTTTAATCAAAAAAAGTGCAGCTAGTTGCAATAAACCCACATATCAGACATGGCATTGCAGTAGGCCTATTCTGAAGCTAGCCTACTCAGATGATTGAAGGCAGAAATTGCTGTTTTATCGCAGCAAGAGGACATTCTCTAGATGAGCATCAGACATCCTGTTTCYCTGACAGGTAAACAGGTTTCCACCATAGCTGAAAAGGCGCTCAACTGGGGCACTGGAGGGCAGTGTAGTGTTGTACTTCAGAAACAAGTTCCGGACTACGGGGAACGATTTCAAGGATTCCAAAGACTTGTCTTTGTCTTCGAGGTACTTCCTCACCTCGTCCTCTGCAGTGCTACTGGCCGTTGTTGTTGTCTGACTCATCAGACTCATTCTGAGCTCCCTCATCAACCTGCGTGTTCCCCATAGAAGCTGCTTCTTGAACTAATGTGCTCCGCATCTCCTCTCTCTTTCCAGGGTTGAGCCAACACAGTCAAAACTTTGGCACGGTAGCAGTTGCCATTTTTGCCTCATGGGTGCTTAGCATAGGTCCAAACCGGCGGTCTGTAGCCTCAATGACCGCAGTGATGAGAATGTCGCAGGAGGCGTTTTCTCTGAGAGTTTAGACTTCAAGCTTAGGATTGTTGGGATAAGTAAGCCAAGAAAACAGTTCTTCTCTCCCTGAAGAAGATCAATAGAGAATTTGAGTGGCTCCTTGAGAAAAGCAATCTCACAAGGATGTCGTTTTCTGCTCACACCCAGTTCTTCACCGATTTGCCCCAGCTGGTCATCTGTGAGGGCTATGAGTTTGGAGATGGCACGGTACTCTGAGCTCCATCTTGTCACACATGGCACAGTTACTTTCATGCTTGCAATGTCCTCTATTGCCTCTGAAGCTAATGTGGAATTGTGTGCTTTGTTCCAAATGCTGGAACATTTTGACATTGCACTTCTGTACAATTTTTGTGATGGACCTTGGGATGCAGCTTTGTCCACCTCATTGGTGGCGATGAGGTTGAGGGTGTGTGCCACACAATGTTGATGTAAAGGGAGAYAAAAGGTATTGCTCAACCTCCTCTTCAAGAATCGCACCCACAACTGTCACGTTCTGACCTTAGTTCCTTTTTTATGTCTTTATTTTAGTTCGGTCAGGGCGTGAGTTGGGGTGGGCATTCTATGTTGTTTTTCTATGTTTTGTTCTGTATGTTATATTTCTATGTGTTTGGCCTAGTATGGTTCTCAATCAGACGCAGGTGTCAGTCGTTGTCTCTGATTGGGAGCCATATTTAGGTGGCCTGTTTTTCATTGTGTGTTGTGGGTGATTGTTTTCTGTCTTAGTATTAGTTTCCAGACGGAACTGTTTCGGTTGTTCTTTTTTGTTTACTTTGTATTGTAGTGTTCAGTTCAGTTTAATAAAATGACGAACACTTACCACGCTGCACATTGGTCCGATCCTTGCTACTCCTCATCCGACGAACAGGAGATCCGTTACAACATCATCAAACCTCAAAGTCTCCATCATCCGTCTCATCTTGCTCCTCTTCATTTCCATTGAACTCCCGGAATGTCTTTACAAAGTTGCTTCCATTGTCTGTCAAGTGGCCTTCACTTTGTGCTGAATTTCAAAGACTGCATTTTAACTTGGCAGCAATCCCATTGTAGGTATGACGTCCTCTCAGTCTCGCACAAGCCAAAGCAGCTGACTTCCTCTCCAAGGTGTCCTCCTCGATCCAGTGGCATGTCATGCCGAAGAAGCTTCTGTTGTMGGCAGACCAGATGTCTGCTGTGGTGCAGACTGACTTTACAGTCTGGAGTTTGGTGGATAGAGCTTCTTTCATGAACTCAAATTCCCTTTCAATTCGTTGCATTAAATTATTTCTACACATGACCCTTCTCCCACCACTGATTACTTCTACTAGCTTGCAGAATGAAGGCACCTCTACTAGTYAAAATGGTTGCACATCCTCTATGATGAAGCCAAATACCAGGTGATTAACCCGGCTTTGTGAGGTGTGTGGTCCTCCTGGTTGTAGTTTTGCTTGTTTCAATGGTGTACAAAATGTCCCTTTTTGGCCATCTGTAGATGGCTGTGCATCTCTGCACTCCTCCTTTCCTGCCCAGGGTCGTCCATTGATTGTTATGCATCCTCTGAAAAAGCATAATGTAACTACTTAACTATGACACTACAGTATAAGTAAAATAACAGTGGAGTGAGCACCTTGTTATTGTTCCCATTAAGGATTGTAGCTTTTCAAAACTTTTGTCCACCCTTTTGAAACACATGTTTCACTTTCTATAGTCTGCCCCTGTCTGATAAACACAGGGCTGAGGTTGGAACAGGGCTGAGGTTCTTAACTTCTTAAAGCATTGTTGGTTAAGGGCTTGTAAGTAAGCATTTCACTGTAAGGTCTACACCTGTTGTATTCGGCGCATGTGACAAATACAATTTGATTTGATTTGACATGTAACCACTCACACATAAAAGTAAAAATAAATGCTTTTTCTTTTTTTTCACCTTTATTTAACCGGGTAGGCTAGTCGATAACAAGTTCTCATTTGCAACTGCGACGTGGCCAAGATAAAGAATAGCAATTCGACACATACAACAACACAGAGTTACACATGGAATAAACAAAAGATACAGTCAATAATACAGTAGAAAAATAAGTCTATATACAATGTGAGCAAATGAGGTGAGATAAGGGAGGTAAAGGCAAAAAAAGGCCATGGTGGCGAGGTAAATACAATATAGCAAGTAAAACACTGGAATGGTAGATTTGCAGTGGAAGAATGTGCAAATTAGAAATAGAAATAATGGGGTGCAAATGAGCAAAATAAATAAATAAATACAGTAGGGGAAGAGGTAGTTGTTTGGGCTAAATTATAGATAGGCTATGTACAGGTGCAGTAATCTGTGAGCTGCTCTGACAGCTGGTGCTTAAAGCTAGTGAGGGAGATAAGTGTTTCCAGCTTCAGAGATTTTTGCAATTCGTTCCAGTCATTGGCAGCAGCGAACTGGAAGGAAAGACGACCAAAGGAGGAATTGGCTTTGGGGGGGACCAGTGAGATATACCTGCTGGAGCGCGTGCTACGAGTGGGTGCTGGAGAAAGCTGTGGATGCAAGGATGTCTATGGTGGTTTATATTGTTTGTCTAGAAATACTCAAATATAAAATGAAACAGTGGACTAATACAGTATTATACTTTGAGTTATGATTGAATAATACAGGCATTTATTGGCGCGCCATACCTTTTTCTTTTGTGACCGTGTATGTTGCTCAGGCGGGAAGATCAAAGTAGCACTTTTTCAGTTGACTGACGCTAATATGAAAGGTAATTAAGAAAACAGGGAATTGTTTCATGGACATTTATTTTCAGCGAACATCCCTTCTAAATTTGAAAGTAATCCTAGAAGTAATCATCTACTTTTTCAAAAGTATCGGTAATCTGATTACAATATTTTTGCTGGTAACGTAACGGATTACAGTTACAGTTTTTTTTGTAATCCGTTACTCCCCAACCCTGCACACACCTTTACATGTACACACACATACACAGGCAATGTTTCTCTCTCTCCCTCTCTCTGTGTCTCTCTCTGTGTCTCTCTCTACATTTACATTATAGCCATTTTAGTCATTTATCCAGAGCGACTTACAGTTCCTTCATCTTAAGGTAGCTAGGTCAGCCAACCACATATCACGGTTATAATAAGCAACAACAAGACAAGTGTGAGTGTTAGTGCAAGAAAGGAAAGGTTGTCTCTTTCTCGCTCTCTCTCTCTCCACCCCCATAACGCCTTACTCCCCCTGATAATGAGGGCCTGCAGGTCACAGTCACCCTCCACATTGACCCGAGCAGTCGACACACACTCATTTATAACTCCAATTTGTCGCCCTGACAGGTCCGGGTGTGAAAGGCTGCTGGGAGGCCGAGGCATGGGCGTTTATTAGCACTTAGAAAGCCCTAAAATGTTGCACCTTGACAGCTCACCTCGTCCATCTCTCCCTCCCCAGCCTCTGCCGGCCTCCACCGACTATTTTTGTGGCAGTCTGAGCCACCGTGTTTTATGTCATGTAAGGTTGAGTTAGAGACATTATTTTTTTGTGGTTATGGGACGTGTTTTCATGAGATGCCCCGGCCAAAGCTGATGAGTTTTGAGAAGCTGTAAAGAACTGTATGCTTTCTGTCATGCATCCATTCTACATTTACATTTGAGTTATTTATCCAGAGCAATTTACAGTTAGTGCATTCATCTTGGCATAGTCAGTACACTTTTCCTCAACAAAGTAGTTATCAGCAAAGTCAGAGCTAGGGGGGAGGGGGGAGTCAAGTGTTGGTTCAGGAATGTTTTTGTGTGTGTGTTTTTTTTTTTACGGTACTCTTTGAAAAGGTAGGATTTTAGGTGCTTTCGGAAGATGGGTAGGGACTCTGCTGTCCTAGCTGTCACCACCTGGGTGTCATAAGGGGGGAAGGAGAAAAGTAGTGGTTGGAAAATGGGTAGTGGCTGGACAATAGAAAGCTACATGACGGGAAACCTGATTTGTAAACAGTATTACCTCGTATAGCTACCCAAATGGAAACACGTATTTATCAAACACGCAAACGCTGTTAGTTTATCTATGAATTAAGCACGTTTCACGCATTGTCTGATCATCTTCTGTCCAGTAAAATAAAAAACAGGTATCATATGCACGGCGGTGTGTCAGAACTCCCCTCAACCTGGTGCGTCCTGTGCGTTTTCTCTGTCATAAAGGAAATCATTTTTCATGCCCCGTCACCGCCGCGGTGGGGCCAGCTGCCTTTCATCCATCAGCCGCCAAAAGGTCGGTGTTTGGGGGTCTGTGAGGGTAAGGGGAGGAATCCCCAGCTGTTGTGTGTTAACTGGACTCAGCTGACGGGCCTAACCAGGGGAGACAGCGTCTAAATGAGTGGCACGACAAGGAAAAACACGCACCACAAACAAAAGAGGGGGATAAAATGAGGAGAAATGAGGGAAGGAGAGAAGTAAATGCACCACCAGGGTCCTGTGGCTGGGGGGATGGACCATCCTGGACTGATCCCCCCCCAGCTTCCCCTCCTCCCCCTTCTCATTTCCCTATCGTCCCCAAGGCAATATCTGTCTGGGTCCGTCAGTGGTTGCCTCACCATAGCAGCCCCAGCCTTCCTGCCTCCATCACCAGTCTCATTATCCAGAGTGGGTCCTTCTTTTATCCCTGTCGGGAGTTTGGAGATATGAAATGTCCAGGGGAGAGCGTCGAGGGAGGTGTGTGTGTTGTGTGTGGTGTGTGTGTGTGTGTGTGTGTGTGTGTGTGTGTGTGTGTGTGTGTGTGTGTGTGTGTGTGTGTGTGTGTGTTGTGTGTGTGTGTGTGTGTGTGTGGTGTGTGTGTGAGGGGTCTCTGGGTGGGACAGATGTCCAAGCCACACGTGCCTTTAAGCTCCAAACAAGCCCCCCCTCCTGCACACACACGCACACCTCCCCTCAAAGCACCCGTCCAGCTCATGCCACCAATCCCCCCCAACACAACACACTCACACACATGCCCACACAACCTCCATGACAGCTGTGGTCCTAGCAGTAGACAGGGATATCTGTCTATTGTCCCAAACCTAATAGCCCCTCCATTATGAGGGGTAACTAGAGATTGTCTGTCCGGAGGTACACACACACCACATGCGCACACACACACACACAAGTCTGACAGACACTTCTGCAATTTTACAAGCAGGAGCAGCATATGGCTATCAGGTTTCATACCAAATGCCATTTGATTATTTAGTTTCCAAAAATGTCATTTATTTCTGCACAATGCATGACATTTCAGTGTATAGCCTACCAAATGTTTACCTGGTTTTACCTAAGACCCATGTTGACATAGACTATCTGCCATGTTGAGTAGATTTTGTAGAACCAATAAGGCAATTTTACAAGAACCAAATCTTTTTTTTATTTTACTAGGAAGTCAGTTAAGAACAAATTCTTATTTACAATGACGGCCTAGGAAACAGATGGGTTAACTGCCTTGTTCAGGGGCAGAACGACCAGATTTTTTACCTTGTCAGCTCAGGAATTCGATCTAGCAACCTTTCAGTAATGCCCAACACTTAACCACTAGGCTACCTTGCCCCCAAAACATCCCCAATTGCTTACTGTTTTCAGCTCATTACCCTCAACTGTGCAAATCAGCTTTGATTTTGAGAGAGAGAGAGAAGAGAGGGAGAGGAGAGAGAGGAGAGAGAAGAACAGAGAGAGAGAGAGAGAGAGAGAGAGAGAGAGGAGAGAGAGAGAGGAGAAGAGAGAGAGAGAGAGAGAGGAGTGAGAGAGAGAGAGAGAGAGAGAGAGAGAGAGAGAGAGAGAGAGAGAGAGAGAGAGAGAGAGAGTAGAGAGAGAGAGAGAAGAGAGAGAAGAGAGAGAGAGAGAGGAGAGAGGAGAGACGGAGGAGAGAGAGAGAGAGAGAGAGAGAGAGAGAGAGAGAAGAGAGAGAGAGAGAAGAGAGAGAGAGGGAGAGAGAAGAGGAAGAGAGGAGAGATGAGAGAGAGAGAGAGAGAGGAGGAGAGAGTAGAGAAAAGAGAGAGAGAGAGACCAGAGCAGAGAGAGAGAGACAACGAGAGAGGAGAGAGAGAGGAGAGAGAAAAGAGAGAGAGAAGAGAGAGAGAAGCACAAGAGAGAGAGGAGAGAGAGAGAGAGACGACACAGAGGAGAGAAGAGAGACACAAGAGAGAGAGAGAGACCATACAGTTAGAGAGGAGAGAGAGAGAGACACGAGAAGAGGACAGAGAGAACAAAGAGAACAGACGACAGAGAAGACACAGAGAGACACGAGAGACAAAGAGAGACACAGAGACAGAGAAGAGACATACAGAGAGACACAGAGAGACACAAGAGAGACACAGAGAGACACAGAGAGACAACAGAGACAGACACAGAGACAGAGAGAACATGAGACAGAGAAACAGAGACAGAGAGAGAGAGAGAGAGAGAGACGATACAGAGAGAGAGAGAGAGACACAGAAGAGAAACAAGAAGAGAACAAAGAGAGAAGAAGAAGGAGACGACAAACAGAGAGAGAGAGAGAAGAGAAGAGACACAAGAGAGAAGAGCAAGAGAAAGAGTAAGAAGAACACAGAGAGACAACCAGAGAGACACATGAAGACACAGAAAGAGAACACAGCAAGACACAGAGAGACAAGAGAGTACAGAGAGACACAGTAGATAGAGAGACAACACAGAGAGAGACAAATGTGAGAGAAAGAGGAAGGAGAGAGGACGAGAAGAGACAGAGAGAAGGAAACCGACGAGAGAAGAGACACAGAGACAGAGACAAGAGACAGAGTGAGAGACCAGAGAACAGAACAGAGACAGAGAAGAGACAGAGAGAGAGAGAGGAGAAGGGACACACAGGGAGACACAGAAAGAGAGACAATAGGACGCAGAGAGCTGACAGCGAGAGACACAGAGAGAAGAGAGAAGAGACACATCAAGATCATGAAATGAGAGACACACAAAGAGACCGAGAGATCATACAGGAGACACGGAGACGACAGAGAGACACATTGAGACACAAAATAGAGAGACACAAGAAGGGAGAGAGAGACAAACAGAGAGAGAGACGAGAGAGAGAGGGAGCAGAGAGAGAAGAGAGAGAGAAGAGAGGATAGGAAAGAGGAAGCGAAGAAGACACAGAGACATACAAGAGAGAGACGAACAGAGGAGAATATACCAAACACACACGAGAGAGCAGTCAGAGACGAGAGACATTACATGTAAGAGAAACAGAGACAAAGGAAGAACGAGACAAAAAAAAAAAGAGAACAGAGAGACCACAGAGACAAGAGACAGAAGAGAGAGAGAGAAGAGACACATAGAAAGAGAGAGAGAGACCAGCAGAGAGACATCCGGAACAAACAGAGAGAGAGAGAGGAACAAAGAACAGAGAGAGAGAGAGAACGAGACAGAGAGTAGAGAACAGAGAACAGGAGATACGAGACAACAGAGTAGAAGAGAGACCAGACGAAACCAGAGACCCCAGAAAGCGAGAGCAGTGATAACAGAGAGAGAGAGGAGAAACACACGCTACAGTAGAGAGAGAGAGAAGGAGACACAGAAGAGTAGAGAGAGACAGGGACAAACAATGAGCATGATATTTGAGAGAGGAGAGGCCCAAACAAGAGAGACAGAGAGAGACAATGCAACACGGAAGAGAGAGAGAGAGAACCAAGAATAAAGGAGAGAAGAGAGACGAAGAACGAGAGAGAGAGAGAGCACAGAGAGAGAGAGAGGAGACACACACAGAGAGAGAGAGGAGAGACAAACTATCAAAGTAAACTGAGAGAGAGGAGGAGAGACCAATAACCACAGAGAGAGAGGAAGGC
>NC_036860.1:33682582-33718966 GCF_002910315.2 Salvelinus sp. IW2-2015 | reverse complement strand
AGAAAGACAAGAAAGAAAGAGGAGACCACAGAAAGAGAGGAAGAGAAGGAGTAGATAGACACAAGAGGAGAAGACAGAAAAGACACAGAAGGGAGAGGAACCACAGGAGTGAAGATGATGAAAAGAGGATTGGAGAGATGCCGTGGAGAGCAGAGAGAGAGAGACCAGAGGACCAGAGAGACACAAGACAGAGCAAGAACAAGCAGAGACCAGGAAGACACAGAGAGACAGAGAGAGCAGAGAGAACCAGAAGAGCAGAGAACACAGACGGAGAGACAAGACTGAGAGAGAGAGGGAGGAGAGGAGACACGAGAGAGCGTCAGAGAAGGACAATGGAAGAAGACAAGAGAAAAGAGACAGAGACATGAGAGACAGGAGAACAGAGAGAGAACGAGACAGAGGAGAGGGGAGAGGGACAGGATGACCAGAGGAGACATAGGAGCAAGTGCAGCGGAGACACGAAAGAAGAGAACACAAATCATGAATGGAGACACCAAGACGAGAGACATACAAGACGGAGACGACAGAGAGACACATAGAAAGAGAGAACAAGAAGGAAGAGAGAGACAAAGAGAGAGAGAGAGAACAGAGGAAGAGAGAGAGAGAGAGAGAGAAGAGAGAGAGAGAGAGAGGAGAGAGGAGAAGAGGAGAGCAGAGAGAAGACAACAGAGATGAACAAGTAGAAAGAGAGACAAAGAGAGAGACACAGAGAGGACACACAGAGAGAGACAGCAGAGACAGAGAGACACAGAGAAACAGAGACAAGAGACCCAGAGAGAGAAGAGACAGAGACAGAGACGAGGAGAGAGAAGAGACACAGAAAGAGAAGAGAGACACAGGAGAGAAGAGAGAGAGAGAGAGAAGAGAGAGAAGAGAGAGAGAAGAGACAGAGAGAGACAGAGAGAGACAGAGAGAGAACAGAGAGAGAGAGAGACACAGAGAGCAGAGAGAGACACGAGAGAGAGAGAGAGAGAGAGACAGAGAGAGAGAGAGACACAGAGAGAGAGAGAGAGACAAGAGAGAGAGAGAGAGGACAGAGAGACAGAGAGAGACACAGAGAGAGAGAGAGACAACAGAGAGGAAGAGAAGAGGACAAGAGAGAGAGAGAGAGAGACACAGAGAGAGAGAGAGAGGAGACACACAGAGAGACGAGAGAGAGACACAGAGAGAGAGAGAGAGGAGAGAGACAACGCAGAGAGAGAGAGAGAGAAACACAGAGAGAGAGGAGACCACACGAGAGAGAGACACACAGATAGACACAGAGAGAGAAGACACAGAGAGAGACACACAGAAGACACACAGGAGAGACACAGAGGAAGAGGAGAGACACACAGAGAGACACAGAGAGAGAGAGAGAGACACAGAGAGACACAGAGAGAGAGAGAGAGAGACACAGAGAGAGACACAGAGAGAGAGAGAGACACAGAGAGAGAGAGAGACACAGAGAGAGAGAGAGACACAGAGAGAGAGATTTGTGCGTCTGTCACTTCCTCACCTTATTCACGATTCATTCAGGAAACAGCAAATGCATCCAAGAAATGTATAGGGCCACGAGCTTGATGTAGTTATTGTGTGCTATGAATATGCGACCAAATACTTAACTAAGAAGTCAATTTGTCCCGATACTTTTGGTCCCCCAAAATAGGTGGAGACTACGTACAAAAAGTGCTGTAATTTCTAAACGGTTCACCTGATATGGA
The DNA here is from genome assembly GCF_002910315.2 of Salvelinus sp. IW2-2015. Taxonomy (NCBI): domain Eukaryota; kingdom Metazoa; phylum Chordata; class Actinopteri; order Salmoniformes; family Salmonidae; genus Salvelinus; species Salvelinus sp. IW2-2015. The sequence continues at coordinate 33,717,266 of NC_036860.1, read as the reverse complement.
TGAAAATACCCTCAAATTAAAGCTGACATTCTGCACTTTATTGTATTATTTAAAATCCAAAGTGCTGAAATACAGAGCCAAAACAATAAAAATGTGTTACTGTCCCAATACTTTTGGAGCTCACTGTTGTCACGGCCGATGCTGGAAGAAGACCATGGTGCAGCGTGGTAAGCGTACATTACTTTTTATTTTAAAATGTCGCCAACAAAACACAACCGTGAAGCTTTAGTGCCACAAACAAAGACAACTACCCACTTTGAAAGGAGGGGAAAAGGGCTACCTAAGTATGGTTCCCAATCAGAGACAACGATAGACAGCTGTCCCTGATTGAGAACCATACCCGGCCAAAACAAAGAAATACAAAAACATAGAAAATAGAACGTAGAATGCCCACCCAAATCACACTCTGACCAAACCCAAAATAGAGACATAAAAAGCTCTCTAAGGTCAGGGCGTGACAGTACCCCCCCCCCCAAAGGTGCGGACTCCGACTGCAAAACCCGAACCTATAGGGGAGGGTCTGGGTGGGCATCTATCCGCGGTGGCGGCTCTAGTGCGGGACGTAGACCCCGCTCCACCTCTGGCTCACCCCACTTTGGTGGCGCCCTGATCCCGGACTGGGCACCCTCGTTGCTGGCCCCGGACTGGGCACCCTCGTTGCTGGCCCGGACTGGGCACCCTCGTTGCTGGCCCCGGACTGGGCACCCTCGTTGCTGGCCCCGGACTGGGCACCCTCGTTGCTGGCCCCGGACTGGGCACCGTCGTTGCGGGCCCCGGACTGGGCACCGTCGTTGCGGGCCCCGGACTGGGCACCGTCGCTGGAGACTTCGACTGGGGACCCTCACTGATGGGAGGAGACGTATAGACAGCCTGGTGCGTGGGGCTGCCACAGGGTCCACCAGGCTGGGGAGGCATACAGGAGGCCTGGTCCTTAGAGGACGCACAGAATGAACCGGGCTGTAGGGGAGCACTGGAGATCTGGTGCGTAGCCTTGGCACCACTCTTCCAGGCTGAATGCCCACTTTAGCCCGGCACCTCCCGAGCGCAGGCACAGGTCGAACCGSGCTGTGGGGGAGCKCTGGAGATCTGGTGCTTACCACGTGCACCTCTCCTTTTGGCTGCATGCCCACTTTAGCCCGGCACGTGCGGSAAGCTGGAACAGGCCGCACTGGGTTCTCCTGGCGAACTGGGGATACCGTGCYTAGAGCTGGCGCAGGATAACCCGGGCCGACGAGACGCACCGAAGACCAGGAGCGCTGAGCCGGCACAATCCCTCCTGGCTGAATGCCAACTCTAGCACGGCAACTGCGGGGAGCTTGCAGAGAGCGCACCGGGCTATGAGAGRGCACTGGAGACACACGGCGCAGAGCCGCATAACCTGGTGCCTGACTAGTCACTCTCTCCCCACAGTAAGCACGGGGAGTTGGCTCAGGTCTATAACCTGACTCCGCCAATCTCCCCGTGTGCCCCCCCCCCAATTTGTTTGGGGGGGGCTGCCTCTCGTGCCTGCTTCGCTGACTTGCCTCCTCATATCGCCGCCGCTCTGCTTTCGCTGCCTCCAGTTCCTCCCTTGGACTGCGATACTCCCCAGCCTGCCTCCAGGGTCCCTTGCCGTCCAGAATCTCCTCCCATGTCCAGGAGTCCCTTTCGCCACGCTGCTTGGTCCTTTGGTGGTGGGGAGTTCTGTCACGGTCGTTTTTGTATTGTTTATTGTTTTTGTCGGCGTCATCTTAATAAAAGGAATATGTACGCTAACCACGCTGCGCTTTGTTCCAGTTCTTTCGACGGCCGTGACAACTGTATAACACCCCACTCAACAGACTGTTGACCAATCGTGTTCACAATGTCACGCTGCGTAACGCGGCTAACTAAGCTTATCATCACACAATCCCTTCTCAAATTCAGGGTACGTAATGTCATAATTCCAAAGCTGTACAATATTACAGATAGCAAGCTAATTATCTCACATCTCCAAAAAGACTTGTAATGTTGTACTTCTTGTTGACAAAAGTCATGCTAATGTTTGGTTTTTGAGCTAGTGCCCAACTGACTCCCATTCACTCCTTGAAGGAGAGCTCTCCTTGTCACAGAATTGCCCAGAATGCACCGGGTGTTGCTCAAAGAGCGAAGAGACATGCGAAAGGAGTTAGCTGTTACTTTAAAGGTTACTCTAAAACCCGACAAAACTCGAGGAACATGGTATTTTACGAGGTTTAAGCACTTCTGAAACCATGTTATGATCTTAGTCAGATATGGCTGTGCTGTGCAGCAGAGCATGAACAAATGGCTCAGCTTCAAAATGTTAGTGATCAATTTAGTGATACCTGAGCCCTACCCATACCCTAGTTATTGATGATAAAACAGGCACTACCCACCCTAACCCGATGTATAACGTCGGGGCCCGTCAGGCTCGCATCGGGTAGCAGAGCTCTAATGTCACTCAATATGTGTATGTGTGGCTGCATGTGTATTTGTGTTTACTTGTGAATTTACAGGCTAATCCTAGTGAAAGTGTAGGGGCCAGGAACCCATGGGGCCCCCAAGGAGAGGCCCCTAAGGCCTACCATCTGCACACCACCCCCAGTCCCACCCACCCACCAACAATCACTTTTATTGATCACCAATTCGGGGACCCCTCCAAGACACTCAATCCCCCCACCCCCTATACATCTGCCTATGCATCTGGTTTCCGAGACAAAATAAACATATATCTCCCTCGTAGAGAAAACAGACATGCAAACCATAAGGCCATATAGACTGGGTTTCATATGTCAAAGATATGTCAAAAATATGTCAAAGATGACATTCTGACATTCTTGAGGGGTGGGGTGGGGTGGAGAGCCTAGGCCTATTTAATTCAACACATAAGAGATGAGGCAAAGATTGCGTACATTGACCTTTTCATTATAGGCACTGGCCTGTTTCATTGAATGTCAAACACACCCCATCAATACAGCACAGGAGACGGAGGCTTAGACGGCTATGAATAAACTATGACTTTAGGTATATCCAGAGTCGTATAACGTATTAGGATTTGAATCTCCCATTTGGAATCGTATCAGGGGTCTGGGGGGCTTGTTAAAGTGTGTGTGAGGATATTATGTTTCGCTGGTTCCAAATCAGATCAATGCTTGAGGATGATAAAACACAGTGATTGGTGTGTGTGGAGCCCTCAATAACCCGTCTCCCGTGTGTGTGTGTGTGTGTGTGTGTGTGTGTGTGGTGTTGATGTGTGTGTGTTGTTGTGTGTGGTGTGGTGTGTGACAGATTGCCTCATATCAGCTTGAGATGCAAGAGGACAGATTGTCAGATGACTGCCTCAAACCCCACACAACAGAGCCTGAACACTCACTCCCCCCCCCCCCCGGTCCCCACCAGCCTAAGACCATCCTTCACATCCTCTCTCTCTCTCCATCATCTATTTGAATATTTATTAATGAGTAGGGATAGGGCTGGGCGATATGGCCAAAATCTCATATCCCGATATAGGTCATTTCATATCCCGATAAACGATACATATCACGATATAGCACATTTTCTGTGAATTCAATTTATAAATAGTTTATATAGAATGACCACATGTAAAGGCCTATTTCTTATTACAGTTTGAATTATACTCAACAAATGAAAAGGTACTCATATTTGATTATTTATTTTATTGAGAACCTGTGCAAATTTTCAATTAAGCATATAACAAAATATTAAATATGAATGTACAAAATCTTAAAAGGTAAATAGAAAACACTTCACCTATAGTTGCAAACAAAATAAATATAGGCCTAAAATATATATATATATATTTTGGTGGCTTGCCTGTTTTGGCATGTTAATTTGGCATTAATACGTGTCACATATCAATTTGCATTTGGTACCTTGGGTCGAGTGTTAGCACCAACTCACGAAACCCATGTTTCTCGACTGTGTAAATTGGGGCCATGTCTTTGCAGATGTAAGTTGTAACGGCAGCTGTTATGGCCTTCCATCTTCCTGATTCTTTGCCATATGGTGTGCTGCGGGCAAAAGCCTCTTGCAACGTCTGAGTCGGGGGTTTGTTTTGAGCACTCGACTGTACTTTTTTGGTTCTCATCCGTAGACTCTCTCCGTACTGTTTCACATGATTCTTGCGTAGGTGGTAAAAGAGGTTAGTGGTGTTTGAGCCTGTTGTCGGGACCGGCCTGCGGCATATTTTGCAGTGGGCGGTTTTCTGGTCCGTGTCAGACTTTTCATACCCAAACCACGTCCATAAAACCGAAGTAGCCCCTCTTTTAGGTACGAGCTCCATGTCTCCGTGCTCTGTGTCACGTTCACTCTCTTCCATGTTTGTTTGTGTTGCAAATTTCCAATTTGCAAAGCGTCGTCCAGTTGACGAAAAATATTGCCGTAAAGATTGTGATTTGCGACACAACTAAATAAACGATAGAGCACAATATGAAACGCTAGAGGTTTTTCTATCGTCACACGATATATATCGTCATATCGCCCAGCCCTAGGGCTGCTGAAAATGACTTGTCAGGAGGAAAAAACACACACAAGCATCTTCCTGAACATCTGATGAATGTGATGAACATTTCATGATAACGATAAAGTGGATTTTTAATTAAAAGTGAGCCGCCTGCCTGCCCCGAGCATTTATGTCAAATCATGAGCACAAACAATGCACTGATATATTAGCAAGGACCTGACATTGAATAGTGTCGTTGTAGTGGGGGCATATTTTAAGTGTGACACATCGCAGAGAGTCATTCGCTGGTCACTGGTGAAGAGATTGATATTATAAATACACAATGTTGATATTGTTGATTTTGTTTATATGCACAGCTTATTTTCTTTGTTCGATTCAATGTAATGGATATGTTTGCATGTAGATGGCAGAGTGGTAAACTTAGACTTGTTATTTGTCATTTTGTATGACTACTGTATTTGTCATTAGCGTACACAAACAGCTACATTGGCTGAGAGACTGACGTTGACAGCTAACTCAAACAGATGTGCTTTGTATATTGTTGACTGTAAAAGAGCTAGCTCACTTAAACACAGAAAAGGCGATAGATGGTGATAGATGGAATGGGGTTTCCTTCATTAGGGTCTACCTTTCTCATACAGTCCATTAGTGTGTTTTGTTTATAAGCAATGCTTGTGTGTATCTGTGTGTGTTTTTTTTGCATATCTGTGTCTATGTGTGTGTGCATGTCTCTCGGCTTGTGTGGTGTGTCCCGCTCTGTGTGTCCCTGTGTGTGTGTTTCCCCCTCCTAATTGAAGTGGACCGTGCAGGCCCTGCGGTAGGGATTATACCTAGCTTTGTTGAGAGGCTTCCCCCAAGGGGGCGTCAGTACTMGCGGGTCAAGGGTCATCTGCTTAATCTTGCCCCACTGGGGCTTTATGGGTAATTGTCAGTGCTTAATCAAGTTTCTGTGGAGCACTCTTCTCTCAAAGCTGCTGGTTTATGGGCCCTGGTCAAAAGTAGTGCACTAAATAGGCAATAGTCTGCCATTTGGGATGCATCCAGTGAAGCCAAGACGAGGAAGGAGAGCGAAGAGAGGGATCCAAGGACCTAGGAGCAAGGGCCCCTTGTATAGGGTGTGACAGGTCAACTCAAGCTTTCCCTAACCTTGTGGCACTCCAATCCGGACCCGGGAAGTAGCTAGCTAAATAGGTTCCCCCAAACCACATGCTGTGAATGGAGGGGTCCCTAAGTAGTTTTGGTGGTGCACTGTTTTGGTCTGGGTTAATGATGGTTGGGTAAAGGTTGATATGATGTTGGGATAAGGTCAGGGGCTGTGTGTGTGGTGTGAGTGGTTAAACACCAGCCTCAACAGTTAATTCACCGTTTATTGACCCCAGAAAACCTCTCTTCTAGCATATATCTCTGTGGCACTGTTGGGTGGAAATAAAACACATCCCCAATTCTCTCTCAATCTGACACTCCAATCTGGTATTACCTTGCTTATAAACAAAATGCGCTGATGTATGTAGACACACATACACACGCACGCACCCACGCACACACACACACTCGAGAAGGGACGCCACGCTATCTTGACATTTGGAGAAATGATCACAAACGTAAGCGATGAGAGGGCCCCATTGACAGAGATAGGGAGTCCTCATAAGGGAGGTAACCCATCATCAGTATAGATAAAGAGTGTCCTCATAAGGGGGGTTAGCCATGACATAGATAGGGAGTGTCCCCATAAGTCCCCATAAGGATGGTTATGGTAATGTGCTCAGGTTTTGTTGGCTTTTCTCATCCTTCATTATAGGAGCGAGTTGTCATTAATCAGATTAAGTTCAGATCCACCCTGCTGGGGTGACATTGCGGGGACATTAGTGGCTAAATTACAGTGTTAATGACCAGCACAACCCCCCAGGGTAAGCACATACACTCACACGCATGTATAAGTACACACACACAGATTGGTCCCTTAAAGATCTGTAGATTGAGTTTTTAGAGGAATTCATTACTGTAAAACAAGGCAGTTGCAGGGTACTGAAATGGGACCTACCATCTCTCTCTATTCAATCAGTTGTAGGGTACTGAATTGGGATCTACCGTCACTCTCTATTCAATCAGTTGCCGGTGTCGCGTCTTTGGCTATGCCGGATTAAGTGATATGACATGCTATTCTATAAAATTATTTCTCTGTAATTAATATTACCTGATTGAGCTAATCATGTAAATGTAATTAACTACAAAGTCGGGGCACCACGAAAGAGTGTTTATAGAGCTGTTATCTTCCGAATAAACTCTTAAAGACCTAGTAATATTTTACATCAATAGCAGTCAATATTAATCGTCACCTTATTTCAGTCTCATCTGAAAGTTGTAAATTCTTGGTTATCTTCACGAACCCTGGCTATCAAGTTGAATCAGCAATACAAAATTGGGTTTAATTATTTATTTACTAAATACCAAACTAACCACACAGAATTACATATACACAGAATGAATCATACCTTGATTACAAATTATGTCATAAAGGAAAACGTCCCTAGCGGACGGAACAGATATGACAGCTGGTTACACAAAGAAAAGGGGGTTGGGTTTGAGTGAAAGAGCGGGAAGACTGAAGAACAAAGGGAGAAGCTATGTCTCTATCGGGCCGTAGGCAGCTACTCTATCGTAAATACAGAATCTTATGCATTCTAAATTACCGCCCATTTGGAAAAGGAAAATGCAATAAATATTTACTCTGAGCTGCGCTTCAATAGGTTGGTGGTAGATGGAAGGCCGTGTTGCCCAACAGAGTCCTTTGTCCTTTGAAGACTGTCTCTGGTGGTGAACTGGAAACGTTGTAGTGTCGTCGTTGTGTGGTAGACGGGATACTCTGTCTGTCCTCTCCTAGCCCACGTTTACAGCGGCTGCTGCTAACTCAACGGCTAGGAGGTATCACTTCTGTAGCGAATAAGAGTTCAAAGTTCATACTATTCGCAACCAAAGCTCTCGCTGAGGTTGGCTTCGTTCTGTAGTTATTATCTGAATCCTTCTGACATCGGACCGTGATCCTAATGTACCCGGAACAGAAGGTTACATTTTCGTCAAGGGCTTATATAGTGGAGGGAGAAGGGTGTGTTTCATAGTTTATAACCCATGTCTCTTCACAGGGGCAGGCCACTGATTGAGCAGAGCCCTAACCTTATGAAAACCCAAATCTCTAATTTGGAAGCTAAAATTACATTTAATCTTTTCACAAATAATTTTATACTTAAACATTTGAATTGCACAACAATTCCATGTGAATCTGATAACTATAATGTGTAGACTTTCCCAGATACAGTTTAGGTCGTCCTGTCATCAGTCATAATGTCTCAGATGACAACCGAACCGACATCATATTCATTAAGTACCAACACATATTTTCAACTGGTTCTATTACCGAAATATGGTTCCTTTCCCTCCACTTGTTTGATGTTCCCAGACTCTCTATGTTTAACAAAGGCTATTCAAGAGTCCCTCAGTAGAGTCAAGAGAGAGGGAAGGAAGGGAGAAAGGTTTTCATGGGGGGGGGGGGTCATAAACCTTACCCACAGGCCAACGTCATAACACCGGGTACTGATATGGGACACACCTGTGAGCTGTTTTCAACACTGAGTCAACATTAGTGTTTTCCTGTCCCTGGTGGAGTGTTCAGCAATTAGTCTAGTGTTAATTAGTCTCACTCACACTATGTGAGAAAGGAGGAAAAACACGTATTCTCGGTTCACTAAGGGATAGTGATGCTTTTTGGAGTGTTTCTTTAAGATTTTAAATCTGAATAGTAGACAATATAATAATTGAGCGCTGTTGCAATTAATGCCTTCCAACTTGCCTTCCATTTTTTGGAGGAACACTTTTTGGATGGAAATCTTTCCTCTGATTATTTTACTGGCAGATTTGACTGCTCCACACTTTCCATGCTCATGGGAGAAGGTTCAGTGTGGACGTAGTGAGAACGTCTACGCATTGATATCATTTCTGAATATCATTAATCAGGTCATCATAACGTATGCAACACATTCACCCCCATGACTCTCTCACACATCAATAAATCATCTACCAGCCTTGATGTCCCAATCTCAAATTCACTCATATTTTCAAAGATGAGTGTGCGATTTTGTGTTGAAAGCTGAGTAACTTTAGAAGGCGAAGACACCCCCTATTTTCACAAGTTTCCCATCAGCTAACTGTGGGACAGAAGCTGATGTGAAAGTAAATTTTTGGCAAGGTCCATTTTACAAAAAGGGGGTTAAGGGGTGATATTTGAGAAGGAAATGAGCCTGGGGTTAGACAGTGATCCCTCTCATAGTTTCAGGTACCCCTCACCCACCCACCCCTCCAAATCCCGAGAGTGGCTTAGGCCAGGCTGCTAGCTCGAAGGCAAGTGTGGCTTTGGCCTCTTTAGGTAGGCCACTGTATGTCAAGATCTCATCTGGGAGCATCAAAAGCCTGGATCACACCTGAAACCTGATAGGGACTCAAAAAGAGAAGGAGAGAAAGAACAAGGAGAGAGAGAGAGAGAGAGAAAGAAAGAAAGAAAATGCCTTCAGGTAGCGACCACAAGCAGGAGGCTTAAGAGAGATGAGGGGAGAAAGAGGGATGGGGGGAATGAAGGATCGGGGTGGGGGGGGTGACTGACCGAAGACACCTTACAGGCAGATCATTCATGCATTATTAATAGGCGGATAGAGAACATGAGAGAGAGAGAGGGAAGGGGGAGAGAGCAGTGACGTGCGGTGCGGTTGGTGTCTGAGTAGGCACTGGCGATTATCAATGCCAGATGTACTCACAAATAAACCTTGATGAAGCCCAAGTTCACCGTACAATAGATAGCTCCAACAACCAGAGTGACATAGGCTAGAAACCTAAATTACATATAAAAAAATCACCAAATGTAAATACCTATGTAACCAGGGTACACAAGCTATAGCCTCCGATAGCGGCATATTTCATATCAACCGACAAAATGACACACTACTCAACTCAGCTCAGCCAAAGACCGGTGTAGCATCCAAAGATACAATCAATAGGTGGCACTAAAAGTTCAATATATAAACACATTTAATTCGAAAAGTTTGAAAAGCAAACACCTTAGCCTTTCACAATGCATTTACAATTCTTCCAAAGCACCGCGCACAAACACACACACACACACATAATAATATTATTATTATGTGAAATATTATTACACACAAATATATACAGTTGAAGTCGGAAGTTTACATACACCTTAGCCAAATACATTTCAATTCAGTTTTTCACAATTCCTGACATTTAATCCTAGTAAAAATTCCCTGTCTTAGGTCAGTTAGGATCACCACTTTATTTTAAGAGTGTGACATGTCAGAATAATTGTAGAGAGAATGATTTATTTCAGCTTTTATTTCTTTCATCACAATCCCAGTGGGTCAGAAGTTTACATACACTCAAATAGTATTTGGTAGCATTGCCTTTAAATTGTTTAACTCGGGTCAAACGTTTCAGGTAGCCTCCCACAAGCTTCCRACAATAAGTTGGGTYAATTTTGGCCCCTTCCTCCTGACAGAGCTGGTGTAACTGAGTCAGGTTTGTAGGCATCTTTGCACGCACATGCTTTTTCAGTTCTGCCCACAATAGGATTGATGTCAGGGCTTTGTGATGGCCGCTCCAATACCTTGATTTTGTTGTACTTAAGCCAAAATGTTCCCATGATGTCAAGCAAAGAAGCACTGAGTTTGAAGGTAGGCCTTGAAATACATCCACAGGTACACCCCCAATTGACTCAAATTATGTAAATTAGCCTATCAGAAGCTTCTAAAGCCATGAGTACATTTTCTGGAATTTTCCATGCTGTTTAAAGGCACAGTCAACTTAGTGTATGTAACTTCTGACCCACTGGAATTGTGATATAAGTGAAATAATCTGTCTGTAAACAATTGTTAGGTAAAAAGTACTTGTATCTTGCACAACCGACTTGCCAAAACTATAGTTTGTTAACAAGAAATTTGTGGAGTGGTTGAAAAACGAGTTTTGATGACTCCAACCTCAGTGTTTGTAAACTTCCGATTTCAACTATATATTCTAATTAAGGTTCTAACATAATTTCCATATCAACAATCGAAATGACTGAGAATTCAGTTTAAAACGTCAAAATAGTGTCTCATCAAAACGAAATTCTAGCTTTATAAATCAAATGCATCAAAGGGATGTTGTGTATTTTCATGTTCATTTAAACAATAGCCTAACCCGCAAATTGCAAAGGAAAAGGAAATTAATTAGGCCTAKCTTWACTTTTAAATTAAGTCCATTCMTCTGTCCTTCAGGCTGAARCTCTCWGTGTGACAGCGTTTCATGGCCAATGATGACACTTTTTTTTTTACCTTTATTTAACTAGGCTAAGTCAGATAACWACAAATTATTATTTTACAATGCGGCCTACACCAGCCAAACCCTACCCTAACCTGGATGACGTTGGGCCAATTGTGRGCCGCCCTATGGTACTCCCGATCATAGCCAGTTGTGATACAGCCCGGGATCAAACCAGGGTCTGTAGTGACACCTCTAGCACTGAGATGCAGTGCATTAGACCGCTGCGCCACTCAGGAGCCCTAAAATGATCAAATCTGACTTCCATTTGAACACTGATAATGTCCAAAATACTGTAAAACATTCCTCTCCTCTCATCTCTGATTGGCTGTGTGCCAGGCTGCTTTGTCAAGGTGAGTATGGTACATTAGATCGGATGATTTTCTGTCCCTTCCTCTGATGGTCAGGAAGTGCAGGTGTTGGTCTCACTCTTTGAATTATACCAAGTTATTGTTGAAAATTCAACTTGAAAACGTTTGGGGTGCAGTACAGTGTACATTTGTCTTTTTCTAGCTAGCTTCAATAATTTCAAGGGATGCGGGCGCCAAATTAGGTAGTCACGGCCAAATGAACAGAGCTTACCCACACACGCAACACGCATGCACAACATATGAAATTGGCTCAATGCAACAAATGAGGCTAGGCAAAGCAGCGAGGCCTATGCTGTTCATCGACAGTGACTGGAATCAGGAACGGACGCGAATGCCGCAAGTTCTGAATGGATTTGAATTGATGAATACCCTAACACGTTTTGATGCAGTTTTAGCACATTTTGAGATTTTGAGCATAAAAAAACCTTTAAAGAAAACAGATAAAAAATGATGAAACAGCTTTTCATAACAGCTTTTCTTATTAGATTATCACAGGGTAAGCACTGCCACTGAATGAAAGACAGTGTCTTGTTTTGTTGTTCGCATGAGACCAAATTATGATTGGCCTCCGCAGGCCTCTCAGTGAGATGGTTATTCATCTCTTCATGTGATTGGCTGACACACTCACACATTGTTGACACTAAGGGTTGAAGTTACCCCTAAGCACTGATCCAAGGTCATATACTCCCGTTTTTACTCCCAATGGTTAAAGTTGTGACTAACAGATGATAAGATGACTCTAGATCTGTCATTAAGGGCAACTTCTACCCAAAGCACTGAAACTACCTAGAACTCTGTCCAATCGTCTCCAATCACTAGCCACTTGTGGCCTAAGTGAAATACGAACAAATACCAACTCCACTATCCTCATAGTTATTTTTAACACACTGATACAGGCTACTGCCATTCAGTTTAACACACTGATACAGACTCCATTCAGTTTAATCCATATCATCAGCAGCCTGGCATTACAGTATATTGGATCGAGTCCAAAGCAATATCCCTTCTCCTCATAAACTTTATCCTCACGGAAACTTTATCCTCTGGTGCTAGCTTAAGGGCATAGCCAGGCACCAATTGGATAGTGGCAGAGTGAAATAACGATTGAATGCGGGTCAATTCAGAGAGATACGGAAGGAGAGCAGCAGACTACACTAATAGAAGTGGCGAAGAGGTGCAGAAGAATCTGATAAAGAGTCATTCAATGGGAATACAGATTGAGGAAGGAAGAAGGGTTGATTGCATCTGGCCTGTAGGTGTGGTTTGATAGAGGGTGGTTGGTTATTATTGGTAGAGTTGATGTTGTTGGTGTGCGTGGTTGCATGTGTGTAGGTGTGTTTGTGAGTGTTCATATTTCTATAAGCTTTTGTCTTATGCTCTGTGTGCAAGTGTGTGTACATGTTTGTCTCTTTTGTATGTTCTGTAAGTGTTTGTATTTCTGTCTCATGCATATGGATGTGTGTGTGTCTGGGGAGTGTGTTAGGCCGATTGAATAATTCATCCACCTTGTGTCAGAAAGGAGCCTGTCCATTATTGATGAGACGCTATGCCATAGGCACACGCACAAGCACACGCGTACGCACACACACACACACACACACACACTCAGGACACTGAGTAAATGAAGACCATAGGGAGGCAACACGCACGCACACACACACATGCGCATGCACACACACACACACACACACACACACAGGACACTGAGTCAATGAAGACCATAGGAAGGCAACACACACACCAATTTTTGAATCACAAGTCATATCATTATTATCCCAGTATTGAGGGGCTTTGGGTCATTCAATTAAATCATACACTGAGAGCCGCTCTTGCGTGTTGAATTTCATCTGTTTTGCATTCACTCTTTTTTTAAGAAGACTTGATAGCGGAGACAGCACAAAGCTTTATGGCATACAGTTCGTACTTACACATGAAACTTAGACTACATTATAATGCATTCATGCAGCCACCCTGCACAGTGAAAGATGTGGTAGACTACCCTAACTTACGATTTCTGATGTGGACTTTTGAGGTATCTTTGTGGCACTCCCTTACAGAGGGAAAAGCAGAGCTATTATGATCTTGCTATTACCTCTCCAACTGTATTACATCAACACAAAGTGCTTAGGGGGTTAGGGGTTGATTTGGAATTGGGAAGTAGGCGTAGTACTCTGTATCACCCTCTCTCTATTCAATTCAATCTGCAATTGTGCTTTATTGGCAATAAATATGTACGAAAATTGCCAAAGCTAATAATGAATGTTTGCTGTATAATAACAATCGACCCCCCTCTCCCTCCCCTCTCTTACCAGTCTTGAGGGATGACTTCAGGCAGACACCCAGTGACGTAGTCGTGGCGGCAGGGGAGCCGGCGGTCATGGAGTGCATCCCCCCGCGGGGCCACCCGGAGCCCACCATCTCCTGGAAGAGGAACAACATGAAGGTCAACGACCACGACGAGAGGATCACCGTGAGTCCTATCAATCTGTATATAGACCTCTGTTTCATCCTTCTATACTTTCATTGTTGTGGCTATCCAAAAAAGAGGCCTGTACAGTGCATTCGGAAAGTATTCAGACCCCGTGACTTTTTCCACATTGTCACGTTACAGCTTTAATCTAAAATGAATGAAATAGTTTTTTTCCCCCTCATCAATCTACACACAATACCCCGTAATGACAAAGCAAAAACAGATTTTTAGAGATTTTAGCAAATTTAAACATAAGTATTCAGACCCTTTAGTCAGTACTTTGTTGAAGGACCTTTGGCAGTGATTACAGCCTCTAGTCTTTTTGGGTTTGACACTCAAGTTTGGCAAACCTGTATTTGGGGAGTTTCTCCCATTCTTCTCTAGAGATCCTCTCAAGCTCTGTCAGGTTGGATGGGGAACGTCGCTGCACAGCTATTTTCAGGTCTTTCCAGAGATGTTCGATCGGGTTTAAGTCCAGGCTCTGGCTGGGCCACTCAAGGACATTAGAGACTTGTCCCTGAAGCCACTCCTGTGTTGTCTTGGCTGTGTGCTTAGGGTTGTTGTCCTGTTGGAAGGTGAACCTTTGCCCCAGTGTGAGGTCCTGAGTGCTCTGGAGCAGGTTTTCATCAGGGATCTTTCTATACTTTGCTTCGTTCAAATTTCTCATGATCCTAACTAGTCTCTCAGTCCGTGCCACTGAAAAACATCCCCACAACATGATGCTGCCACCACCATGCTTCACCGTAGGGATGGTGCCAGGTTTCCTCCAGACGTGACGTTTGGCATTCAGGCCAGAGAGTTCAATCATCAGTCCAGATAATCTTGTTTCTCATGGTCTGAGAGTCTTGAGCTGCCTTTTGGCAAACTCCAAGCGAGCTGTCATGTGCTTTTTACTGAGGAGTGGCTTCTGTCTGGCCACTCTACCATAAAGGCCCAATTGGTGAAGTGCTGCAGAGATGGTTGTCCTTCTGGAAGATTCTCCCATCTCCACAGAGGAACTCTGGAGCTCTTTCAGAGTGACCATCGGGTTCTTGGTCACCTCTCTGACCATGGCCCTTCTCCCCCAGTTGCTCTGTTTGGCCGGGCGGCCAGCTCTAGGAAGAGTCTTGGTGGTTCCAAACTTCTTCCGTATAAGAATGAGGCCACTGTGTTCTTGGGGACCTTCATTGCTGTAGACATGTTTTGATACCCTTCCCCAAATCTGTGCCTCAACACAATCCTGTCTTGGAGCTCTATGGACAATTCCTTCGACCTCATGGCTTAGTTTTTGCTCTGACATGCACTGTCAACTGTGGGACCTTATATAGACAGCTGTGTGCCTTTCCAAATCATTTTCTACAGGTGGACTCCAATCAAGTTGTAGAAACATCTCAAGGATGATCAATGACAACAGGATGCACCTGAGCTCAATTTTGAGTCTCATAGCAAAGGGTCTGAATACTTATGTAAATAAGGTATTTCTGTTTGTATTTTTAATACATTTGCAAAAAAATCATATGACCTGTTTTCGCTTTGTCATTATGAGGTATTGTGTGTAGATAGATGAGGACATTTTTAAATCAATTTTAGAATAATGCTGTAACAACATTTGGAAAAAGTCAAGGGGTCTGAAAACTTTCCCTATGCACTGTATGTCTGTCTATCTATTATATCTATAATATAGTGCCTTCAGAAAGTATTCACAACCTTTGAGTTTTTCTTAATTTTGTTGTGTTTAAATTTAATWAAAAAATGATAAAATAATAAGTTACATGGTGTGTAATAATGGTGTTTAACACAATTTTTGAATGACTACCTCATCTCTGTTCTCCACACATACAGTTATCTGTCAGGTCCCTCAGTCGAGCAGTGATTTTAAAACCACTAAGAACAGGGAGGTTTTCCAATGCCTTGCAAAGAAGTGCACCTGTTGGTAGATGGGTGAAAATAAAATAAAAAGCAGGCATTGAATAGCCGTTTGAGCAGGGTGAAGTTAATTATTACACATTGGATGGTGTATCAACACACCCAGTCACGACAAATATACAGTCATCTTTCCTAACTCAGTTGCTGGAGAGGCAAGAAACTGCTCTGGGAGGCCAATGGTGACTTTAAAACACGTACAGAGTTTAAAGGCTGTGATAGGAGAAATCTGAGGATGGATCAACAACATTGTAGTTACTCCAGAATACTAACCTAATTGACAAAATGAAAAGAACGAAGCCTGTACAGAATAAAAATATTCCAAAACATGCACCCTGTTTGCAGAAAGGCACAAAAGTAATACTGCAAAAAAATGCGGCAAAGCAATTCGCTTTTTGTCCTGAATACAAAGTGTTATGTTTGGGGCAAATCCAATACAACACATTACTGAGTATCACTCTCCATGTTTTCAAGCATAGTGGCGGCTGCATCATGTTATGGATATGCTTGTAATCATTAAGGACTGGGGAGTTTTTCAGGATAAAAAATAATTGAAATGAAGGTAAACACAGGCAAACTCCTAGAGGAAGCGTGAGTCCTATCCACCACACCATTTTTGATTTCGAAWTTTTTTCCCATCTCTTTATATGTTGTGAACTTTTAACACTGTACTTTATGATTTTCTTTCTTCTCACATGTTGAAAGTCTTTTCGTTGGATAGAGCTTCCTTTAATTAAACAACTTGCATTTTTGTGTATTCATATACTTCTTAAATACAGAACCGACAAACTAAATATTATTATTTTTGATCAGTTTTGAATTCAGGCTGAAACACAACAATATATGGAATAATTCAAAGGGTATGAATACTTTCTGAAGGCACTGTATAACTACAGTTGAAGTCTGAAGTTTACATACACCTTAGCCAAATACATTTAAACATTCACAATTCCTGACATTTAATCCTAGTAAAAATTCCCTGTCTTAGGTCAGTTAGGATCACCACTTTATTTTAAGAATGTGAAATGTCAGAATAATAGTAGAGAGAATTATTTATTTCAGCTTTTATTTCTTTCATCACATTTCCAGTGGGTCAGAAGTTTACATACACTCAATTAGTATTTGGTAGCATTGCCTTTAAATTGTTTGTCTTGGTGGCCTTGGGCCATTTTGCCACAACTTTGGAAGTATGCTTGTGGTCATTGTCCGTTAGGAAGACCCATTTGCGACTAAGATTTAACTTCCTGACTGATGTCTTGAGATGTTGCTTCAATATATCCACATGATTTTCCTCCCTCATGATGCCATCTATTTTGTGAAGTGCACCAGTCCTTCCTGCAGCAAAGCACCCCCACAACATGATGCTGCCACCCCCGTGCATCACGGTTGCGAAGGTGTTCTTCGGCTTGCAAGCCTCCCACTTTTTCTTCCAAACATAACGATGGTCATTATGGCCAAGCAGTTCTATTTTTGTTTCATCAGACCAGAGGATATTTCTCAAAAAAGTACGATCTTTGTCCCTATGTGCGGTTGCAAACCATAGTCTGGCTTTTTTATGGCGGTTTTGGAGCAGTGGCTTCTTCCTTGCTTAGCGGCCTTTCAGGTTATGTCGATATAGGACTCGTTTTACTGTGGATATAGATACTTTTGTACCTGTTTCCTCCAGCATCTTCACAAGGTCCTTTGATGTTGTTCTGGGATTGATTTGCACTTTTCACACCAAAGTACATTCATCTCTAGGAGACAGAACTTATCTCCTTCCTGAGCGGTATGACGGCTGCGTGGTCCCATGGTTTTTATACTTGCGTACTATTGTTTGTACAGATGAACGTGGTACCTTCCGGTGTTTGGAAATTGCTCCCAAGGATGAACCAGACCTGTAGAGGTCTACAATTTTATTTTCAGATTTTTTTATTTTCCCATGATGTCAAGGAAAGAGGCACTGAGTTTGAATGTAGGCCTTGAAATACATCCACGGGTATACCTCCAATTTACTCAAATTATGTCAATTAGCCTATCAGAAGCTTCTAAAGCCATGACATAATTTTATGGAATTTTCCAAGCTGTTTAAAGGCACAGTCAACTTAGTGTTTGTAAACTTCTGACCCACTGGAATTGTGATACAGTGAATTATAAGTGAAAGAATCTGTCCGTAAACAATTGTTGGGAAAATTACTTGTGTCATGCACAAAGTAGATGTCCTAACCAACTTGACAAAACTATAGTTTGTTAACAAGAAATGTGTGGAGTGGTTGAAAAACAAGTTTTAATGACTCCAACCTAAGTGTATATAAAACCTCCGACTTCAACTGTATATACAAGTAGAACCTAGAATACCTATATCTATGCCTCAGTTTCATCTTTCTATCATTTAAGTGTTTTATCCATAGACCTTAAGGTTGTATCCCTTTGTTTGTCAGCTGGTCAATACTGTATGACATTTATATGCTCAATGCTATAAATGGACAAGCATGTGTATGGAATTGCATTGATTTTTGATTATCGGCAATGACGGAAATGAATAGATTATACAGCACATTTAGATGAATCTATTTGAAGGTGTAATGACAAAAGCAGACCCACCACCACCTCTGCTCTCCCTGAGGCCATAAGCACTCAGATACACTATATAATACACTACACACAGTCACTTATCTAAAGAGAACCCAGCTAGCACATAACGTTCTAAGAGCCACATGTTTCGTAGAGCTTGGTGTGAGCATGGTTGTCCTATGGTTAATTTGCATACAATCGTCCCACAACTTTCTGAGAGTGGTGCACAATAGTTGCTTGGCTTTGGAAAATTCTCTGCACATTTAAGGAACTTCACAAAATAAAAACAATTATATTATTGGTATTTCATTAGGAACTTTCCTAAACATTTTTTTATTTAACTAGGCAAGTCAGTTAAAAGAACAAATTCTTATTTACAATGATGGCCTAGAAACAGTGGGTAACTTCCTTGTACAGGAGCAGAATGAAAGATTTTTACCTTGGGGATTTGATCTTGCAACCTTTCGGTTACTGACCCAACACTCTAACCACTAGGCTACCTGCCACCCCACGTTTACATTTAATTTAATAAATAGTTCAGAGAACGTTAAGAAACAATGTTCTTCTGTGGGTATTTCTGTACTTAAGCACGTTTCCTACAGGTTTCCTCATAGTTCTATTTTAAGTTATGTTCTCAAATTGTTCCGAGAACGTTAAGAAAACTTCCCATAAAAACCACAAGAAAACTTTGGTAACGTTCAGAGACCGTTCTAAGAATGTTATTTACAAACATATACATTCTGTTCTCAGCATCAACAAAACTCTCTATCCTCTTGTTAAGTGTGTTCAGGTGTGTTGGCCGCACCCACTAATTGGCTACAACTGATCTTAAAGAGTGCTTGTTTCCTTTGAAATGGGGTCTGTTTGAATAGACTAWAATGAACAGCTTTGTATGCGTAAAAATTTAAACATAGCATGCTAGCTCCATACTGGTGGTGAAGTGGACTAATTCCATGGATATAGAACAGGAGATTATAGGTTTGAATCTCTCTGATGCCTTGTCACAATAAAAAATAAATGTATTTCCATGATTAAGGCCTAATGAAATTAATATCCACGTGTTCTATTTGCGCTCGGAGTTCAAAAAAGTTAAGCCAACATTTTCTAAAAAGTTTTATTGAAACATAGTTTATTTTCTCAGAGTGTTAATAAGACCTCACATAAAAACTTACAAGAAACTAGAGTAAAACATTCTCAGAACCCCCATGCAACCTAAAAATAAACGTTCCCAGAACAGGCAAAATGTTCACTTCTGTTCTCAGAACGTTTAAAAAACGTTCTGTTTTACTGGTCAGGAAACGTATGGCTTCGTTCCCACAACCAATCTGAAACAAAAAACATACGTTCCCTCAACTTCCAAGGAACCAAATGTGCTAACTGGGAAGGCTCTTGTTTAATGTATTCTACATTTGTTGGGAGAGAGAAATAGAGAGAGTGGGGTGGGGTGAGGTGAGGTTGGAGAAAGAGAGAGACAGACAGAAACAGAAAGAGAGTAGGCTGGTATATAGGGGGGGGGAGTGAGATAGAAATTGAGAGAGGCAATGTGATGCTAGGGCTGTGGAGAGAGATTGAGCGAGAGAGAATAAAAGAGAGATGGAGCGAGAAAGAGAGAGAGAGAAAGAGAAGGAGACAACCATAATCAGACACAGATAACCAAATGCCTAAAATAACCAAATGCCTAAAATGTTGTTTACTCAATATATAACATGACAGAGTGAATGGGCTTGGGGACATGACAAGAACATCATCACTCTTCCCTCTGTGGTGGCTTTTAAGGGAACACTGTGGCTTACTTCTTGACCAGGTTCTTGACCTGGTTGCTGCTGAGGGGAGGACGGCTCAAAATAATGGCTGCAACGGCATTAAACCATGTGTAAAGTGGTTGTTCCACTGGATATCATAAGGTGAATGCACCAATTTGTAAGTCGCTCTGGATAAGAGCGTCTGCTAAATGACTTAAATGTAAATGTAATGTAATGTTTGATGTATTTGATACCATTACACCTATTCCGCTCCAGCCTTTACCACGAGCCTGTCCTCCCCATTAAGGTCCCACCAACCTCCTGTGTTTTTGACTAACATGTTTGTTTATCCCCTCTCTCCCTCCTTTCCAATTCCTTTCCCCTTAATTATAGATCCGAGGAGGAAAGCTGATGATTTCAAACACGAGGAAGAGCGATGCGGGCATGTTTGTGTGTGTGGGCACCAATATGGTGGGAGAAAGGGACAGCGACCCAGCAGAACTAGTGGTGTTTGGTGAGTGGAGTTTCAACATGTCTTTTAACGTATTAAGTTTTCGCTCTCCTCCTCAACACATTCAAATGCTCAGTGTTTCCTCTTCTCCCTCTCTTTCTCACGTTTTATCTTCTGCTGTGAATTCATCATCTTTTCCCTACTTCTTCCACTCTCCTATCTTGCCCTCCTCTTTTCTCTCCCCAACTTTCTCTCCTTGTTTAGCTTTTTCTCTCTCTTTCTTTCTTAACTTAGCTTGTTCTCTCTCTGACCATATCTCTGTCTCTGTCCTTCTGTCAGAGCGGCCCATGTTTGTTAAGCGTCCAGTGAACCAGGTGGTGCTGGCAGATGACATGGTGGACTTCCTGTGTGAGGCCCATGGAGACCCCGCCCCCACCATCCGCTGGAGGAGAGAGGAGGGAGAGCTGCCCCGTGGCAGGTGAGGACACACACAAAGATAGATACACACATACACAGCATCACATTAGCATTGGGTCACCAGAAATCAATGAGGGTGAATGGATCCCAGTTAGCATACAGTACCATCCTATCAGCTCTGCTCTGCTGCTGCTGTTGTTGTTGCAGGTCAGAGATCCGCAGTGACCACAGCTTGCGTCTGACTCAGGTCCGGGCCGAGGACGAGGGCACCTACACCTGTGTGTCTGAGAACAGCGTGGGAAAGGCAGAAGCATCGGGCAGCCTGCAGGTCCACGGTAAGACCGGGCACAACACATGGGGATGCACACACATGACATGCAAAACACACTCACTGGTACAGAGTGACACACACACACACACACACACACACACACACACACACACACACACACACACACACACACACACACACACACACACACACACACACACACACACCCACACACACATAAGTGGAGACACAGGCACATACACCAATAGAGCTTATGGCATGGAGTTGTGTGGAGATTATTGGCTGTTGGGAGATGATATGTTTGGAGAGTGCAGCTGCATTATTAACTGGTGTGTGTGTGTGTGCTGTCGTGTGTGTGGGTGTGTGCGTTGCGTGCGCGTGGCGTGGTGCGTTGTTTCGTCTACAACACACTCAGAGTAGAGGAGACAGCCAGAGGGGTTTCTGTTTGAGCACATCTCTTTCAGTCTGAGCCCTCTCATTTCCAATCTCCACCTCTCCCTTTACACATTCATCCCTTAAGTTTTGACCTATAGCCGACATATCATAATACCTATTCATACCAAGGATTGGGGTCAATACCATTTCAGTTCAATCAATTCAGACGATGAATAGAAAGAGTTGGAAAATGTACATGAAACGTGGCATTGATTTTCTATAAGGAAGTTTCAATTTCACTTCCTGACTTGACTAGTAAAACATCATCTAACCATGATACACTAATTCTGGGTTTATTGGACTGCACTGCTCATTCAATCATCCTCAAGTCTCAACTCAACTCGACCCATCTCATTTTCATTCATCTCTCTTTTTTTCTCTCCGGTCCATTTTTTTCCATCTCTCCGTCCCAGTGGGTCCATTTAGTAAGTACACCATTTCATCTCATCTCTCTGCATGTAGCGTGTGTCGAGTGAAGGACAAGGATTGATCTGATTGCTTGCGATTGGGTCTCGTCCATGCGGTTGCCATATTTGGCATAGTAGAAACCCCCCATTTGCTTTTATCTGATTGGCGTCTTGATGAAGGGGGGAAAAGTCAATATGCATTAAATGCCCCTGGCCACCCTGTAAAATCATACTCTGCAATACCATATATGGACATGGCTCAACAGCAGCAATCCAATCCGTTTTGAGTTCATCTATAAAATGGTCTGTACTATAGATGTATATATTTACAGCAACAACCCTTAACATTGGAATGCCAAAAAAGGTTAATTGGATCAAATTGGCTTGTGATATTGACACATGGAGAGCTAGTCTTTTCTGTACACCTACAGCGACTGATACCATGCACGTGTGTGTACGTGTGGGGGGTTGGTGTGTGTGTGTGAGTGTGTGCGTGCACGCACTAAGGCTCAATGCTTCAAATAGGCTAGTGATAGGACCACAGTCATGTCCTTGACTTGTCAATGACGATTACAGCAGAGATCAATGAGACAGGGTTGAACTCTAAGATTTATACCCACATTGGCAAATGACCTAAGGAAGCTATATGAGGGAGGGAGAAGGGGAGAAGGCGATCAATACTAGCCCAGAAGTAAAGGTGACAGGCAGGCTGAGGTAGCTACTGCGATTTGGAGGTCTACCAAACCCTTCTATGCACTCGAGGTAGAAGTTGCCCATAATCACAGATCTGGGATCAGATTACGCTAACCCCAATCGTAGCATTAACCATTATTGTTAGAAAAAAAATCTGACCGTGTCAATGGTTACGGACAATTTACTGCCTTCTTTGCTACTTGGTAGATCAAATGGGGTTTCCTCCTGTCTGAGGTTTGGCTAGCATCTATGCTATAGCGTAACCCAACTTGGTTGCAGATGTGTCATATTTAAAAGGCCCCTTTTTTAAAAGGTTTAATAGGAGAATGTAAATATTTTGCGACCTGTTTCCATTTTAGTATCCCTCCCACACTAGACGTACCACTTAGCCCACAGCACCATGTGCGACTAATTTTGGACACAGTCCGAAGATGCTAACATCAATTAAGCGCCAAGCCATCAGCTACTCGCATATTATTGTGAATGAAAATAAGAGCCATTTTTTTTGTGATAGCAGTCAAGTGTAGGTTAACAAAAAGTTATTTTTGGAGTAACCCAGAAGCTTTTCTGTCTCATAAAACCAAAAAAGCAAGCCATAGCTATGAAATTGAACGTTGTTCTGCCATGAAACTGAAGATATTGCACTATATTTCTTCAGAGAGTGTACATGTCAAAATGAAAGAAAATGAAGTGGAAATGGCAGATTAAGAAGGAACAGTATACAGGCCACGAGGCACATGCACAGGTAAAGGTCTAAGGGTGCCTGAGCCCCTGCCCTTTTGTCCTCCTATGAGTAAAGTGCCCTTTCAGATTGGTTAATTATTAACAATTTATTTCACTTTTAGTCGATTTTCTCTCGTTATTTAAATTAATTTCCCATCAAACTAGATAATTTCACCTTTTTTTTGTGTGGAAAATTCCCTCTCACCCGCTCCTCTGCCCCCACGCGAGTGTGCACTGCAGGTATAAGATACCTGCACGCAACGAAAGTGTAGTAGTGGCTCCCTTTTCAGTTGCATGTGTCATATCACAGTCAGGAACAGAGAAGGCTTTAATTAGACTGTTTGTTAGTATGCCTAAGAGGAAAATGTCAGCAGCAGAACAAACTCCAATCACAGGTAAAGACTAGTTAGATTGTTTCAACAGCATAGCTAACTAGCTAGCTAGCTAACTAGCTGGTTTACATAATCTACATTCGCTATGATCAGCTGACAGCCCACCCCTCTTCGGCCTCTCTTTGTAGCCTGACGACTCACACTAAATTCTTTCACTGCTCTGTCGTTCGTTACATACTTTAGACTGACATCATTGAAGTCTTTTGTGGTGATGAGCGGCACGAGGGGCTTTGTACAAAACAAAGTAATCAGCGATTGAATCGTCTCGAACCAATCAGAGTATCAAAGCTAATGCCATATTTTCAAACCGCTGCTTTACCCAAGTGTGTTCTGACTCAGGCCCAACCCATCGGTTTCGGGACCAATCAAATGCCCCCGAATGTGTTCGCATTTGGTGTAGGGTCAGGGAGGTACTCATATCCAGACTCATTGTGGTGAAGAAACTAAAGTCCATGTGCATAGCGTAGCATTTGGCCGGGGCAAGGCGTCTGGGTAGCCAAGCAACTCTCTTTGATCAGTAGGCTATAAAATTGTGTACAGTGGGATGAGTGGGATTTTGCAGAAAATAAAGCTATATGCTTAAAAATCTATTTAAATTTAGCTACAGGAGCATTAGATAATTAGCTATGAATGTACGAAATGTAAGTAAATATATATATATATATATTTATATATATATTTATTTAGTTTTTGGGCACAGGCCACCGAGGGAGGAAAGACTCCACTTATAATTTGTACAATGGCTTGTTGAAGAACAGTATAAAAAGAAAACTTCCCATCAGACAATAGAAATTTAGCACAAAATGAGAAGTGGAGGGGATAAGAGAAGAAACGGGTGGGTCCCTTAATGGGGGCTCGTCCGGGATAGCAATCTCAAAGGATCTTTTTTATCATGCCCGCAGCGGCAATAAAATCATAACATAATCTCAGCGTGTAATTTCCTAAACTGCCCTGCATATTAGCATGTATAAAGGACAGGGACAATAGAGGGGGAAGTAAGAAGGTGTAAGACTAATTTAGATACAACAGATTAAAGACTGGGAAGGCACTGGGGCGATGTTTGAAAGCCTGTTCAATAGACAGTCTTGTGTGGGGCGGAAAACAACCCAATTATTGAGCAAGTGGGTCAGAGAGGAGAGAGTGGGTGAGAGATAGAGAGAGGACAGGGTGTGTGTATGTATGTGTGTGTGTGCGTGAGAGAGAGAGTGAGAGAAATAAAGAAACAAAGTGAAAAATAGAGAGAAAGAGAGAGAGAGAAAATAGACTAAAACACTACCTGTACTGAATTTATGAAGAAAAAACCCCAACTACATTAAGATATCCAGTTTATCAGCAACATATCAGCATGCAATATCAGTACACACAAATTCACTTTAATCTTCCTAATTTACTATGGATTAGATCTACATGAAGACAAGGATTTTAGCACCAAAAAGCTCTTTCAATTGTTTTCTTCAGGGAAAGAACTTGAAGGCCCAGAACATTGTACTCGTTCATTCTGTTCTACAGGGGGTAACTTTAACTTTAGCAGGTCTTTTGCAAGTCCTCTCAAGCTTAAAACATTGTCTTTTTGATGCAGTATTAATAGCGTTTGGGTGCATTTTTAATTGCGAGCGGGTCTACTCGAGCGTATGTAGGTGGCTGTTGTCTGTCGACATCATCGTGTGACTGTGACAGCTGCCTGTCACTCTCTGCCCCTGAGGAGGCTCTCTCCGAGGACACGGCTGTGCTTTGTTGCTTACCGTGTTTTGTGTGTTGTGTTTGGTGCGGGGTTGGGTAGGTGGAGGACGCGGTGCTGGTGGTAGAGAAGGTGGAGGAGATTTGTGGTGTGTGTGTGTGTTGTGTGGGTGGTGTTTGGTGTTGTGTGGAGTTGTGTGTGTGGGGAAATGTCTTCTTGCAAGCTCTAAACCAACAATGCAGTAATCCAAACAATGTATACTAAATAACATAGTAGAACAAAATACATGAGAATAAAAAATAGAAGAACACAAAAAGAAGTAAGCAATAATATACAGGTCAGGTCATTCCATACCATACAATACAGGACACTGGAGTAATAGAGAATGTTATGTAGTAATAGCATCAGGATATTATATAAACAGAGTACAGCATGTGTTGGTGTTGGTGGTGTTGTGTGTGGTGGTTTGTGTGTGGAGTTGTGTGTGTGTTGTGTGTGTTGTGTGTGTGTGTGTGGGTGGTGTGTGTTGTGGTGGTTGTGTGTCCGATCAGTATAGATTACTGTATGATGAGGTGTTGAGCACATGAATGGGTGTAGATGATGTTTTGATATGATCAAGTTACGGTGTTAGCCTGTGAGTGCATAGAGACTCAAAGAAAAGTGTATATACATGTATATACATACCAGTCAAAGTTACACACTACTCATTCAAGGCTTTATTCACTATTTTTACATTGAGAATAATAGTGAAAACATCAAAACTATAATAACACATATGGAATCATGTAGTAACCAAAAAGTGTCAAACAAATCAAAATACATTTATATTTAAGACATCAAAACTATAAATAACACATATGAATCATGTATAACCAAAAGTGTCAAACAAATCAAAATACATTTTATATTTAATTCTAGCCACTTTGCCTTGATGACAGCTTCGACACTCTTGGAATTCTCTCAACCAGCTTCATAAGGAAGGCTTTCCAACAGTCTTGAAGGATTTCCACATATCGAGCACTTGTGGCTTGCTTTCTTCACTCTGCGGTCCAAACTCATCCCAAACCATCTCAATTGGGTTGAGGTCGGGTGATTGTGGAGGCCAGGTCATCTGATGCAGCACTCCATCACTCTCCTTCTTAGTCAAAAAGCCCTTACACAGCCTGGAGGTGTGTTGTGTCATTGTCCTGTTGAAAAACAAATGATAGTCCCTCTAAGCACAAACCAGATGTGATGTCGTATCACTGCAGAATGCTATGCTGTGGTAGACATGCTGGTTATGTGTGCCTTGAATTCTAAATAAATCACAGACAATGTCACCAGCAAAGCACCATCACACCTCCTCCTCTGTGCTTCATGGTGGGAGCCACACATGCGGAGATCATCCGTTCACCTACTCTGAATCTCACAATGACACGGCAGTTGGAATCAATAATCTGAAATTTGGACTCATCAGACCAAAGGACAGATTTCCACCGGATTGACCACCAAGCAAGGGGAGGCGGGTAGTTTAGTGGTTAGAGCGTTGAGCCAGTAACCGAAAGGTTGCTAGATCGTGGTCCCTGAGCTGACAAGTAAAACATCTGTCGCTCTGCCCCTGAACAAGGCAGTTAACCCACTGTTCCTAGGCCGTCATTGTAAATAAGAATTTGTTCTTAACGGACTTGCCTAGTTAAATTTAAAAAAGCAACTTGGGCTCCTGAGTGGAGCAGTGATCTAAGGCACTGCATCTTAGTACTAGAGGTGTCAATCCTGGGCTGTATCACAACTGGCTGTGATTGGGAGTCCCATTGGGCGGTGCACAATTGGGCCAGCGTCGTCTGGGTTAGGGGAGGGTTTGGCCGGGGTAGGCAGTCATTATAAAAGAATAATTAGTTCTTAACTGACTTGCCTAGTTAAATACATTTTTATAAATAAACGCTGTCTCCTCTGAACAGTTGATGTTGAGATGTGTCTGTTACATGAACTCTGAAGCATTTATTTGGGCTACAATCTGAGGTGCAGTTAACTCTAATGAACTTATCCTCTGCAGCAGAGGTAACTCTGGGTCTTCCTTTCCTGTGGCAGTCCTCATGAGAGCCAGTTTCATCATAGCTCATTGATGGTTTTTGCGACTGCACTTGAAGAAACTTTCAAAGTTCTTGACATTTTCCGGATTGACAGACCTTCATGTCTTAAAGTAATGATGGGCTGTTGTTTCTCTTTGCTTATTTGAGCTGTTCTTGCCATAATATGGAATGGTCTTTTACCAAATAGGGCTATCTTTTGAATACCCCCACCTTTTTTATTTCATCTTGATTTAACCAGGTAGGTCAGTTGAGAACAAGTTCTCATTTACAACTGCGACCTGGCCAAGATAAAGCAAAGCAGTGCGACAAAAGCAACACAGAGTTACACAAACAAACGTACAGTCAATAACACAATATAACAATCTATGTACAGTGTGTGCAAATGTAGWAGGGTAGGGAGGTAAGGCAATAAATAGGCCATAAATGCGAGAATATTTACAATTTAGCATTAACACTGGAGTGATAGATGTGCAGATGATGATGTGCAAGTAGAGATTCTGGGGTGCAAAAGAGAAGAGGATAAGTAACAATATGWGGATGAGGTAGTTGGGTGTGCTATTTACAGATTGGCTGTGTACAGGTACAGTGATCGGTAAGCTGCTCTGACAGCTGATGCTTAAAGTTAGAGAGGGAGATGTAAGACTCCAGCTTCAGTGATTTTTGCAGTTTGTTCCAGTCATTGGCAGCAGAGAACTGGAAGGAAAGCCGGCCAAAGCAAGTGTTGGCTTTGGGGATGACCAGTGAAATATACCTGCTGGAGCGCGTGCTATGGGTGGGTGTTGCTATGGTGACCAGTGAGCTGAGATAAGGCAGGGCTTTACCTAGCAAAGACTATTAGATGACTTGGAGCCAGTGGGTTTGGCGACAAATATGAAGCGAGGGCCAGCCAACGAGAGCATACTATCAGGGCACAAGGCGAGACCCAGATGCAGACACAGGAGGCAGATGGTTGGAGTCTTAGATGTRTATTGATCCAAAAAGGCGTAGGCAAGAGAATGGTTGTGGACAGGCAAAAGGTCAAAACCAGTTCAGAGTCCAGGAGGTACAGAGTGGAAGGCAGGCTCGAGGTCAAGGCAGGCAGAATGGTCAGGCAGGCGGGTACAGAGTCCAGAAACAGGCAAGGGTCAAAACCGGGAGGACGAGAAAAAGAGAATAGAAAAAGGCAGGAGCAKGGGGAAAAACACGCTGGTTGACTTGGACATACAAGACAAACTGGCACAGAGAGACAGYAAACACAGGGATAAATACACTGGGGAAAACAAGCGACACCTGGAGMMGGTGGAGACAATCACAAGGACAAGTGAAACAGATCAGGGTGTGACACATACGGGTCGCAMTGCTGGGTAGTATATGGGGCTTTGGTGACAAAACGGATGGCACTGTGATAGACTACATCCAGTTTGCTGAGTAGAGTGTTGGAGGCTATTTTGTAAATGACATCGCCGGAGTCAAGGATCGGTAGGATAGTCAGTTTTAGGAGGGTATGTTTGGCAGCATGAGTGAAGGAGGCTTTGTTACGCGAAAATGGAAATCCGATTCTAGATTTAATTTTGGATTGGAGATGCTTAATGTGAGTCTATTGGAAAGCAGACTCGAAGAATACTACTGCATGTCTAGCGACAGGACCACCTAGTGTGTTCTATTTTGTGAGTATTAAATACGCACCCATTTCTACACGTACAGGACCCGTCGCATAAGCTAAGTGATTGCCCTAGTTGGGCGAGCGCAAGGAGGAGTTGCGGGCAGCAATCGGTTGAAGAGCATGCATTAGTTTTACTAGCATTTAAAAGCAGTTGGAGCCACAGAAGAGGTTGTATGGCATTGTAAGCTCGTTTGGGGTTTGTTAGCACAGTGTCCACAAGAAGGTCAATTATACAGAATGGTGTGTCTCGTAGCGGTGGATCAGAGAATCACCAGCAGCAAGAGTGACATCATTGATATATACAGAGAAAGAGTCATCCCAAGAATTGAACCCCTTCCTTGTCACAACACAAACTGATTGGCTCAAACGTATTAAAGTTCAACTGAGATAGAACAATAGGACAAACTGAACTGATTAAAATAATTGTTAATTAAAAGTTAATAAAATGGCAAATCATTTTTCGTATATACGGGTCCACTGCACACCCCGCAGGGTGAGTAACAGAGAGACACTTGTTACATGACAAAGACATTATATAATAAATACTTCATGACAGAGATTATTCCCACTTCCGAGCCGGCCGGCAGAGTAGAGACTGGGCGTGGTTGACTTTACCCAGCCTATCGTGATGTTGGCACATAAGCTATCCTAGCCCCTTTTGCTCTGCTGTTGTCCCCTCGCTTTGCTGTGGTAGATTCACGCTTCTTCACCCAACAGACGGGGTCAGAAGCTCTGTAATATTCTGAGCTATTTCACACACTGTATATATACAATGTCCACTGTTCTCGCTCAAGGCTAACTACAGCTTCCCAGCTTCTTATCTGAGCTAACTGCTTACTTTCCGGCCACACACACAGACATCCAGGCGCCCAGCACCAACAGTTAGCTAATATTCAATCACATTTAATACAGTTGCTAATCACGTTTGTTATAGTATTCAAATTCAATATGATACAGTTGCTAATATTCAATCATGTTTGTTATTGTATTGGGTTATAGTGCATTACCCGAACCTCACATATGTTTTTCGTGTGTATAGTTTATCTGTTATTGTCTATTCAGCAGTCTCCTGATTCGCCCCCTCCTGTGTCTCTCTAGATTATAGCACAGTTGCGGTCACACAGGTACAGCTTCACACTACTGATACATTTTGTTGCATACAACACATATTTCATACAGTACAGCGTTATCTTTAACACACACACATTTCAGGCTGATATTCATGGTTAGGCCTGAACACTGGTAGGTGAAACAAATGGAAAATGCAGGTTCACAGAGGCAGCAATTTCAAACCTTAATACATAAGAAAGCCCTACTAGCTTATAGTAGTTAAGCATGTCAAAAACCTTTATAAAACCCCACAATCCCCCGTGTGACACCAAAAAAGGTTCAACATAAACAATTTTGATTAACATAGACATTTTTTATATTTTATTTTTATAGATTCCCCCGTTTGACACCAAAAAGGTGTCACAATAAACATTTCATCCCTTATTCCACTATACTCAGGTTGGGCTCGTTACCACCCTAGGGAACTTTTAACCTTCTTTAGGGGAACAGTTTTACTTCATGACCTCTGTCTATATCCAACAAAAAAAAAGATCCGCAAATTGGAATACACTTAAGTTGTCATTTCGAACTTCCTCCTTTCTCAGTAATACAAAGATATAAAAGAAAACACATCCTTTATGTGTAATGAGGAAAATAGAAAAACCCGTGCTAGTCTACCTGCTACACCGTACAGGTACTAGGCTGGCTACCTTTCCACCAGGAAATTTAAAGCCTTGACATAAGGTAGGACAAACATTACAGGGGTTAAAAGATTAGCAAGGAAATATTGTGCACCAAAAAGCAATGAATTAAACTAAAAATTAAGCCAAATTTTTTATTATTTATAGCAAAACCATGGACTCACCCTCCAGTTGACCCATCTGTTCTCACATAGTTTGCTTCTAGTACACTCCCCGCTGGCTGTAGCAGGGGCATCCATGCCAGAAGCTTTAGCATGCAATCCTGCAATAGATCGTTGGACACAGTGGTAAAAATTGCAAGAACGCAGGCAGATTAACACAAGAAATACAATGATTAGGGTTCAGAAATTCCAGTAACTCAATGCGCAGATTACTTACCAAAACCACCACCCAGCCAAAGAGGGACAGTCCAACTCTCCTCCACACCTGCAAGACCCTCCATCTCCACCGATAACCTTGCCAACCCACTCAGAGCTTTTTGAAAATGCTCCATCCGGGACTAGTACTTTTAGGGACAAAGTGACAACACTGTTCTCCAATTCATTTTACATAGCACCTCCCTGTTGGCCAGTATCATGTCTAGTGCTAGTCATTACTGTCTAGCAGTTCGAGAGGTCATTCTAATTGTTCAGCATCCCCGTGAAGTGCGAGTGCTGGGGTTAGTTGACAAAATCATTGTTGATTATATAAAGATAATTGATCAGGCATTTTGTTTAGTATCCACCAATACTGGGAGCCAATGGTGGGCATCAGATGCCACAGACCATCATTTCTGTTATAATGCCTGGAAATTCGTGGGGACCCCTATTGGGACCCCAACAGGTTGGTGTGGATGTTATCTGTACCTCCTCGGAACCAACGAGCGTCACGGTTCTGCGTCTCCTGGGTTGGGTCCCGAGGCCTCCTTTGTTCACTGTGCTCTTCAGCTCCCAAGAGTTGGTTAGCTGTAACCTCAATAATAGGTCAATGGTGTTATCAGGACAGTTGGCAAAGCACATGTTGCCTTGCCATTTTCCTTTAAATTGAGGGTTCACCGCCCTGGCAGTCCACACACCCACCATACCATCAGCAACACCTCCAGTTAATAGTGCATTAGTGATACAGGCAAGCAGAGGGGAGCCCCCCACAGTCTACACCCCCACCTGTCCAGTGCCACAGCTGCACATCTCCCCCATACGCCGTGCAACTCCCCACGGGCCCTCTGGGGAGGGACCCCTTGGAACACAAGACCCAGCATGCCGCACAGGGTCGGAATCCGGTACTTACCATAATAGGAAACGTTTCCAATATGCACTCCAACCTTTGCCCACCGCCAGGGCAAATGGGTGGGAGGCAGCCAGAGCAGCCGGCATGCCCACATACGGACACAGCCGCCCCATTTTAAGTCCTTGGCAGTTGCATATCATATAGGCCCAACCACTGTTCTCCCCACCCTCACAAACCAGTTTCCAGTCCCCAATTGGTCACTATCTGAGATTCATCCACATTTTACCTGTACCGGATTGTGAAGCTTAGCGTGAGTGTGTGGGATTGGTCTTGAAGTTGGTGGAGAGGCGGCTGAACCTGGTCCGTTTGGAGACTGGTGGTGGCTCTGGCAGCACTGGTGATGGCAATTTCAGACAGCTCAGACCTACAAGCGCTGTTAAAAGCCCCAACCCTCTCCCAGAGAACACATCATCCAGCCAGAGATCAAGTCACACCTTTCACTTCTATGGAACGTCACAGTGATGAAAGGACGGGGTCAGGGATTTTTCATTAAGATGTGACCCCAGCTTTATATAGCTCAGTTTTCTCCTTAACTCTGTGATCATTCGGCAGTGAATACGTGTGTCTCACCCTCCAAGTTCGATATGCCCCAGGGCCGATGATCACCTTTCTCCGGTTATTCACCTGTAATGGCATAAAGATCTGGAATACAGGTTTGGTTAAACAGAAAGTTTCTCATTCTCGTTTATCTGATTATATATTTAACCCCTTCTATAACCCATTTGTAGCTTGTCACTTTAACACTTTTGTTCTTTCATCCAATAGGCCCACTCCTATTCCTAGACCACAATGTACCCTGCCCCCGTTTGATACCTGGCCCTGGCCAAGGTAACAACCCTAACTATTCTAGTAAGATTAGGTAAAATATTCTGTATGTTCATCGATTTATCATGTAGGACGGCCCCTTCCAAAAACTCCCCCTCTCTCTCTCAAACCTCAAGCGTCTCAGCAGTGCGGGAGGGCTCCTCTTGTCTGCCTTTTCCCTTATCTGTCTTAAAAACTGCTGTTGTTTCCAAAATTTTAACTAAATGTCTCACTGTTTGCTTCCATCACTCATGGTTTTAGAAAACATGTCTATGGTCGGCCAATTTACCCCTTAAATACTATATAAATAGGCCAAAAAACAAATGCAACCTATTCAATCGCTTTCTTTACTAATCACTCATTCTCTCCCCAAGAGTCCACATTATATATATATATTTTTTTTTAACAAATACCATTGGTTATCCTTTAAACTCAGCCCCACTAAATATATGAGAGTGTACCCTTTAAGATATCTTGATCCCCTTATTTATTACCCTGCCATTTACACTCACACACTTTGTAAATAAACGTGTACTGTCCTTAATCCGTGCCCAGCCATAATCAGTTTGGCTTAGCCGTTCGATTGTTCCCAGTATGAAAAGACAGATAGTGTATCCCGGTTTCCTTCCTATATACCCAATCGCTAAATCAACGTTGTGGTTAGAAGAGACGGATCAACAATCTTCTCATCGAAATTATACTGCCAGAAGTACCAGAATAGAGTGTACCTGAACAATGGCTAGAAATCCCAGTTCGATACTAATTGTGACCCACCTAATCGTCTTAGTTACGTCCATACCTGAGTTTTTGCACACCAAAACTATCGTATAAAGTAAATCCAACTTCTCCAACCTTTCTCTACTCCAAAATGATAGAGAACCGTACCATGTTCCTTGCCTAAATTTATATCGTCATGTCAAAGCCCCCCAATCCCTGCGCTTATAGAATAAAGAGGTACTCTACTCCTTAGTCCATTCCTTACAATAGACGAGAAGGATAAAATCTGATTAACATCCCGATGGCACCAACCTTCATCGTCATTCTTTAGATTCTCAGTTTAGGTAACCGGAATTGAGTCAATATTATGGTAGCGTTATGTAGTATCATGTCCCTTATCTTCACATTAAAGCCTACTATGATCTACAGTACATAAAGAGGAGTGCTAAAACGATAAAAGAAGCATACAGAGTGAGTTACTTTTTCGTCTATAATCAAAAACTGTTTGTTTAAGGGATGGCCCAGGCCTATCCTCAGCTAGTTAAACTTGTTCTTAATCTTCGACGAGGATCCCTGCCGTCTAATATTTGGTGAGCGAACTCCTACAATAAAGCGTAAACCCTTACTCCTCCTATCCCAATCGCTTTATGACCAGCGATCGTGACTCATCCCGTGGTTGACTGTCCGTTAATTCCTAGTAGTATTGCGCTCCGATAAGGCTCCGACCCTCCTTTTCACTATTCAATTCTTCTGCATTTAGCAGACTCGACTATTGCGTCCACTTTAGGCTGCGACTGGATTCCCACCATTAAGAGCTTATGTAATTCCTCCATTTTATGTATATAGTCCACGATACCATAGAACCTATACACTAAAAATCCAGTGATACCCCCGTGATCTTATCCTGCTGTACTCCAATTTTATTGAAACTTGAGTGACGCTATTTATCCAGATATTTCCGCCATCAGTCCGGTGTGTTTATTGGCACCATTTTCCTCAATCATCTTCCCATAAGTCTTATATATTAAGTACTATGTAATAAAAACAACCCTAGCTTAATAGACACACACACAATGCAACAGCATTTGTA
>NC_036860.1:33676070-33682557 GCF_002910315.2 Salvelinus sp. IW2-2015 | reverse complement strand
GCTATGATACAGCCAGTCAAGAAGCTCTCAATGGTACAGCTGTATAACTTTTAGAGGATTTGAGGGCCTATTCACGCACACACACCCGCGCACACGTACTGTGAGCCCCGTTTCTCTTAGTGCATTGTGTTTAGATCGTCTGTTGTAACCACTTTGTCTGCCGCTGTTTGATATAGAGGCCTGCTGTGAGTTACTGTGTCCATTCAACTTCAGCACTGAAACTAACTGCACTCTGATCTGGCCTAGCATAAGCACAGTATGTGGGGGGCTGAGGAATCAGTTGAAAAGTGCTATACACACAAACACACACACACACACACCACACACACACACCACACACACACGCAAATGTACATGTACACAACCACTAACTCATGCACACACATGCACAAACCA
Organism: Salvelinus sp. IW2-2015; assembly: GCF_002910315.2. Taxonomy (NCBI): domain Eukaryota; kingdom Metazoa; phylum Chordata; class Actinopteri; order Salmoniformes; family Salmonidae; genus Salvelinus; species Salvelinus sp. IW2-2015. The sequence goes on along the minus strand of NC_036860.1, from coordinate 33,682,161 downwards.
CACACCACACCACACACACACACACACACACACACACACACCACACACACACACACACGCACGCCACGCACGCGCGCGCACGCACGCACGCACGCACGCACGCACGCACGCACGCACGCACACACCACACACCATCTCACAGCTGCTTTACCTCTCACTCTGACCACCACTCTCCTTCCTTATCATACCTCCCTCATTTATCTTATCATAAAGAAAGAGTCCTGAACTCCCACAGGTTAAAATAGACTCTCTCTATTCATGTTTTCTCAGTTATGTGTGTACTTGGTTGCAATAGGCACTTAACATAAGTCAATGGACTCCTCTATTGTCTTTATTTCATGGTGGATAAATGCAAGACTCCATTTTGAGCCATCCAACATTTCTCCAGCCCCATCCCTCAGCTTAAAACCAAACCAAATGACCTTTGACTGATAAACCAATTCAGGATTGTGGCTTTAAATATAGAACTAAGTTTCCAAAACGTGTAGTAGGCAGATGCCATRTCTCATTTCTTCCCTATGACACGTCTGATACGTTCGCTCAATTTTGGTGTRATGTATATTTTATATCCATTACAGTGTGTTCCCACAATGTGCTATCCCAAGTGAGAACTTTCATGCTTCTCTGTTTTCCCTGCCTCTGAAGCTCAGCAGTGTAGTGCTGTGCCCATTATGGCTAATTATTTATTGTAGCCATAGGCGATGTGCAAGAGAGTGTGCCTCCTCAAATCAAGCATCGCCATTGTTATTCTCGAGATGGAGCTTCGGAGGGGGAAAAGTCCCAGTTGAAAACCCCACCAATCATTCTAAGATAGAAGTAGATGGATTTGCGCCTGGTCAAGTTGTCGTAATCAAGCCCCTTGTCTAGTGTGGAGTGGAAACAGGGCTTGTTTTGTTGTTATTGTCAGTATATCATCACAGTATAGTGCCGTCAGAAAGTAGTGCCGTCAGAAACCCCTTGACTATTTCCACATTGGTTGTGTTACAGCCTGTCATGACGTGCCCTTGGGGGAGGATCATAGCCCCCCCCCCCCCACTCAATTCAATTCAAGGGGCTTTATTGGCATGGGGAAACATATCATAACATTGCCAAAGCTAGTGAAGTAGATAATATACAAAAGTGAAATAAACAATAAAATGAACAGTAAACATTACACTCACAGAAGTTCCAAGGTAATAAAGACATTACAAATGTCATATTATGTGTATATATACAGTGTTGTAACGATGTGCAAATGGGGCGGTAGGTAGCCTAGTGGTTACAGCGTTGGGCCAGTAACCAAAAGGTTGCTAGATCGAATCCCTGAGCTGACAAGGTAAAAATCTGTCGTCCTGCCCCTGAACAAGGCAGTGAACCCACTGTTCCTAGACTGCCATCGTAAATAAGAATTTGTTCTTAACTGACTRGCCTAGTTAAATAAAGGCTACATTTAAAAAATGGTTGAAGTACAAAAGGTAAAATAACCTGCATGCGGCGAACACAAAGAGGCACCTGGTTATTCATAGCCAGTGCTGTCGCAGGCCTGTGGCGTTGGCCGGTCTGAATGTTTTGCCAAGGTTCGATGTATCCCGTGGATGATTGCCAGAGGCACGGAAAGTGGGGAGGAAGAGCGTTTTCAGCTTGGTCTGATGAGTAGCGTTACCATCCTATGGTGGTTATAATCAGGGAGCTTTTGATGTGGTGCTTAGACTGTAGCAACTTCTCGGCGGGTTGTTTATTGGATGTGGACAGAATGGAAGGTATTGTAATTATCCAGACTTATCTCCAAGAGTACACCTCACTCAGACGTGAGGTCTCTACAGGTGGAAGGGTATTGGACGGTTGGAACTATGGTCTCTGGGATGGGTGGGCAAGGGTGGCAACTCGACGTGACGGATTGGCACCGTATTTAGTGGGTGTGGGGCTAGCGGCATTATGGCATGGGTTTGTGCGCGTTGGTTTGGCTTTTACCTGTTTTGCGGGCTGGAGGTCTATTGGCTTTTCAACAATCTTTCTGCTTCCAGTTGTCCCTCAGGTAGAGGTATTGAAAGGGATTTGGGGGTCTTGTTTTTTGGGCTAGGGTTGCCTTACGGCAGGCTGACAACGGGACAGAAGCACTATATACACGGAATCCCATGCAATCTTAAGGGAGTGCTCCGTACAGAGAGAGTGCCACTTTCAAGTGTGGCTTGCCACAACTGAGCTTTCTCTTGTTGTAGGTTGTGCCTGTAGGTTTGGGCTCTTGCATATCTTTTTCCATGGTGTTTCTTAATTCCCTTGATTAGTCATTATAAAGATAATATTTCTTTTTTTTAGTGTGACTTAGGCTGAAACGTTTCTGTAATCACTTGCCACGCGAGGGAGGTGGGTGCGTTGGTCGTCTGCCTTGCTTTTTTGAATAGCCGGAGAAGCATTCTTGGGAGCACTAGATCCGTGAGGTGAGGTAGTGGGATATCCAAAATCCGGTTCCTCTTTTGACCTCTCTGGCCGCAGTTTGTTGTGTAAACTTCTTCAGGTCAAGAACAGCTTTCAGGGGAAGACACGTAGTGATTGCTCTGGGAATTGTTGCATGAATCATAAGGGTTCTGCTATGCCAAAGTTATTTTTTAAGAGTTTTGCGCTCTTTTTCAGATGTTATAAATCACTTTAGTCATGGCTATAATAATAATTCACAAATCTTAACTCCATGACGTGAAAGTCATTTCACTCAATGTGGTTGAGATGTTTCCCTGGATTTTTCTGTCTTTTCATACGATATCCGTCTCTCAACCGATGGTATGAGGGAGTGCACACACCGGTATTGTAGTATAAATTACACGACTGTACTTGCCGCTTTGTCAACGTTGCAGGGGGGCAAACATGGGTCTGTTACTTAACGGTACCAGTACTGCTAGTCATATACTTGTTCTCTTGGGCGGACGCTTCTGCTATTTGTGTCTATTGGCCATAGTCACCTCTGTTATGAGGGTCACGGTGGGGGATCCTCCTAAGATTCGTATCAAGGTGTCATCGGTTGGTGTAATACATAATGCATAGATTTACATATTTTAGTGCTATTCCAGGCGTCAATACAATTGTCTGCAGCCAATTCCCGTGGCCAGCGTTTTAAATTCAAACCGAGACGCACAATGGACTTCTGGACTGGCCATGAAAAGCTTGGAGGCAGGATTGCTGGGCTATTAAATATCAAGCAGTTTCCAAACAACGTGTTAGTGGAGCCGCCTTCCAAAGGATGCCATCTTCTTGTCATGGGGTTTCTGTCACTCTATAAAGAGAAGATCGTTCATGGTATTTTGGTCTTGCGCGCTATTGGTGACTCTCACGCCCTTTCTTGTGTGTGTATTTTATAGTTTTTGGTTTTTTATCGCCATTTGACAGTGGGGGTTGTTTCCACATGGTTTAGGTCGAGTCTCCAAGGTGGAGCGAACTTATCATGTGGCTTCTCTGTTTCCCCTGGCGCATCTGAGCCTTTCCAGCAGTTGGGCATATAGGTGCTTGGCCATTATTGTGTAGCTCATCTTATTTATGATATGTCAGTCACGGTCGATATGATTGCCCGGAGAGTCGTGTCAACCTCTAACAATTCAAGGCCTCATGGGGAGTAATCGTTGATATACTCCCGGGATGGGAGCTCGGAGGGGGAAAAGTCCACTCAGTTTCGTGATAGAACGTCGCTGTACTCAATAGAGACTCATTGCTTCTAGTAAGCGGAGTGTTATGTATAGGAATCAGAAACTGCGATTCTTATGCGGTCGTGCTGTCTGGGTAAGGGATGCGAGTGATTGCGGTCTAATCACGCCAGCTTTGGTGCGTCCCTCAGGTGTGGATGGTGGTGCAACAGGGGTCTTTGTTTTCGTTTGTTATTCCTAATACAAGCAGCTGGTCATAAAGTGGGGTGTAGTTGTAGGTGTTTAAGCTGTGTATTGTACGCGTGTGTGCGAAACCGGGCTGGGTCCGCTGGGGCTCGGTTGGCGGTGAACTACTCGTTACACAGGAGCATCACGTGTTGACTACTGGTCAGGGATAAGTAGTACGGGTAACCGCCCGCGGCAGCGGTTGAGAACGGGGGCCTTGGACGTATTCCGTCCGTTGGGACGCGGATGTGGGGATTGTTTACTTGCTATTATGCAGTTTCGGCGCCTGTGTTGTTGCTTGTGCACTTGTGAGGACTGCACCTGTCGAGCCACGAGTTTTGATGGAACATGCGATCCAAGGGCACGTCTGGGCTATGTGCTGGCCCTGTGTCGTAGCCTTTTGCAAGGTCGCGTCTTTGTGAGTTGTGTTAATCGGAGTAGTCACGGTGGAGGGTTGTGTTGGTGCGGTGTTTTGGTTTGCCGATGACCCCCGGTGTGGCTTTGCCTGGCGCTGTGCCTCTTGTCCGTTTGGCGTTATCCCGGTTTCCTACCTGCGCCTGCGACTTTCATGGGGTGCGTGCCCGCGTTGGGTTCGTCGGATTTTTGGCGCCGTTTACATTGCTGTATCATCTCGCTGCCGCGGTCTTGTGGGGTTTCTGCTTGTGTGGTTGTGTGGACCTTTTTTGTGAGAGCGTAGTTATCCTCATCGTGTTTGACGGTGTGGGGATGATTAGCGCTGGTGCCTCTCCGAGAATTGTGGCCCTCCTCGACTAGCTGCCTGCCCATTTGTGTTTGCAATGGTGGTTTCTTTGTGAAGGGTTGGTTTCGTTGCTGTACAATATGTGGATGCAGATGGAGAGGTCGAGGGTCTGCAGGGTTGCTGGATTTTAAGATATTATCTAAGTTATGCGATAATAACTCACTAGTGGAATAGGAAACTCCCAGATAACGCAGGTATAGCCTTATGATGTACTCGGCACTACGTTATGACCTTTAGCTTATGTAGGTTATTTGTAAGACAGGAACAGTCACAATGCTTAGCTTTATTAGTATGTAGAGTATACTAAGATGCAGGTAGGTAGTTAAATGAAGGTTGGACCAACTTGGCTTGGGCGGGGTCACTCGGGTTTAGACATATTTTTTTAGCTCACGTTTAGTGGTTTAATCAAGCATTGGGGCTTGGCCAGTAACGAAAAGGAATTGCTTAGGGAAAATCCCTCACGACTGTCTGGGTCGAGGCTGAGTCATACAGGAGTAAATTTACATCTGCTCTGTTATGAACTGCTGATACCCTGGGAGAACAAGGGCAAGCGTGAAGCCCCTGTTCTAGCAACTCTGGCTCCGAGGCGTAAATGGATAGATATATTGTTCTTCCACTACTTGCACATGCGCTAGATTAAAATTATTAAGAGTCTAATCAATGAAACTCTAATCAATCTTCTGTAGAACTGATGATAAACAGGTTTTCAATAGGTACAAAAGGTAAGATAACTAAACGTAACCAGTAAATGTGGGTAATTATACTATAATTTACAAAATGGTAGTTTGAGTATCCCACTCACTCTGGGTCTGAGGTGTTACTGCCTTACGGTTAGATTGTGTCCAGCTTAGCAGTCGACTGAATGCGAGGATCTTATAGATAAGACGAGACATTGTCACATGTACGCCGATAGGCAAGTTGACATTTCATTACGTGGGTATTTTCACCCAGTATGATGACACATCCGAATGTGGAATATATAGCACACTGAGTATGGGATTATTATCAAATGTGTATATGTTTTCAAATTCTTTGTGGTCTGAGGGAAATTATGTGTGTCTCTAATATGGCTATATACATTTGGTAGGAGGTTAGGAAGTAGTGGCTACAGTTTCGTTTCACACCTAATTTTGTGTGGGACACGTGTTGATACATGACTAGCCTGTCTCTCCTTGAGAACCAGGTCTGCCTATGGCGGCCTTTGAATAGCAAGGCTATGCTCACTGAGTCTGTACATAGTCAAAGCTTTCCTTACGTTTGGGTCAGTCACCGTGGTCAGGTATTCTGCAACTGTGTACTCTCTGTTTAGGGCCAAATGGCATTGTAGTTTGCTCTGTTTTTTTTGTTAATCTTCCCATGTGTATAAATAATCTTTGTTTCTCATCATTTGGTTGGGTCTAATTGTATTGCTTCTCTCGGGGCTCGGTGGGGTCTGTTTGTTGTTGTGAACAGAGCCAAGGACCAGCTTGCTTAAGGGACTCTTCTCCAGATTCATACG
>NC_036860.1:33674504-33676045 GCF_002910315.2 Salvelinus sp. IW2-2015 | reverse complement strand
ATAACTAAACAGAATGTGGGTTATATTTACAATGGTGTTTGTTCTTCACTGGGTCCTTTTCTTGTGGCAACAGGTCACAAATCTTGCTGCTGTGATGACACACTGTGGATTCACCCAGTAGATATGGGAGTTTATCAAAATTGGATTTGTTTCAAATTCTTTGTGGTCTGAGGGAAATATGTGTCTCTAATATGTTCATACATTTGGTAGGAGGTTAGGAAGTGCAGCTCAGTTTCCACCTAATTTTGTGGGCAGTGTGCACATAGCCTGTCTTCTCTTGAGAGCCAGGTCTGCCTATGGCGGCCTTTGTCAATAGCAAGGCTATGCTCACTGAGTCTGTACATAGTCAAAGCTTTCCTACGTTTGGGTCAGTCACCGTGGTCAGGTATTCTGCAACTGTGTACTCTCTGTTTAGGGCCAAATGGCATTGTAGTTTGCTCTGTTTTTTTTGTTAATTCTTTCCAATGTGTAATAATAATCTTTGTTTTCTCATCATTGGTTGGGTCTAATTGTATTGCTTTCCTGGGGCCTGTGGGGTCTGTTTGTGTTTGTGAACAGAGCCAAAGGACCAGCTTGTTAAGGACTCTCTGTAGGGGATGGCATTGTTATGGAAGGTTTGGGAATCGCTTCCTTTTAGGTGGTTGTAGAATTTAAAGGCTCTTTTCTGGATTTTCATAATTAGCGGGTATCGGCCTAATTCTTCTCTGCATGCATTCTTTGGTGTTTTACGTTATGTACACGGAGGATATTTTTGCAGAATTCTGCATGCGGAGTRTCAATTTGGTGTTTGTCCCATTTTGTGAATTCTTGGTTGGTGAGCGMACCCCAGACCTCACAACCATAAAGGGCAATGGATTCTATAACTGATCCAAGTATTTTTTTTAGCCAGATCCTAATTGGTATGTACATTTTTATGTTCCTTTTGATGGCATAGAATGCCCTTCTTGCTGCCTTGTCTCTCAGATTGTTCACAGCTTTGTGGAAGTTACCTGTGGCGCTGATGATAAGGCCAAGGTATGTATAGTTTTTTATGTGCTCTAGGGCAACGGTGTCTAGATGGAATTTGTATTTGTGGTCCTGGCAACTGGACCTTTTTTGGAACACAATTATTTTGGTCTTACTGAGATTTACTGTCAGGGCCCAGGTCTGGCAGAATCTGTGCAGAAGATCTAGGCCCTCCTTGGTTGGTGACAGAAGCACCAGATCATCAGCAACAGTAGACATTTGACTTCAGATTCTACTAGGGTGAGGCCGGGTGCTGCAGACTGTTKTAGTGCCCTCACCAATTCTTTGATATATACACTGCTCAAAAAATTAAAGGGAACACTAAAATAACACATCCTAGATCTSAATGAATGAAATATTCTTATTAAATACTTTTTTCTTTACATAGTTGAATGTGCTAACAACAAAATCACATAAAAATTTTCAATGGAAATCAAATTTATCAACCCATGGAGGTCTGGATTTGGAGTCACACTCAAAATTAAAGTGGAAAACCACACTACAGGCTGATCCAACTTTGATGTAATGTCCTTAAA
>NC_036860.1:33669831-33672724 GCF_002910315.2 Salvelinus sp. IW2-2015 | reverse complement strand
TAAAACAAGTCAAAATAGAGGCTCCGAGTGAGAGTGTGGCCTCCACCCTGCACTGTATGAACCTCCCTACAACGCCTGGGCCATGCTCGCTGATGACGTGGCGCATGGTCATCCTGAGGGAATCTCCTCCCAGACCTGGGACATAAACGCATCCGCCAACTCCTGGCGAACAGCGTCTTGAGTAGCGCCCATTTGGAATGTCTGTAGGCCCTAAATCGTCTACATAAAGGGTTTGTGAATGGAAAACCCCATTGTGGATATTTACCCCAGCGCCGCAGTTGTGGTAGGCATGGAGCGAGAAGACCCAGAGTTGCAAAAATTGCCTGTTCCATGTCCTCAGGCAATGTATGTCATCAGCAATTAGAAGTTACACGAGTACTCCTTAAAAAGTGTCACGAGCATATCTAAACCTTCCAATTACCGTTAAAACCTGGCCAGTTGATCAACCTATACATACTCGGACATAAGCGCTATCAAAATTTGTCCCTTACACCACAATTAGCATTGGAAACTGCTGCCACACACTAACCAGCCACCAGTATAGAGGCTTAATCTCCGCCATATCGAGGTCTGTGCAACACCAAATAATAAGCGAGGCAACAATCTCTCACCGACCAGGCAGGGCTAATCTACTCCAACATCGTCACTCTAGTTCAATACTGATCATGTTCTCACAAGGGGCTCTCAAGACATCTCAAGTCACACCTGCGGTTTACCATTAAATGGCTAAGTCAAGTAAGGTTCAGGCACCTCATCTGCTAAAATGACATCCAGCACTTATAAAGGAGGAGTCTTCTTCGCGGTCCACAACAGGACAAAAATGCGCACCCCACAACCAACATAGACGTGTGATCTTCAGGAAAAAGCGCTACGCGCGCCTAAAAAGACAAATGTTCATAGCCATCGATTGAGTGATTGTTGCAAGGCAGCGCAGGATGCAACGTTCTACCATCAAGAAGTGACAACAACGTAACAAGTCCAAAAACTCGACCTGTCACCGTCAACCAATGGTCACTGGTGTACTCAGTGTTGAACCTCGCATTTCGATATGCCTAAATGATTAACCAGAGCAATCCGGCAAGAAGGCGGACATTGCCAGTAATGTTCGATAATAACAAGAAGAATGAAGTCGAAATATTGACACAAATCCTGGGGTTCATCTGGCAAATGCCAACACGTGTCCTATTGACGACGGGTACGGTCAATGAGTCAAATCAATCTAAAGGCAAGACTAACGCGGGCCGCACCTGTGGACGTCGGGCCCTAGGCGAGCTAAAAGCAACCGACTGTCAAATGAGCAGTCGTAGATCTTTAAAGCTGACAGCGTTTGCAGCAGTATCTACAATGCAACGTAGCTTGATGGTCCTGGCTCGAGAGGTCAGCTTCTGACAGGGCTCTGCGACTTAAGCTCAACTCGTCGCTCCTGCTCTTCTTTGTTATAGAGCCAAAAAGATTGGAGAAGTGGTTTACCCATACATCTCCATTTTGGAAAGATAATTCTTTGTGTTGTTTAGTGTTTTCCAATTTTCCCAGAAGTGGTTAGAGTCTATGGATTCTTTAGTTACATTGAGCTGATTTCTGATGTGCTGTTCCTTCTTTTTCCGTAGTGTATTTCTGTATTGTTTTAGTGATGCATAGACTCAGGTWTTCTGGGTCTCTATGTTTTTGGTTGGACAGGTTTCTCAATTTCTTTCTTAGGTTTTTGCATTCTTCATCAAACCATTTGTCATTGTTGTTCATTTTCTTCGGTTTTCTGTTTGACATTTTTTGATTTGATAGGGAAGCTGATGGGTCAAATATAATGTTAAGATTTTATACTGRCAAGTTTACACCTTCACTATTACAGTGGAACGTTTTGTCCAGGAAGTTGTCTAAAAGGGATTGAATTTGCTGTTGCCTAATTGTTTTTTGGTAGGTTTCCACACTACATTCCTTACAACTATAGCATTTCTTAATATTACTCAGTTCCTTTGGCTTTGATGCCTAATGATTGAGTATTGCTCTGTTCAAGTAGACTGTGATTTTGCTGTGATCTGACAGGGGCGTCAGTGGGCTGACTGTGAACGCTCTGAGAGACTCTGGGTTGAGGTCAGTGATAAAGTAGTCTACAGTACTACTGCCAAGAGATGAGCTATAGGTGTACCTACCATAGGAGTCCCCTCAAAGCATACCATTGACTATAAACATACCCAGCGTGCGACAGAGCTGCAGGAGTTGTAGCCCATTTTTGTTGGTTATGTTGTCATAGTTGTGCCTAGGGGGGCATATGGGGGAGGGAATGCTGTCACCTCCAGGCAGGTGTTTGTCCCCCTGTGTGCTGAGGGTGTCAGGTTCTAGTCCYGTTTAGGTCGCCACAGACTAGTACATGTCCCCAGGATAGAGAAGCTGTCTTCAGGATAGAGAAGTTGTCTCCTGTAGCACACAGGAGGACATTTTTCTCTGTTAAAACCTCTTGGCCAACCCCCCCCCCAAAAAAAAATTAAAAAAAAAAAACTCTTGGCGCACGGATCCCTTTAGCGGGATCATTTTCATCAACAACCACTGAATTGCAAAGCGCCAAATTCAAAACAAATTACAAAAAATATTTAATTTCATGAAATCACAAGTGCAATATAACAAAACCCAGCTTAGCTTGTTGTTAATCCACCTGTCGTGTCAGATTTTGAAAATATGCTTTACAGCAAAAGCAATCCAAGCGTTTGTGTGAGTTTATCGATCACTAGACAAAACATTACAAACACCTAGCAGCAATGTCGATTGGTCACGAAAGTCAGAAAAGCAATAAAATMAATTGCTTACCTTTGATGATCTTCGGATGTTTGCACTCACGAGACTCCCAGTTACACAATAAATGTTCCTTTTGTTCGATAAAGATTATTTTTATATCAAAAAA
>NC_036860.1:33389748-33668581 GCF_002910315.2 Salvelinus sp. IW2-2015 | reverse complement strand
TCTCTCTCTCCACAGTTTTATGACTTTATGTCAGGTCTTAAATACCTGGTAGAAACTGCCATGCAGTATTGAGAGAGTCTACCAGAACATAGAGCTTATCTTAGTTCAAAACTCCTAATCCCCGAAATGGGAGAACTAAACAAGATTTCTACTTTTTTAGAATGTGGGAATGGTCCATGGACACTTAAGGGACAGTTATGACGTTTCATTTGGTGATCTCATGAAGGACAGGAAACACACATAACTGTATCTCTTAAAGTGTACATTTCCCAGCTGTCAGGTTTACATCTAAATATTGTGAAACGTATGTGATTAAACATTAAACTATTTGTGAAAAGATGTAATGTGATGTTAACCTTCTAAATGAGAGTATGTTTTTCATATCAAGTTAACCAAATCAATGGCCACGCACACGTGAGCATAGACATTACGTTGGCGTCATGGAACCGCCCTTTTCTACTCCAGAGTATAAAACCACCCGTGACGAAATGTACATTTCACGCCAAAGAGACCCACGGTAAACCGGACGTCTCGAATAATTAAGAAGTCAGAGGACGCTGGGACAGAGGCTACAATTCTATAGGCCACAGAAACCATACAGCTGTTGTTTTGGCTACATGGCTGGAAATGGTTAAACTCTGAGACTATCGTTCACTACAGAAGAAGGAGCAAATTCTAGACGACACAAATTACTAGTTTGCAGCTAGAAACTACGTAAACCTAGAATTAGAATACCGACAGCCGCCGAAGCATCTATTCTGAGAACATTTCGGAATGGTACTCTGAAGTATCCATTCTAACCACCTACAACCACGAAAGACATGACTTCTGGGAAAGTTAACCAGAGACACTGATGAACCATACAGGATGATCAAGTGTTTTCAATGGAGAGACAACAACGACATACAGGCGTAAATATGTACATTTCAGTTTRTTTCAGAATGAGCGGCCGTTCATGTGCAAAGGATTAGCATTTCTATGATTAGAATTATCCACTGTGTGTAGTGAAWWCATTTTGTCTTTCCCGCTCTTTCTCGGTCCCCACCCCTTTCCTTTGTCTACCAAGCCATCATATCGGCTTAGCCCACTAGGGACGTTTCTATTGTTGTTYGTAACCAATATCTACTGTTTGTTTGTTATGTGTTTCTGTGCTTATTTAGTAAATAAATAATTAAGCCAATTTGTATATTGCTGATTCATTATGTAAACTAGGGTTTGTGCAGATAACCAATAATTTTATGACGTTTGGAATGAGACTAATGAGGTAAAAATTWATAATTCATTAATAGAAGACTAATTCACCAGGTATTAAAATATCTGAAGAGTTATATTTGGAAATGTTTTACTTTGTAATCGCAACACTTTCCGTGGTGCCCCGACTTCCTAGTTAATTCATGTTTACATGGTTAGTTTAATCACGTAATAATTAAACCTATAATTAAAACGATTTGATAAAATAAGTCTTCACATTTAATGATAGTCACAGCCTGAATTCAAAATGGATTAAAAAATATGTTTTCGCTCACCGATCTACACATAATACCCTATAATGACAAAGTGAAAACATGTTTTTGAAAAAAAAAAAACACTGTTGGCCTCATAGTGAAATCCCTGAGCGATTTCCTTCGTCTCCGGCAACTAATTTAGGAAGGACGCCTTTATCTTTGTTGTGACTGGATGTATTTAATAACGWCAACATGCTRAAAGGGATATTCAATGTCTGCTTTTATTTTTTMGATCCATCTATCAATAGGGGGCCTTTGCAWGGCATAGGAAAACCTCCCTGGTCTTTGTGGTTGAATCTGTGTTTGAAATGTACTGCTCGATTGAGGGCCCTTACAGATAATTGTATGTGTGGGGTACATATATGCAACTTATTATGTGACTTGTTAAGCACATTTTTACTCATTTAGGCTTGCCACAACAAAGGGGTTAAATACCTATTGACTCAACATTTCAGCGTTACATTCTTTATTAATTTGTTTCAATTTCGAAAGCATAATTCCACTTTGACATTATGGGGTATTGTGTGTACACTTAGTAAAAGGGTTTCTAAAGGGTTCTTTGACTGTCCCCATAGGAGAACCATTTTTGGTTCCAGGTGAAATTATTTTGGGTTCCATGTAGAGCCCTCTGTGGAAAGGGTTCTACCTGGAACCAAAAAGGGTTCTTCAAAGGGTTCTCCTATGGGGACAGCCGAAGAACCCTTTTAGGTTCTAGATAGCACATTTGTTTTTAGAGTGTAGACCAGTAACAAACTATCTCTATTTAATCCATTTTAAATTCAGACTGTATAACACAACAAATTATGGAAAAAGTCATGGGTTGTGAATGCTTTCTGAAGGCACTGTACGTTGGCTTTGCGTGTATTGATAGTGCATTTTTGTTGTACGTGTCTCTGTCTGTGTGTGCACAAGCCTACGGTGAGGTTACATAAGATGTGGGTATTACGCTGCGTTTCTGCACTATTTCAGCGCTTGCGTCAGCCGTGAGAATGGGATTGAATCAATAGGAGCGCATGRCTTGGAGATAGCTACTGAGACAGAATATGGTGAAACATAGATTATGCCTTTTGCTGGTGTTTACTTTTGTTCGCTAGCTAGCTGTTCTTCTGCCCCACAGCCCAACGCCCAAATGACAGACAGCAGGGGATGTCAGGTTTGACCTTGTTGACCTTTAGCGTTGGCATGTGGAGTCTCGTTTGACCCCTGAACACGACCCTCCGCGACCTCTGCCCTGGGTCTATTTTGCGAGTGATTTATGTCCCACTGTGCGAAGAGCGAGGGTGGCAGGGAGAAGGGGTCGATCGAGGAGGATGAAAGCTTGTAATACACTTAGAAAAAAAGGTTATTAAAGGGTTCTTCGGCTGTCCCCATAGCAGAACCCTTTTGGGTCCAGGTAGAACTATATTAGAACAAGCAAAAGGGTTCTACCTGGAATCAAAAAGTGTTCTTCAAAGGGTTCTCCATGGAGACAGCCGAAGAACCATTTTAGGTTCTAGATAGCATCTTTTTTTCTAAGAGTTTACACACTTCGGAAATAGAGCAATCATCCTGAATTAAACACACCTCACAAAGTGAAAATACACAGAGCAGGTAACCGAACGAATTGGTTATAGTTTTTCTGTTAGACTAACTTCTCTAGGTGGGTTGATAATGAATGCTGAGATTTTGCTCCTTGAAAGTCTATTGGTTTGATGAATTGAAAGGAAATGGGAGCAGAGGTAAAGAGGATACTACCCAAGGCACTATTTATGTGCTCTGCCAGACCTCTTTCGCTTTCCCTTTTACTTCCTCCTCTCTGTAAATGTACCTCCCTCCATCTCTCTACTCTCTCACTCTCTTTTTTGCCCCCTCCTCTCTCTGACCTCTCTCTGACCTCTCACTCCCCCCAACTATCTCTTCTTTTTTTCAATTCAATTTAAGGAGATTTATTGGCATGAGAAACATATGTTTACATTGCCAAAGCAAGTGAAATGGATAATAAACAAAAGTGAAATAAACAACACAAAATTAACAGTAAACTTTACTCTCACAACAGTTCCAAAAGAATAACGACATTTCAAATGTCATATTATGTCTATATACAGTGTTGTAATGATGTGCAAATAGTTAAAGTATGAAAAGGGAAAGTAAATAAACATAAATATAGTGGTGTTTGTGCTTCACTGGTTGCCCTTTTCTTGTGGCAACAGGTCACATATCTTGCTGCTGTGATTGCACACTGTGGTATTTCACCCAACAGATATGGGAGTTTATCAAAATTTGATTTCTTTTCAAATTCTTTGTGGGTCTGTGTAATCTGAGCGAAATATGTGTCTCTAATATGGTCATACTTTTGACAGGAGGTTAGGAAGTGCAGCTCAGTTTCCACCTCATTTTGTGGGCAGTGTGCACATAGCCTGTCTTCTCTTGAGAGCCAGGTCTGCCTTCGGCAGCCTTTCTCAATAGCAAGGCTATGCTCACTGATTCTGTACATAGTCAAAGATTTCCTTAATTGTGGGTCAGTCACAGTGGTCAGGTATTCTGCCACTGTGTACTCTCTGTTTAGGGCCAAATTGCATTCTAGTTTGCTGTTTTTTTGTAAATTCTTTCCAATGTGCCAAGTAATTATCTTTTGGTTGTGTCTAATTGTGTTGCTGTCCTGGGGCTCTGTGGGGTCTGTTTCTGTTTGTGAACAGAGCCCCAGGACCAGCTCTCACTCACTCACTCACTCCCCCCCCCCCCCCCCCCTCCTTTCTCTCTACCCCCTGGCCTTCAATACCTTTCTTTCTATCCCCCCCTATCCCTCCCCTCGTCTCTCAATCTCCAATTGAGAGTGAAAGGGAAATAAGAGAGGGGATCAGGCAGGGAGATGAGAAATCAATTAGGCACCACAAGGGCAAAGATGACATCATTACACATTCAGTCCCTCTGTGCAAAATGAGCCAATAGCTCGTGGTGTGATCAATAGCAATCAAGAGGTTGCTGTATGTGTGTGTTTGGGTACGTGCGTGGGTGTGATAGGTGTCATGGAGGAGAGATTGTGAGGATATAGTGGGGGTTTTTTCCACCTATTTCCCATTTTATTATTATTGTCTTTCAAATACATAATTTTTACAAGGTCCTTGATCAAGAAGTGACCCCCCCAACTTCCAGATTTGTGTCCTAGTTTAAGATGTACGTGACTGGGTTGGATAGAGAGGCAGAGTGGGATCCTCTATATGCTCCTCCAGCAGCCTATATATGGTAGCCAATTAGCATATAGAAGAGTTGGCTCCAATGATCCTATACTTTTGGCAAGGACACAGAGGCCAATGAGAATTCAACTAGCCAGTGCTAACTAGCTGCAAATGACACTGGGTCACATTCTTGTAAGTAGAGCTTTAAAAAACGATCCTAGTCTTATTAGCTGCAGTGGCTCGTGCTCGGTCAGCATCGCAACGATAATATGAGGAAGCAAGTTTGTAATAGCATGGATTTTCAACATGAACAGTTTTTTCTCGAGAGGGCTTCAAAACACGAGCCCATGAAAACAGATGTAATTATGTGAAGAAATTGTAATTGAAGAAACCGTGCACAAGTCGAATGTCGTTGCTGTAGCGACATGAAAGTGATGCTCAGTTCTATCACTGCACCGAACAGTACTCATTTTTTAAAGCTCTTTATCAATGTTAAATGTGGTGGTGCACCTGCCTACATGGAGTTTCTCAATGAAGACAAGTGTGTTCAAGAAATTGTCAAGTGTGTACTGGAAAATGTGTGTACTAGAAATCCACACACACAAAGCACCCGCATTGCATCTCTGTTTTCCGTCAATGCTTCGTCCTCATTGTGTGTGTGTGTGTGTGTGTGTGTGTGTGTGTGTGTGTGTGTGTGTGTGTGTGTGTGTGTGTGTTATATAGAAAGGGATGAACTGTTATCCTCACACAGTGTTTTGGTGGGCCCCTAAAAATTACACACGTGCACAGTGTCAGTGGTGACAGCTTGGTGGACATACACAGTGCATGCAGACCTGACACACACTCACATTAAGAAAGGGTCACTCACACACGTGCACACACATCCTGACATGGAGAAATGAGTTAACACACAGTCCAGCAGAAATAAAAACATGCACATCTTTTTAGATATTCTAACATACTCTTCCCTCTCTCTACAGTGCCCCCTCAGATCGTTGTTCGACCCCGGGACCAGATCACAGCCCAGGGTCGCACCGTAACCTTCCTCTGTGGCACCAAGGGCAACCCTCCACCCGCTGTGTTCTGGCAGAAAGAAGGCAGCCAGGTAAGACACACGCCATGGAATATTGTATCAGGTCAGGTCACAGTTGTTCTGTATACACCAATATGACCACTCCACTGTGGAAACTGGTGTTCAGTCAGCATGGTTTTGGCACAAAATGGCTGCCATGGATACAGATAAGTAAAAAGTTGATGGTGGATAAAGTTACCACATAATATAAACCTCCTTATGAAAACTGGTACAATATAAACACAATTCATTGGTATCATTAAAACATGGTTTAAAAATTGCCATGCGACCACCAACCTGGTTCGATTCCAGGTTGTATCACAACCGTCCGTAATTGGGAGTCCCATAGGGCGGCGCACAACGTCGTTAGGGTTTGGCTGGGGTAGGCCGTCATTCTAAATAAGAATGTGTTCTTAACTGACTTGCCTAGTTAAATAAAGGTCATCCTAAGGAGAACCTTATCTAGTCTATCTGTCATGTTCTTGGCTCTGCTAGCGTTGAATGTTGCTATCAGGCTCTGCTTTCTCTCGGTTGAGCGCAGTCCCTGGGCAAGTCACACTGAGAAACACACACACTGAATGAATTGTTGGATAGTATTTCAACTCAGCAGCTATACTCTTCCTGGGGTCCACAAAAGATGGCGTATATGGTGTCATGTCTGATTAAATACTATCACACGCACACACACACACACACACACACACACACACACACACCACACACACACACACACACACACACACACACACACACCACACACACACACACACACACACACACACACACACACACACACAGGTGCATTTAGTGTCTGGTGTAATGTGCAATCCCCTTGATATATTACACTTTAAAGCAGATCTCACCAGGAGTGTATAGGCTCCTTAGGCATCGAAGAGAGTATGTGTGTGTGTGTCACTGTTAGAATCCAGAGGGTTCTGTGAAGCATCAACATGCTGAAAGGCCTGGTGGGAGTGTGTGCATGGGAGCCTGTAGCACCGCTCTTAGGGACAGATGAGGGGGAGAGATGGAGAGAGAGAGATGAAGAGGGCGAAGGTGGAAAGAGGGAGTGAGGGGTTGGTTGGTATAGCTAGAGAGTGGGAGATGTAGAAACAGAGAGTTGCCAATGAGAAAGAGGGTAGGGAATGGGACAAGTAGATGAAAGKAGAAGGAAAGAGTGAAGGATTATATGTGGGAGTACTGTATAGGAGGTGCAGAGAGAGAGAGGGAAAGAGGGAGGGAGAGAGAGAGTGCCCCCCTTTGTAGCCCTGCCAGGGCTGTGTTAGATAACACCAAACTGCCTGGCTCTAAATAGCACAAGACCCATGGAGAGCAGAACTGAGGGCTTCTCTTTGGTCTAACTGTCTCTGGGCAGCGAAATGATTCCCTCTATCCCTCTGTGCCCCTCTCCTCCCTCTTTCTATCCCTCCCTCTATTCCTCTGTGACCCTCTTCTCCCTCTATCCCTCCCTCTAAGCATCACTGTGGACCCCTCCCTTTCTCCCTCCTTCTCTGCCTCTCTCCATCACACACAATTATACCTTCACCCTTGACCTCTTACCACGGGCTCTCCACCGATCAACTCTAAGCCTCTTCGAGGACAGAGTCAAAGAGCATCGCACTCCTGGAACCCCGCAAAATACACATTGGAGGCAACGAAAACCACACACACATATAGTACCAGTCAAAAGTTTGGACACACCTACGCATTCAAGGGTTTTTCTTTATTTTTACAATTTTCTACATTGTAGAATAAGTGAAGACATCAAAACTATGAAATAACACATATGGAATCATGCAATAACCAAAAAAGTGTTAAACACTGAGATTCTTCAAAGTAGCCACCCTTTGCCTTAATGACAGCTTTGCGCACTCTTGGCATTCTCTCAACTAGCTTCATGAAGTAGTCACCTGGAATGCATTTCAATTAATAGGTGTGCATGGTTAAAAGTAAATTTGTGGAATTTCAGGTCAGTCAAGGTCAGTCAATCCGGAAATTTTAACGTGCAGTCGCAAAAACCATCAAGAGTGATGCTGAAACTGGCTCTCATGAGGACCGCCACAAGAAAGGAAGACCCAGAGTTACCTCTGCTGCAGAGGATAAGTTCATTAGAGTTACCAGCTTCAGAAATTGCAGCCCAAATAAATACACAGAGTTCAAGTAACAGACACATCTCAACATCAACTGTTCAGATGAGACTGCTTGAATCAGGACTTCGTGGTCGAATTCCTGCAAATAAACCACTACTAAAGGACACCAATAACAAGAAGAGACTTACTTGGGTTAAGAAACATGAGCAATGGACATTAAACCGGTGGAAATCTGTCCTTTGGTCTTTTGAGTCCAAATTTGAGATTTTTGGTTCCTACTTCTGTGTCTTTGTGAGAGACAGAGTAGGTAAATGAATGATCTCCGCATGTGTAGTTCCCACCGTGAAGCATGGAGGAGGAGGTGTGATGGTGATTTAGAATTCAAGGCACACTTAACCAGCATGGCTACCACAGCATTCTGCAACGATACACCATCCCATCTGGTTTGTGTTTAGTGGGACTATCATTTGTTTTTCTACAGGACAATTGCCCAACACACCTCCAAGCTGTGCAAGGGCTATTTGACAAAGAAGGAGAGTGATGGAGTGCTGCATCAGATGACCTGGCCTCCACAATCACCCGACCTCAACCCAATTGAGATGGTTTGGGATGAGTTGGACCACAGAGTGAAGGAAAAGCAGCCATCAAGTGCTCAGTATATGTGGGAACTCCTTCAAGACTGTTGGAAAAGCATTCCGGGTGAATCTGGTTGAGAGAATGCCAAGCGCGTGCAAAAGGTGGCTACTTTGAAGAATATAAAATATATTTTCAGTTGTTTAACACTTTTCCCCCCACTATTCTACAATGTAGAAAATTGTAAAAATAAAGAAAAACCCTTGAATGAGTAGGTGTGTCCAAACGTTTGACTGGTAGTGTATTTACACTGCATGCATGTAACAAACACACACACACACACACACATACAGTGCCTTCAGAAAGTATTCACACCCCTTGACTTTTTCCACATTTTGTTGTGTTACAGTCTGCATTTAAAATTGATTAATGAGAGTTTTTGTGTCACTGGCCTTCACACAATACCCCATAATGTCAAAATGGAATTATGTTTTTAGAAATGTTTACAAAATCATAAAAAATTAAAAGCTGAAATGTCTTGAGTCAACAAGTATTCAACCTCTTTGTTATGGCAAGACTAAATGAGTTCAGTATAAAACATTTGCTTGTCACATAATACTTTGCATGGACTCTCTCTGTGTGCCATAATAATGTTTAACATGATTTTTGAATGACTACATCATCTCTGTACCCCACACATACAATTATCTGTAAGGTCCCTCAGTCAAGCAGTGAATTTCAAACAAAGATTCAACCACAAAGACCAGGGAGGTTTTCCAATACCTCGCAAAGAAGGGCACTTATTTGTGGATCAGTAAAAATAAAAAAAGCAGACATTGAATATCCCTTTGAGCAAGGTGAAGTTATTAATTACACTTTAGATGGTGTATCAATACACCCAGTCACTACAAAGATACATGCGTTCTTCCTAACTCAGTTGCCGGAGAGGAAGGAAACCGCTCAGGGATTTCACCATGAGGCCAACGGTGACTTTAAAACAGTTAGAGTTTAATGGCTGTGATGGGAGAAAYCTGAGGATGGATCAACAACTTTTTAGTTACTCCACAATACTAACCTAAATGACAGAGTGAAAAGAAGGTAGCTTGTACATAAGACAAATATCTCATTCTTACAATGACCTGAGCAAATTACAGTAAAAAATTATATGCTTTACCTTTGCTGACCAGTTTCAGCCTACCAGTTGTGTGACATGGTGTTGTGATGTTTTATCCCCCCTGTGCTGACTGGTTTCAGCCTACCTGTTATGTGGTGTTGTGTCATTTCCTGCCTCCCCAGATCCTGCTGTTCCCCATCCAGGAAGCTGCCCAGTCCGGCCGATACTCTGTGTCTCTGAGCGGGGAGCTGACCATCACAGACGTCCTCAGTGAGGACTCGGGATACTACATCTGTCAGGCCATCTCTGTGGCCGGGAGCATCCTCACCAAGGCCCTGCTGGAGGTCGAGAGTGGTGAGTGTCTGTGGGAGGAACACAAACACAAACACACTCACAGATCTGTCGTAAATATATTGAAAAAGTGTTCAGGGACAGATGAATGTACACACAAATGATAGCACATAAACATTCAAGTGCAGATACACAAATATATCTGCTGTATATCAAGGTGCTCATACACACAAGTCAGGGACAGACACACACACACTCAGTCACAGCACATACACTGAGTGTACAAAGCATACATTTTTATTTTATTAATTTAACCTTTATTTAACTAGGCAAGTCCGTTAAGAACAAAATCTTATTTACAATGACGGCCTACCAAAAGGCCTCCTGCGGGGACGGGGGCTGGGATTTAAAAAATAAAAATAAAAAATASATATAGGACAAAACACACATCACGACAAGAGAGACAACACAACACAACACTACATGAAAAGAGACCTAAGACAACAACATAGCAAGGCAGCAACACATGACAACACAGCATGGTAGCAACACAACATGACAACAACATGGTAGCAACACAATATGGTAGCAGCACAAAACATGGTACAAATATTATTTGGCACAGACAACAGCACAAAGGGCAAGAAGGTAGACAACAGTACATCACGCAAATCAGCCATAACTGTCAGTAAGAGTGTCCATGATTGAGTCCTTGAATGAAGAGATTGAGATAAAACTGTCCATTATGAGMTTTTTTTTGCAGCTCGTTCCAGTCGCCAGCTGCAGCGATCTGAAAAGGTGCAACTCAATATTAGGAAAGTGTTCCTAATGTTTGGTATACTCAGTGTATCTACAGATAGCCCATAGATTCTAGGCAGATGTTTATGTTGACTTACCTCAAACGATTTGCTTTGGAACACAGAATGTGTAGAGGCAAAGGCATTGTGCTTCGGTGCATGTGAGGCTATACAGTACTGACTGTCTCGTTAAAGATTGGATTCCCACAGTGCCGTAAACACAAGTCATGCCAAAGCATCCAAAACAGCCTCAATGAGTGTGTGTGTCTGTGTGTGTGTTTCAGTTTGTGTGCCTTTGCGTGTGTGTGCCTTTGCGTGTGTGTGCCTTTTCGTGTGTGTGCCTTTGCGTGTGTGTGTGATTGCACACTAACCTCTAACGACAGAAACCTAGCATGAGTTTCTCTAGAGCAGTGGTTCCCAAACTTTTTATAGTCCCGTACCCCTTCAAACATTCAACCTCCAGCTGCATACCCCCTAGCACCAGGGTCAGCGCACTCTCAAATGTTATTTTTTGCCATCATTGTAAGCCTGCCACACACACACTATACAATACATTTATTAAACATAAGAATGAGTGTGAGTTTTTGTAAAAACCAGGCTCGTGGGAAGCGACAAAGTACCCTTATAGGACCAGGGCACAAATAATATAATAATAATCAATCATTTTATTTACTTTATTTAACCGTCTTACACAGTAAACCTTATTTGTTCATCGAAAATTGTGAATAACTCACCACAGGTTCATGAGAAGGGTGTGCTTGAAAGGATGCATAAAACTCTGCAATGTTGGGTTGTATTGAAGAGAGTCTCAGTCTTAAATTATTTTCCACACACAGTCTGTGCCTGTATTTAGTTTTCATGCTAGTGAGGGCTGAGAATCCACTCTCACATACTGTAGGTACGTGGTTACAAAGGGCATCAGTGTCTTAACAGCGCGATTTGCCAAGACAGGATACTCTGAGCGCAGCCCAATCCAGAAATCTGGCAGTGGCTCCTGATTAAATTCATTTTTCACAGAACCACTTGTTGCAATTTCGATGAGGCTCTCTTGTTCAGATATCAGTAAGTGGARTGGAGGCAGGGCATGAAAGGGATAACGAATCCAGTTGTTTGTGTCATCCGTTTCGGGAAAGTACCTGCATAATTGCTCACCCAACTCACTCAGGTGCTTCGCTATATCACATTTGACATTGTCCATAAGCTTGAGTTCATTTGCACACAAAAAATCATACAATGATGGAAAGACCTGTGTGTTGTCCTTGTTAATGCAGACAGAGAAGAGCTCCAACTTCWTAATCATAGCCTCAATTTTGTRCCGCACATTGAATATAGTTGCGGAGAGACACTGTAATCCTAGATTCAGATCATTCAGGCGACAAAAAGCATCACCCAGATAAGCCAGTCGTGTGAGAAACTAGTCATCTTGCAAGCGGTCAGACAAGTGAAAATTATGGTAAGTAAAGAAAACTTTAAGTTCGTCTCTCAATTAAAAACAATGTGTCAATACTTTGCCCCTTGATAACCAGTGCACTTCTGTATGTTGTAAAAGCGTTACATGGTCGCTGCCCAAATCATTGCATAGTGCAGAAAATACACAAGAGTTTTTTCAAATGTATTTTTATTTCACCTTTATTTAACCAGGTAGGCCAGTTGAGAACAAGTTCTCATTTACAACTGCGACCTGGTCAAGATAAAGCAAAGCAGTGTGACAAAAACTATACAGAGTTACACATGGGATAAACAATGTAACTCTCAGAAAAATCTGTATACAGTGTGTGCAAATGAAGTAAGGAGGTAAGGCAATAAATAGACCAATAGTGGCGAAGTAATTACAATTTAGAAATTTACACTGGAGTGATAGATGTTTACACTGGAGTGATAGATGATAGATGTGCAGGTAGACACTGGTGTGCAAAAGAGCAAAAAAACAAAAACAAATATGGTAATGAGTTAGGTAGTTGGTTGGATGGGCTATTTACAGATGTGCTGTGTAAGCTGCTCTGACAGCTGACGCTTAAAGTTAGTGAGGGAGAAATACAGTTGAAGTCGGAAGTTTACAWACACTTTGGTTGGAGTCATTAAAACTCGTTTTTCAACCACTCCACAAATTTCTTGTTAACAAACTATAGTTTTGGCAAGTCGGTTAGGACATCTACTTTGTGCATTGATACAAGTAATTTTCCCAACAATTGTTTACAGACAGATTATTTTCACTTATAATTCACTGTATTCACAATTCCAGTGGGTCAGAAGTTTACATACACTAAGTTGACTGTGCCTTTAAAACAGCTTGGAAAAATTCCAGAAAATTGAAAGGATGTCATGGCTTTAGAAGCTTCTGATTGGCTAATTGACATAATTTGAGTCAGTTGGAGGTGTACCTGTGGATGTATTTCAAGGCCTACCTCGAACTCAGTGCCTCTTTGCTTAACATCATGGGGAAATCAAAAGAAATCAGCCAAGACCTCAGAAAAGAAAATTGTAGAACCTCCACAAGTCTGGTTTCATCCTTCGGAGTAATTTCCAAACGCCTAAAGGTACCATGTTCTTCTGTTACAAACAATAGTATGCAAGTATAAACACCATGGACCACGCAGCCGTCATTACCGCTCAGGATGGAGACGCGTTCTGTCTCCTAGAGATGAATGTACTTTGGTGTGAAAAGTGCAAATCAATCCCAGAACAACAGCACAAGGACCTTGTGAAGATGCTGGAGGAAACCGATACAAAGTATCTATATCCACAGTAAAATGAGTCCTATATAGACATAACCTGAAAGGCCACTCAGCAAGGAAGAAGCCACTGCTCCAAAACCGCCATAAAAAAGCAAGACTACGGTTTGCAACTGCACATGGGGACAAGGATCGTACTTTTTTGGAGAAATGTCCTCTGGTCTGATGAAACAAAAATAGAACTGTTTGGCCATAATGACCATCGTTATGTTTGGAGGAAAAAGGGGGAGGCTTGCAAGTCGAAGAACACAACCGTGAAGCACAGGGGTGGCAGCATCATGTTGTGGGTGTTTTTTTGCTGCAGGAGGGACTGGTGCACTTCACAAAATAGATGGCATCATGGGAGGAACATCATTGGGATATATTGAAGCAACATCTCAAGACATCAGTCAGGAAGTTAAAGCTTGGTCGCAAATGGGTCTTCCAAATGGATAATGACCCCAAGCATACTTGCAAAGTTGTGGCAAAATGGCTTTAGTACACAAAGTAAAGGTATTGGAGTGGCCATCACAAAGCCCTGACCTCAATCCTATAGAAAATTTGTGGGAAGAACTGAGAAAGCGTGTGCGAGCAAGGAGGCCTACATGCCTGACTCCCTTACACCAGCTCTGTCAGGAGGAATGGGCCAAAATGAATCCAACTTATTGTGGGAAGCTTGTGGAAGGCTACCTGAAACGTTTGARCCAAGTTAAACAATTTAAAGGCAATGCTACCAAATACTAATTGAGTGTAATTAAACTTCTGACCCACTGGTAATGTGATGAAAGAAATATAAGCTGAAATAAATCATTCTCTCTACTATTATTCTGACATTTTACATTCTTAAAATAATGTGGTGATCCTAACTGACCTAAGACAGGGAATAATTTTTACTAGCATTACATGTCAGGAATTGTGAAATACTGAGTTTAAATGTATTTGGCTAAGGTGTATGTAAACTTCAGACTTCAACTGTAAGTCTCCAACTTCAGTSACTTTTATTTTTTGCAATTCCTTCCAGTCATTGGCAGCAGAGAACTGGAAGGAAAGGCAGCCAAAGAGGTGTTGGCTTTGGGGATGACCAGTGAAATATACCTGCTGGAGCGCAAGCTACGGGTGGGTGTTGCTATGGTGACCAGTGAGCTGAGATAAGGCGGAGCTTTACCTAGCAAGGTCTTGTAGATGACCTGGAGCCAGTGGGTTTGGCGTTGAATATGTAGTGAGGACCAGCCAACGAGAGCATACAGGTCACATTGGTGGGTAGTATATGGGGCTTTGGTGACAAAACTGATAGCACTGTGATAGACTGCATTCAATTTGCTGAGTAGAGTGTTGGAGATTATTTTGTAAATGACATTGCCGGAGTCAAGGATCTGTAGGATAGTCAGTTTTACGAGGGTATGTTTGGCAGCATGAGGGAAGGAGGCTTTGTTGCGAAATAGGAAGCTGATTCTAGATTTAACTTTGGATTGGAGATGCTTAATGAGAGTCTGGAAAGAAAGTTTACAGTCTAACCAGACACCTAGGTATTTATAGTTGTCCACATGTTCTAAGTCAGAACCATCCAGAGTAGTGATGGTAGTCGGGCGTGCAGGTGCGGGCAGCGATCAGTCGAAGAGCATGCATTTCGTTTTACTAGCATTTCAGAGCAGTTGTAGGCCACGGAAGGAGTGTTGTATGACGTTGAAGCTCGTTTGGATGTTTGTTAACACAGTGTCCAAAGAAGGGCCAGATATATACAGAATGTTGTCATCTGCGTAGAGGTGGATCAAAGAATCACCCGCAGCAAGAGCGACATCATTGATATATACGGAGAAAAGTGTCGGCCCGAGAATTGAACCCTGTGGCACCCCCATAGAGACTGCCAGAGGTCCGYACAACAGGCCCTCCGATTTGACACACTGATCTCTATCTGAGAAGTAGTTAGTGAACCAGGCGAGGCTGTTGAGTCTGCCGATAAGAATACGGTGAGAGTCGAAAGCTTTGGCCAGGTCGATTAAGACAGCTGCACAGTACTGTCAATTATCGATGGTGGTTATGATATCAWTTAGGACCTTGAGCGTGGCTGAGGTGCACCCGTCACCAGCTCAGAAACCAGATTGCATAACGGAGAAGGTACAGTGGAATTCGAAATGGTCGGTGGTCTGTTTGTCCACTTGGCTTTCGAAGACTTTAMAAAGGCAGGGCAGGTTGGATATAGGTCTGTAACAGTTTGGGTCTAGAGTGTCTCCRCCTTTGAAGAGGGGGATGACCGCGGCCGCTTTCCAATCTTTAGGAATCTCAGACTATACAAAATAGAGGTTGAACAGATAGGGGTTGAAACAATAGCAACACATAATTTTAAGAAGAGAGGGTCCAGATTGTCTAGCCCAGCTGATTTGTAGGGGTCCAGATTTTGCAGCACTTTCAGAACATAAGCTGTCTGAATTTGGGTGAAGGAGAAGTGGGGAGGGGAGGGGAGGGGGGGGCTTGGGCCAGTTGCTGCGGGGGGTGCAGAGCTGTTGGCCAGGGTTGGGATAGCATGGTGGAAAGCAGGCCAGCCGTAGAGAAATGCTTATTGGAATTCTCAATTATTGTGGTTTTATCAGTGGTGACAGTGTTTCCTAGTCTCAGTGCAGGGGCCTTGCTTTAACAAAGTTTTCACTGTATTGTCCAAAACGTATTTCAAGCTGTCAGACATTCCATTGGCAGCAAGAGCCTCTCAGTGGATGCTGCAGTGAATGTATGCAAGTGGCCTTGGGAGCAACTGCTTGCACGTGTGTTACCACTCCACTATGTTTTCCTGTCATGGCTTTTGCACCATCAGTACAGATACCAACACATCTTGACCACCATTGTCCAATTGATGTCACAAAGCTGTCCAGTACTTTAAAAATATCCTCTCCTGTTGTCCTGGTTTCCAGTGGTTTGCAGAAGAGGAATGTCTGACAGCTTCCTTAATTGACCCCCCCCCCATAAACGTAACGGACATATACCAGGAGCTATGCCAGGCCCGCCACAAAGCAGTAATTGTTTCAYAATATCTCCTGCCATGTCACTGTGAAACAGTGTTGTTTGATGAAGGCATTGCCTGTATAGTTTTGTGGGCCTTTCCCCCCAGCAGCAGGAATAATTGTATTTTAACTAGGCAAGTCAGTTAAGAACAAATTCTTATTTTCAATGATAGGCCTAGGAACAGTGGGTTCAGGGGCCTTGTTCAGGAGCAGAACGACAGATTTTTACCTTGTCAGCTCAAGGATTTGAACTTGCAACCTTTCAGTTATTAGTCCAATGCTCTAACCACTAGGCTACCTGCCGTCCCAATTAAGTCCTCCACAATAGTATGTTGCTTGCCTGTCCTAGCCACTCGGTAGCTCACCATATAAGACCCTTCTCGACCCTTTTTATAATGGTATCTGTTGCTCTTATACATGTCTTACTACTCGAAAGTCGTTTTAATTCTCGCAAAAAAACCTCAGTGGCTTATTTTTGTAATCGGCATGTTTTGTTTCTGAATGTCCGCGCAAGAGTGAAGGTTTCATCGAGTTGTGAGATAGTACTTTTGCACATATAACACACTGTGGCTGAGGAAAGGCACTACTCCAAATATAAGTGAACCCCAAATCAATGTAGTTCTTATCATATTTGCCCCTCTTCGATGGTCCAACGTCCCTGTCTGTTGTTCGTTGCTTTCCCGGGTAAKGGGGCAGTAGCTTTTCGGCTCCATCAGATTCACAACTGTCAGTGTCCATGCTAGCTGGGCTAACAACAAATGTAGAATTACTGATGCAAGCATTGGATGTGCTCGTGGAAGCAGAACAACTTGTGTCATCGAGAGGTGCAGGTGTAGTACTGCTGGTAGTAGCAGTACTACCAGTAGAGCTGGACGTGGGCCTTACTTTTTTTAACCATGTATCCATRTTCGAGCAAACGGAATGAGCAGCAGCTATGTTTGGCTACARATGGGCCGTTAGTGGAATTCCCGCCAGGGAATAACGGTTAATGTGATTGGATGTTAGTTATTTGACTAGGCTACCTGTATTTGACATTGTGTTGTTATTTCGCTGAACACTAGATGGTTTCATTTTATTTTTGGCAGTGAAATGAGGCTACTCAGGCGAGGAAAAAAAACTCTCCCAAATGTATAGCCCRGTTGGAAAATATAAATCGACTGTTTGAAAATGTGAAAAAATAAATAAATGTGAATCACATTTTTATTTGGCGTGCCCCCGCCGGCAGGGGGGTATGCATACCCCAGTTTGGGAATACTTGCTCTAGAGTAAGTTGATTACCCCCTAGGGCTCACTATCACACACAGCTGGCTTCAATTAACCTACCTCCCAAACCCAACCCAGCACCTTCCTCGTACAAACCCCACATTCAAATCCCATTACCTTCTAACACTTTGAGTATATCCCAAATGGCATCCTCTTCCCTTTATAGTGCACTACTTTTGACCAGAGCCCTAGGTCAAAAGTAGTGCACTTTAACGGGAATAGGGTGCCATTGGGAAGCATCCTTTTTCCGACTACCTTATCACCATGTTTTATTTGGACATATTTCATGGACTGCTGGTTTGGCCCATGGACTACCCCCCCCTGCCAGTCCCTCCACCCTCCATCACTCCCTTCACAACTGCTTAAACCTAAATAAATTAAAAACTCTTCAAAGCCGCCCCAAATTAAAAATCATCGCCCCCCCCAGTCCCCCAAATGAGCGAACAGCAGGAGGTAAAGCGAGACGTAATCAAACAGGACAAGTCGCAATGGCGCTATGCAAATTAACCTCGCCGGGAACATATGCTCCCCTCATCGCGCCGCGCCCAGMAAGGAAGGGGATAAACTGTTGTTTAGATGCATCTGTGCTCCACATCTGCCTCAAAGCACTGTAGCTTAGCTAGCCTTTCCCTGCCTAGCATACAGACAACAATGCACTTGTACGTTATGCTAACAGATATACAGTTAATATTTGTTTTTCATTTTCCCTTTGTCATAGTCATAGTTCATGAATGTTACTCTGTAAGATGTCAGCACACACACAGTGGTGTTTACATGATGGTGTACACACAGACATACAGAGGTGGCATAGACAGATCCATATATGTACATTGGCTGGCCTCTGTTTGCAGGYCATGGTGGTCTAGTGAGTATATAGCCAGGGCCTGTGTTTCACTACAGGGTAAACAGTCTATGGAGGGATGGGATTTAGTGCCAAGGGGTTAAACAAGGAGTACACTATTGATGTACTGTGTACTAGTTACATACTGTATGTAGGATCTTCATTTGAACAGGAAATGTGAATTGTTGTGTGGATTATAATTCAATMACATTTTTCTAGGGGTTGYTCCATTATGTGTTAGGACATATCAAGTCTGCCATTTTTTAAGTGGAAATGACAAACTTTAGAAGCCTTTTAAAAATGTGAATACATTACAAGTTTGCATCTCCTGCTGTGCAGTAAATGTCCTGCAACAACAGGGTGATAAAATGAAGATCCTAGATCTGTATGTTCTATATTGCTCGATACTAGTCAATGCAGAAAATGTCAATACACTTAAAAAGGTAATTATACTTCATATCTGACTGCAGTGGACACTGTTCCCTTTTCACACAAACGCGCGCCACACAAAAATACTCAAACACAATAATGCACACACATACTCTGCTCCTCCATTCCATTTTTAGCTTCTATGAAGYCAGGTCATTTCGATATGTACTGTATCTTAAGTGAAGCCACTTACGRCATATGGCTATTTAGCACACATGTAACCAAACCCACTTAGAATGTGGACTAATGCAGGAATTGAGTCCACAACCTTGGTGGTATGTTGTGAAAGATTATGTTTCCTTTCCATGATGTTTATTCATATAAGTATCCTCTRGGCCTCTTGGAACAAAGCCCAATATTGCAAACCTAATCTCAGCATGTARCCAATCCCAGCAGTCTAATGTCCTTGGTTTTACCATCAGAACTGTTTGATACTGGAGAGGGAATGGTAAATGCCAAAGTAATTAACTCGTCAATMACTTATTCAAGAAGAATTTTCCAGGTTTAGTCAAACAAATATTAAATTATTCAGCGCTACTTTGACGTGTTAAGCCATAACAATGCTGTACAGTGGGAGAAAGCAATATGAGTGAAGATGTTATGGTAAATAAAGGCCTGCACTGGCAAAACACTACAGTTCAGTAGAGTAACTGCCATGGGTAGACCTTTTTTAACTGAAAGTTGACATTACAGGGACAGATTTTGCTAAATGAATATTTAGATATTTCTTTCCATACCTTGAAAGCAGTCGACGGASAAGGAGTGACTGCAATCCACACAGTTCTGTTAAACTAGACACTGAAAATGTAGTGTTTTTATTTAACTAACCCTTTAACATCTAACCAGTAAATGACAACTTCATTGAACCGCTGTTTTATTTCACATATAAATCGTCTCTAGAGCAAGAGAAAAACTAGATTGCTACACGCTCGAGCAAAAGAGATCTATGTCATTGATTGGATGTGAAATAGGGCAGGAGCAGGGGGTTTGTGGACTTGCTGAGAGCTGCGTTATTTTACGTCTGCATATTTTTACACCGCCTTGCCTGCTGTTAGTGATTCACACTGGTTAATATGAAGAGTTATGTCCCAACAGAATTCGAGGTGGACTCCATGCTGAAAATAGTTAGGATAGTGTTTTTATGGAATACACTCAACTACCCACTGGGCACAGATGTCAATTCAACGTCTATTCCACGTTGGTTCAACATAATTTAATTGAAATGACGTGGAAAAAACGTTGATTGAACCAGTGTTTGCCCAGTGGTACACACTCTCTTAATGCACACTCTCTCCCTCTCTCTCCCTCTCTCTGTCTCTCCCTCCTTCCCTCCCCCACACAGCACCCTCCGACCGAGTCCCGCCCATCATCCGCCAAGGGCCAGCCAATCAAACGTTGGCCCCAGGCTCCACCGCTCAATTGCAGTGCCACGTGATGGGTAACCCTCTGCCCAGCATCCAATGGGAGAAGGACGGCCAAAGGATACTGGGCGACGAGCGTGTCAGCCTGATGGAGAAGGGAACGTTCCAGATCACAAACCTGCAGGTACCTGAAAGGAACGTACAAAGAACGTTCCCAATAATTCTTAAGAACGTAAAATAATGTTCTCAATGATTCTCATAAATGTAGAAAGAATGCTCCAAACAATTCTCTTTCCCTCCTCCTCTGTAAATGCCTTCACGCCCTGCATAATAGCATATGAAATTAAACACCTCACATTGCATCTCAACGCACTCCAAGTCTCATCATATCAATCGTCTGAGGTAACTCTCCTAAGTGACACTAAGCAACCGCATGCAATAACACCCGAGTGTTATTTCCAAAGCAATGCAATCAACTAAATCAAATCCAAGTGGAGACTAACAGTGAAATGTTTACTTATGGGCCCTTCRCAACAATGCAYAGAGACAAAAAGAGAAATAATTTAAAAATAATAACACAAGGAATAAATACACAATGAGTAACTACTCATRCTTAATGGTAATTAGCTTAGTTTAATTCACTGTATTACTATGAGTGACTGCCATTTAGAGCAATAGAAAGCCATAGCAGTTTTCAGATGCCACGGCAACCTGTCCTCTTGATATATTGATATGGCCACAGTGAGCGGCATACAGGCCATACAAGCTYTCCTCTCTGACACACATCTCGGCAATGTAATTCAATCAAATTAAGAGCAAGATATTAATATTGGAATATTGGACCGCAGGAGTGACTTTTTTATGGTTTATGGGTGACTCATTGACTTAGTAATTGGCTGTCGAGTGTCTGTGGTGCATAATCGCCAAGGCAATGAGCGGGTGCAATCGTTAGCAGTCGTTAGTGGTGGCGTACGCACGGCTAATGAAATCCATTCTACCCAGAGCCCTCTGGGGTTGCGGGCTGCACCTGCGGGTCACCGTAGTGTGTGGCGAGCTTCAGGCCGGCTGACGTGTTAATTAATTGATTGTCGGGCCCACAGTGATTAACGATTGCTGTGACTTTAATTAAATCCTTGTTGGGGAATTGAGAGAGGGGGAGAGAGAGAGGGAGGGGGGATAGGTAAAGAGAGAGGGAGGGAGAGAGATTAAGTTAAGAATCTCAATGCACCAACATCAAAAATGTTCAGCTAAAACTTCAACCGCATGCACTCAAAATATAGCAAACAATCTTTAGTACTTCCTCTGCCCAATGTATTTGTGAATTTCTCATATCTCGACTAGATGGACTGTACTTATGTCAATTTCTGTKATTTTGAATCTTGGACACTCTTCCTCCTTGTTTTTATCGCTCTCTCCCACTTTTATCAGGTTGCTCCTCTTTTAACTAAGTCAGAGAGGGGCACAGGAAGAAGGGGAGGATGGGGTGGAGGAGAGAGGGCCGGCCACCCGACAGATGGTCCGTTTGTTCCTCTCTGGGACTGAAGCAATGCCCATTACCTCGGGACCAGAGCCAGACACACACTACAACTACAGCACAGTGCCAAGCCTCCCTCTAACAGGACAGAGAGAAATGGGGGGGGAGGGAGAAAGAAAGCGATAGAGAAAYGGACAGGATATTGAGATGAAAATATGAGATGGAGAGAAATAGAAGTCAAGGAAGATGCTACAACACAGAGAGAGTGCACTTGAGATAATATCAGAACATTGAGGAAGGGGAGAAAATAAGGAACGCATTCCACAACCAGGAACGAGCTTAGACATTTGGCTCCCGGTTGACTCTCCCCACCTTCATCCTTCAACCATTTTTAACTATCTGTTTAGCGCAGCGCCTAAAGCTGCCAACCATGATTAATGGTTATGTGCCCATCCGTTTAACCCTTCCCTATCCTCTCCTCCAATCACCAGTCACCACCCGGGACCTGTTGCCCCAAACATCCACATCATTGGCTTTCTTGGCTGCCATACAGGTCCTTTCAAGGTCAGCTGGCCTATAGGAAGAGAGAAGGAAGAGTGATGTGCTATTGGACTTGGAGTCACCTCTCCTGTCCCTCTTGGGGCTTTAGACAGGGAACTTAGACTTGAGTTATACCAACGCCACGCAACTGGCCACACACGCACGCACGCACGACCACACACAAGGGTATAGAGAAGTGGATGGCAACCAAGCACAAAACAACAGTGCTATTATTTGATTGCATTGTGTTGGCTCGCTGTGTGTTTTTTGTAGTGTGCTTTGTATATTCATTAGCTTTAGTTTTGAATAAGATTAGTCTTACACTAACCATGAGGGCTGAATGCCTAGTCGTTAGTTTGAAATGTTGTGTGTGTGTGTGTGGTGTTGTGTGTGTGGTGTGTGTGTGTGTTGTGTTGTGTGTGTGTGTGTGTGTGTGTGTGGTGTGTGTGTTGTGTGGTGGTGTGTGTGTGTGTGTGTGTGTGTGTGTGGCACACTAACCTGCAGGCGGTTGGGGGTGAGCTGTCAACACTATTAGATCATTGTCTGCGAGTTAAAGTCCCTACAGGTGTAGGATCTTAATTTGACCAGTTTCTCACAGCAGGAAGATAATCCTGCAGCAACAGGAAATGTGAATTATTGATAAAAAAATGTTTAGGGGCAAATCTGAATTTAGAAGCATTTTAACTTGACTACATTAGTGCATTTCCTGCAACAACAGGGTGATCAAATTGAGATCCTACATTTGTACATCTTCCACTGTTGTAAGCAATTTCTAGCCCTTGTCTCGCTCTCAGCCTCCCAATGAAATTTTAATAGGCAATGTTCTCCCTGACCCACACTTATCATCTTAAACACACACACGTGTGCACTACCTACACACTCACACACAATTACCAGTAGGCACGTACGCAATCACACACACACACACAGATACACATGCACGTGTGAGTATACACACGCATGCACACACGCTCGCACACACACACACACACACACTTGCTAGTGTCAGCCCAGATTGCTGGTTACTGTTGAGTGCTCAGTATAAACCAAAGTAAGAGCCACAGAAGTTTGCAGACCCGCTCTGGTTACTAAAGGTCTCTCCTTTATCCTCCTCTAAACTCCCACACTGGTTCAAAAGGATCAGGGCCCATATTTATCAAGGGTTTCAGATAGGAGTGCTGATCTATGATCAGTTTTGCCTTTTAGATCATGAATKCGATTAAATGGATAGTGGGGACTCCTACCCTGAACTTGAAGCTGTCTACCTGCTCTACTGTGTCCACGATCAGCTCCTTGTTCTTGCTGACGTTGATGGAGAGGTTGTTGCTCCGGCACCACACTGCCAGGTCACTGACCTCCTCTCTGTAGACTGACTCATCGTTGCCGGTGATCAGGCCTACCACCATCGCGTTGTCAGCGAACTTGATAATTGTGTTGGAGTCGTGCGTGGCCACACAGTCGTGGGTGTACAAGGAGTACAGGAGGGGACTAAGCACACACCCATGTGGGGCCCCTGTGTTAAGGGTCAGCGTGGCGGAGATGATGTTGCCTACCCTCACCACCTTGGGTCGGCCCGTCAGGAAGTCCAGGATCCAGTTGCAGAGGGAGGTGTTCAGACCCAGAGTCCTAAGCTTGGTGACGAGCTTGGAGAGAACAATGCTGTTGAACGCTGAGCTGTATTCAATTTACAGCATTCTCTCATAGGTATTCCTCTTATCTAGGTGGGTGAGAGCAATTGAGATTGCGTCATCTATGGATCTGTTGGGGCGGTATGCAAATTGGAGTGGGTCTAGGGTGGCTGGGATGGAGGAGTTAATGTGTTCCATAACCAGTCTCTCAAAGCACTTCATGATTACAGAACTGAGAGCTACAGGGRGGTAGTCATTGTGGCATGAAGCTTTAGAGTTTTTAGGAACAGCAATGATTGTGGTCATCTTAAAACATGTGGAGATTACAGACTGGGACCAGGAGAGGTTAAAAATTACAGTGAATATGCCTGCCAGCTGTTCTGTGCATGCTCTGAGAACATATAATCTAAAGCCATATATACACTAAGTATACAAAACATTAAGAACACCTGCTTTTTCCATGACTTAGACTGACCAGGTGAATCCAGGTGAACGCTATGATCCCTTATTGATGTCACTTGCTAAATCCACTTCAATCATTATGGTATTTGGTGCCAGGCGCACCGATTTGTGTCAAGAACAGGCAACACTGCTGGGTTTTTCATTCTTAACAGTTTCCTGTGTGTAACAAGAAAGGTCCAACACCCAAAGGACATCAAGCCAACTTGACAGAACTGTGGGAAGCATTGGAGTCAACATGGCAGATGTTCTAGGCAGATGTTCATGTTGACTTACCTGGAAAGATTTGCTTTGGAACACCGAATATGAAGAGGCAAAGGCATTGTGCTTTGGTGCATGTACACCATGTTAACTGAGCCCTCTCTCTTGTTGCCAGGAAACGGACTCAGGGGCCTACACCTGCGTGGCTTCCAGCTCGAGCGGAGAGACGACATGGAGCGGAGTACTCACAGTGAAAGGTAAATGCACACGCATGCACACACACGTGTACACACACGCACGCACACACGGTGAAAGGTAAATGTACTGTAGTAAACACCTCCCTACAGGCTATTAGATTACCTCTATGACATTACATGTCCATATAAGATCATTATCAGCCTTAGGTGTGGCAGTGAAAGGAGAAATAAGGCAGAGGTCTTGTGAAATTGTGGATGTAATCGTACCGAGGGGTGTTGTTTGGCCCAAGGCGAAGCGGAAGGATGATGAGTTGGAAGAAGTAATGCCTGTTATGAAATGCTGCTGTTTGATGAAGCTTGATACGATGGTATTTAGTGCCTACAAATGCATCTTAAAAACAACCAAGCAGAAATTCACAACTGAACTCTTATTTTTAGATGTGAATTGTCAGTCAGTTACTGTGATCAGGGCTGGGCTCGGTTCCAGTTCATTCCTTATTGAAGACAAATGTCACTTTTCAATTCGTGATTGATCGTATAACATGAATTATTTGTTGGTAACTCACAAAAGGACTAGTGCTAGTCTTCCAACAACAGTTAGATCGAGAATGGTTGCACTACCACTATACATAGGAGATCCACTACCATCCAGCTAACCTCTCATCCTCTGTCTGTTTCTTTTTAAATGCACTTCATACCAAGTTTGATTTGATTGTGATTTTCAGAGAGTGGAGGTTCGTCTGTCCCCCAGGCATCAGAACCTTTCCAGCTGCCAGGACCGCCCCAGAAGCCTGTGGTGACCGACGTGACCCGCAACAGTGTCACCCTCACCTGGCAGCCCAACGCCCACGAGGGAGGCGCCGCCGTCACCTCATACATCATCGAGGCCTTCAGGTGAGTGGAGTGGACAGTAGGACTTAGACCACGTTCAATAGGGCTCAACCTCGTGGTGCATTCTGTAGAACAGAGAGAAAGACAGATATGTCAGCTCTATTCATGCTACATTTTGGGGGGGTTAAAGTAACACGTAACATCTAAAGATACACTTGCACATACTGGTGACTTGAACATTTTAGAAGGATAGGAGACCCACGGTATAGAAGGATAGGAGACCCACGGTATAGAAGGATAGGAGACCCACGGTATAGAAGGATAGGAGACCCACGGTATAGAAGGATAGGAGACCCACGGTATAGGCGCGGGCCGCACAGAGACAACAAAGCGTGTTTCAAAAGTCGTCAAAGACAAATTATTTCAACCTAAAACATTTAAGAAATATATTTACAGTAAAATATTATGGGCAATGAGAAGTCTAGGGTTGGGAAGGAATCACAGCTGCGATTGAATGAGGGTATGAGGCATGAGTTGAGGTGTTCAGAGGCGTTCAGAGGCTTCAATCTGATGTGGGCAATGAAAGGGGTTCTTCAACAAAAAATCCACTACATTGTCATTAGTGTTAGCTAGTCATTCTGGCGGAGACGACTGCACTCTGGTAGCTAGCTAGCTACTTGCAACTAAAGTTAGCAGGAAAATGTCAAATAAATGTCACTAACTTGACACAAAAAGAAAGTTTTAAAACCAAGAAAGAACTATATAATCTACCTCCTCCATCTCCTGTAGTTTGAAGAAACTAATTTGAATTGAATAATATCCTAAAAATGCTCAACTATTCACTATCTCAATCTATCCGAAAATGTCACCAACTCACCAAGCTTCAAAATCACACATGCAAAATCACACAAGTACTAGGATCATTGTCTGACAACATGTTCATACTGTCAAAGCTTTCACTGGTTGAAAGACTCCACCGGAGGTTGTCTTAATTACCATGTAGGTCTATGAAAGGGAGTGAGGCGCATAAGCCTTCTAGGTTTTGTATTGAAGTCAATGTAGCCAGAGAAGGACGGAAAATGACTGTCCTCTGGCTACACCATGGTGCTACCCTAGAGGGTGCTGTTGAGACTACTGTATACCTTCATTGCAAAACTGTGTGTTTTAATCAGGTATTGGGTGATGTGAATATATTTAGTATAGGTTTATCTTAACTCTTTTTTATTTGTATGAAATTCACCGAGTAGGATGGTCCTCCCCTTCCTCCTCTGAGGAGCCTCCACTGGCAGACACACAGTGTTCTACCCTCCAGCCCCCAGCTCTCTCAAATCAAATTAAATCAAATTGTATTGGTCACATACACATATTTAGCAGTGTAGCGAAATGCTTGTGTTCCTAGCTCCAACAGTGCAGTAGTATCTAACAATTCACAACAATACACACAACTCTAAAAGTAAAAGAATGGAATTAAGAAATATAGAAATATTAGGACGAGTAATGTCAGAGTGCGATTGACTAAAATACAGTAGAATAGAATACAGCATATACATATGAAATGAGTAAAGCAGTATGTAAACATTATTAAAGTGACTAGTGTTCCATGTCAATGTATATGGGGCAGCAGCCTCTGAGGTGTAGGGTTGAGTAACCAGGTGGTAGCCGGCTATTGATGGCTATTTAACAGTCTGATGGCCTTGAGATAGAAGCTGTTTTTCAGTCTCTTGATGCACCTGTACTGACCTCGCCTTCTGGTTCAGGTGGTTGATGTCCTTGATGATCTTTTTGGCCTTCCTGTGACATCGGGTGCGGTACGTGTCCTGGAGGGCAGCCAGTGTGCCCCCGGTGATGCGTTGGGCAGACCGCACCACCCTTTGGAGAGCCCTGCGGTTGCGGACGGTGCAGTTGCCATACCAGGCGATGATACTGCTCTTAATTGTGTGTCTGTAAAAGTTTGTGAGGGTCTTAGGGGCCAAAACAAATTTCTTTAGCCTCCTGAGGTTGAAGAGGCACTATTGCGCCTTCTTCACCACACTGTCTGTTTGGGTGGACCATTTCTAGTCAGAGGTTGCTGTGGGCATCCATCCCTCACCCTTTATTAATGGTGTCAGTACACACACACACACACACACACACACACACACACACACACACACACACACACACACACACACCCCTGTGGACACCCTGACCCTGACACATTTCACATTCTAATCAACCTCAGCTAGGTTGAAGGCTGGCCCATGCTAACCCACTCCCCAAACCTCCCAGCTGCCCCCCACTTTGACTTTAGCCCCCATCAAACGTCACACGAACACACACACACAGCTTAGTGCACCTCTGTGGCGCTAAAATGGTAATGTGTTCAAATGTGGCCGGCACAGACAGATAGACAGAGTCCTTGGGCTATTGTACGCTGAGCGGAGCCGGGCTAGCTCTATTTACTGAGAGAGAGGTTCCTATGGGTCTCACAGTGGGCTGATAGGACGCAGAGGGATGGAGGGATGGAAAGATGAATATAGAGGGATGGAGGAATAAATGAATGGGGGAAGCAGGTCAGACACAGATAGACAGTGTTACGAGTAAACGACAAAGGCTCCGTAGGGTCTAATGAGCTGATAGGACGCAGAGGGATGGAGGGAGGAAGGGATGAGAAAGCAGGTCCAGACGTGGACGGACTGTGTTACGAGGAAATGCCCCCCTCCCCTTCCTTGTTCATTTAGGTGGGGACTATCTCATCCTGACTCACTAGCCCCCTCATCACTCTTCTCTCACCTTGCCCCCTGGGCAGTAGTTAGCACCGTGCCGAGTGGCCCAAATTGATTGTTTATAGAGTTGCTGTGGGGGCTGAATAGGTTAGTTTAGAATCACATTTCCTTGTCTGAGGTGCTGGGGGTCATTTGGGGGTTGAAGGGTAGGTGTGGCCAGCGGGAGAGGGGATGAGTGTGTGTGTGTGTGCGTGCAGGACAAGGTGGAGATAGAATCCTGACATGTTGTTACTGTATGAAGATGGGCCTGATTTACCATTGTCCTCTCTCCATTCTATAGGACACGGAGGTGAGGAACACTCGTTTTTTCCCCCATTGCCATGTTTGTGGGGCGAGAGTGTATATTTACGTGTATTTGTGTGTTTCCTGTGTGTGTCCCAAGTTTCAGCCTCTCCTCGGACAAAGTGACCTTGGATTTATCACTATTGGGCGGTCCGCTGGAGGAATATTTACGGTTCACACAGCTTTTATCGCTGTCGCCTAATTGCGCAGGTCGGCTATAAAGTCACTCGTCTGCTACAGCAGTCACTGGTCCCGAGGGGGAAATGAAAAAGGAACGGGTTGAGGAAAAGATAAGAAAAAGCGAGTGATGAGGGGTGGAGGAGGGTGTCATGTAACTATGCCAGTAAACAATAAACAAGGTGTGASAGCAAATCTAAAGAAGACCAGGCAGGAGAGGACAATGCAAACGGAACTGCCTTTATTAGATGCATTGTTCACAAGATTTATCACATTATTTATTAGAATGCAAAACACGAATATTTAAGATGACAAACATTTTTAAAAAACGAACAAAGAAACTTGTCATAAACACACAGCTGGCGTTGTTATTTACCAGATGCTCTGGCATGGTCTGATGGTGCGTCGTGGCTAAAAACCTGAGTGGGCTAAAAATAGCTCCGTCATCATTTCCTGGATCTGTCACTGGGCTCGGGAACGCAGTGCGTCAAATGAGCATGGGGGATAGCGAAGCATCGCTGAACACAGCACTTAATGACGAAGCAAACAGCTTCAGCCTGGGCTCTGCTATTCTAGTGGCTCCTATCTGATTCTCTGTAAAAAGACTGAGGAACAGTTTGTAGTCACTATTGAGTCATGACAATGTTTAGTGGAATGCTTTGCCAATAACCTGACGAAGGGGTATACCTAGTCAGTTGCACAACCAAAATGTGTCTTCCGCATTTAACCCAACCCCTCCGAATCAGAGAGTTGCTGCGGGCTGCCTAAAGGTCAATCTGTGTCTGAAGTGGCGTACAGCATTTACTGTGAAGCAGCCTCCGCAGACATCAGGGCTTTCATATTTCTTGCCCTTGGCGGAGCAGAGCTATTGTAAAGGAAGTTGTCAAGTTTGTGTTTATTACCGGACGTACCGCCGCCACCTATTGTCAACCAATCATGCCAATGCAGAGATATCATGTCAATGCTACTGCATGCCTCCACAATTGTTTCACACACGCCTCTGACCTTTCGGTTACTGGACCAACGCTCTTAACCGCTAGGCTACTTGCCGCTGAGTTTGATTCTCTGTGAAAAGATAGTGATAGTCACTATTGAGTAATATAGGAACAGCTGTCAATATAACATACTCTGTAAAGTATAACATTAAACAATAGCCTTGCACAGTAACTTTACTAAGGTAATTGGAAATTACAAATAACATGACATCATTGTCTGTGGTCTCTTACTTTAGCCAATCAGCAGGCAGTACGTGGCAAACGGTGGCTGACCTGGTCAAGTTGGAGAAACACACGGTCAGTGGTCTCTTCCCCAACACCATCTACCTATTCATCGTCCGAGCGGTCAACGCTTATGGCCTGAGTGACCCCAGCCCCATCTCTGAGCCCGTCCGCACACAAGGTCAGTACCTAGGAGGGACACAACATAATTTTAAAAATTAAATAAGTACAGAGTGGTAGTTAGTGTAAAACAAGTGTGGGAAGTCAAAATTAAATGTTTCTCTCATTTTGAAAACTTGCTTCATGAAAGCATGAAGGTCTGAAGGCTTCACGCTTCATATAAAACAATTTAGGGTATGTCAATCAAGTGTGTACGTGAGTTAAGCATCCACTATCGTTTTACTGTGTATTTTGTGTCTTGAAGTTTGTTCATGATGTGTTTGCAGATGTGAGTCCCACCGGTCAGGGAGTGGACCACAGGCAGGTCCAGAAAGAGCTGGGAGAGGTGGCCGTTCAGCTTCAGGAGCCTGTCACACTCACTGCCTCCAGTGTTCAAGTATCATGGATGGTGAGTACCCTGACCTGAGTGTTTACATCACCTTTCACAGGAGAAAGGTTGGACTCACACTCTATGAATGTTTTATTGGATGTTTTACTGTATACCCATATTCAAGGGTAGTAGAACTGTATCTCTTTTCTTTCTATTTGTATCTCTCCCTTTTCTCTAATTGTCCCTCATTCTTTCTCTCTATTTCCCCACGTTCCCACGTTTTTCCTCCCCTCCCCAGGTGGACCGTCAGTCCCAGTACATCCAGGGCTACCGGATTCTCTACCGGCCCAGGGGTGGCACCTGGCAGCTGCAGGATGTCAAGGCCCCGTCGGAGCGCCTGGCCGTGGTCGCTGATCTGCTCAAAGGCACTGAGTACGAGATCAAGATCCGGCCCTATTTCGACGAGTTCCAGGGCATGGACAGCCGGCTGCTTCTGGTCAGAACACCAGAGGAAGGTAAGACTGGCTAGAAGCTACTGATACTGACCACTTCAGATGAGACTGACACAAGCCTTGCTGAGACAGAGGCTGTCCTAATATGGACAGCGTATACTTAAGATAGCCTATGTCCATAATGGAGGGAATGGTGAGTAACAAGGTTTTAAAATAGTTTTTTTTACGATGGGAGTTCCAGGTTTAAATAAAGGTTTTGAAAGTGGCGATTGATTGGTCATACACAGTCGTTGCTTTTAAAGAGAATGTGCCCTCAGTCAATTTACCCAGCAAAGTAAGGGTGAAATGAAAAGTGGTCAATTTAACCTTTTTAGTATTTATCTTGGAGGGCACAAAGCAGAAACAGTTTGAGGTCTGACTTTTTAAAAATAGCTAGCTGTTAAGGACCCTCTAGCAGTCACATCTCTGAGAAGTCAAAACCAATTCAGTCTCAATTGGATTGCAATTCCCAACACCTGTGTGACCTTCACATCCTGTTATGAAGGCAAAGAACTGTTTAGTCCAATAACCACTTCATGGCATTTGATGGCATTTCATGGAGTCTGCCATTTTCATCAAAATCTAATCATATTTTCGCTATCTTACCAAATGGCCCTATTTAATATTTTCTATGTCAACATGGAGTTGGGTTTTTTCACAACTTGATCTTCCCTCTTTCCCTGCAGTCCCGAGTGCCCCTCCCAAAGCAGTCACCGTGGTTACAGTGAAGCTGAGCAACAGCTCCAGCATTAGCGTCTCCTGGGAGCCTCCCCCTGCCGATATGCAGAATGGAATCATCCAGGAGTACAAGGTAGGCTGACTGAACCAGAGACGACATATCATGATTGGAACAATCCAATGACAACCATCCATATGGGTGGTATTTACTTAGAAATAACATGGTAAAATAAAAAATGAAATAATAATAGTTACATAATTAKAATGATTTCTTTGGGATTCATTAAAACAAGTCATTGGAAATAAGGAGTAGCTATGAATTGTTTTACATTTTTTAAAGCAAGTACCAGAACGCACCCATAGTTACCAAATACGTWTTTATTTACTAAATAACTAAATACCATGTAAACACCAGCTCAAACAGGACTGGAAAATAAATCGTGTCCATATTAGGACTGCCTCAAAGTCACAACAGGCAGTGCTAATATGGACACTGTAAATTTGACATCTTCCATCTCTTAAACCAACTCACCATCCTCCAACCAACAATAACAGGTGTGGTGTGTAGGCAACGACACCCAGACCCGCTACCACATCAACACCACCGTAGATGGCACCTTCCTCTCCACTGTGCTCAAGGGGCTGCTGCCAGGCATTCTGTACCAGGTGGAGGTGGCAGCAGTGACCAGCGCCGGAGTGGGCACCCACAGCCAGCCTGTGTCCATCCTCATTAGTGAGTCCCCGCAGAACCACAAGCTAGCAGAATTAGACATTTCAGTTCCGGCATATCAAGGATATAGTATAAGATTGAGCGGAACTGTAATAAGGGAAGCAAAAATGACTGAAATGATCGTTAAGTGTTACAGCCGCGTCATATTCATGTGGTAAGCATGCTTAG
Source organism: Salvelinus sp. IW2-2015 (assembly GCF_002910315.2). Taxonomy (NCBI): domain Eukaryota; kingdom Metazoa; phylum Chordata; class Actinopteri; order Salmoniformes; family Salmonidae; genus Salvelinus; species Salvelinus sp. IW2-2015. The sequence goes on along the minus strand of NC_036860.1, from coordinate 33,636,061 downwards.
AGTCTGTGTACAACTTAGAATCAAATGTTGTATTGTTGCCATGAGGCCAACAAGCATGATTCTAACTTTACATACAGTTCTGAGGTGTGGAAGATTAAATGTTTTGCCATTCGTCATTTGGTTTATAACATATACCATTTTGTCATACACAGTACTCAAACCATGCAGTATTACTTGGAAAATTATGGTTATAATACAGTACTTACATGGCAAAAGTTGTCTGAAAATCGAAATATCAACCAATCTCCTTACTTCCTTGCCGCTCTCCCTCAGAGCTGCCAGCGGAGGCACCTTCGGTGCCCAGCGAGGACAGTGATGAAGGCAGCGTGAGCCTGGCCGAGCAGATCACTGACGTGGTGAAGCAGCCGGCATTCATCGCTGGGATCGGCGGGGCCTGCTGGGTCATCCTCATGAGTTTCAGCATGTGGATCTACTGCCGCCGCAAGAAGAGGAAGGAGCTGAGTCACTATACCGCATCGTTCAACTACACGCCTGCAGGTACTTAACACGCTTTATTTTATGCACTCTTTATACAACACTTAATGTTACTTTACCACTTGTCAAAGAAGCATGTTGTAATATAACCAACCTTACCATATCAAGTATTCTACTGCACTTTACAATAGGCTGCTATTTTAACTTAAAATACTTCAGGATGTTGGCAATGAGGCCCTTTATCTACTTCCCCAGAGTCAGATGAACTTTTGGATACCATTTCTATGTCTCTGTGTCCAGTATGAAGGAAGTTAGAGGTAGTTTCCCGAGCCAATGCCAATGACTGGAATTCTATGGGTATCAGTGCAATGGAGCAGAATGTTCTCTTTTCTCTTTTAAAAACTGGTTGAATGGCTATGTTTACCCTGTAGGCACCTGCTACCTACTACAGGTGAGATAGATTACACACAGTGAATGAGAATCACCTGCCTCCAACCAAWTTCATTAGAATTCTTCTGAATTCAGAATAATTTAGTCTGGGCCATTTTGTTTTTTTACTTTGAAGTGAAGTTTCTTGGTCCTGTGCAGTTATAAATCAATACACGTGTGAACACCAAAAGCTCTGTTAATGAAAAAATAGTAACGTGCAAGGGTGCCAATATATTAGAGTGCAACTGTACCGTATGACATTATGGCCACCACTRATGCTTTACTGTATTTTACCTTTCCATTCACACCTGAATGCATATTTCTGTTTTTCTGCAGTTGGCTTTCCACATGGAGAGGCATCTGGACTCAATGGAAGGTAAGGATCCCTGTTTATGTTATTTCAAGGAGACTTTCCCATTCTTATTACTAGTCTTCTTTTAGTAAATTGATGAGAACAAAGCTGTGGATTGGCATCAGATATGATCATAGTGTGTGTTTTATTATGTTTTAGGCCTGGCATGCTGGGTGGCAACATGGGCAATTACCCGTGGCTGGCAGACTCATGGCCCACCACCAACCTGGTCCATAGTGGCAAAGAGGTCGTCAACTGCTGCACCTCCAAACATGACACTGCAGAGAGATACTACAATGGTATGAGACACAGCATGATCCTGCTCACAGCGGTCAGTTTGTTTTGTACACAACCAGGGATTATCTCTTCAATGCCTTTTTTGTAGTCTCAGGGAGAATTTCAATTGCATACTCCTCGCGTCCTCTCTTCTCTCTCCTTGCCTCCTTGTGAAAACCCATTGGAGAAGAAGGTCAGAGGGGAGGGACCTCTGGCTTTCTCATCCAATGGGTTTTGAGAAAACAATGCGAGAGGAGAGAGGACATGAGGAGTATGCAATTGAGATCTTCCTTCAGTCTTTGAAGAAGTCTCAAAGTATAGTTTCCATCATCTCATGTGAAATCAACTTGTACGGCAGACTTGGGGCTGAATTGAAGCACTTCTGGAAAATCCAACAGGTTGAATTATTGTTAAATAAAATATATTTTACCTTGCCAAATAGTGTAACCTGCATATGTCATGGTAACTGTAGCTCACATAACAACTTTGACACTAACTCTGCAGTTAAATATCTAGAAATCCTCTTATAACCATAAATCAAATGATAAAAGATGACCTCTCACTAGAATCTGACCTCTCACCTCTGACCCCCCTCGGCACCAGAAGCGGGCATATCCAACTACCTGAACCAGACAGAGAAGTACAGCACGGGCGATTCCACCGAAGGCCCTATCTACAGCACCATCGACCCCACTGCCGAGGACCGCCGCAGCTTTAACAGCCCCTACTCCTCCACTACACCATACGCCAGCACTCCCATCATGCCCTTCACCAACCAGGCACTCCAGGGGTCTCACAGCCCCACAGAGCAAGATGGCGGCCACTGGATCACCCAGCCCGGACCCTCCTCCCAGTACGCCCAGCCCGACCGCTGCAGGACGGACAGCGGTAAGACTACGTTTAAGATTGCGTTTCCCATGGTATGATTCAAGTTGGGGCACCAAGAACCCCAAGCTACATTCACAAAAAAAGACTAAGTTAAATATAATAACTGGAGTCACTTTGACATTTTTGGAGCCATAGAACAGCATTATGGTACCTACTAGATAGCAACAAGAGACGTAGCGGTAGCTAACCTACTGGAAATTGGTGTAACACTGATTCATCTGGAGGCGGAAGAAACGCACACCTGGTTAGCGGAGTAGAACACTTGAAAAGGAAAAGCACACTATAGGATCTCAGATACAACGTTTCGACAGCCGAGCTGTCTTCAAATCAAATTGTATTTATCACATGCGCCGAATACAATAGGTGTAGACCTTACAGTGAAATGCTTACTTACAAGGCCTTAACCAACAAGGCGAGGGTATAATGACAAACACTGCGGGTCACTAGTTTATATAGAGTTTGAAGGGACACACACAGGTGTCTGTAATCATGGCCGGCTGTGGCTTTATTTCTTTGGTTGATTTACAAATGATGTACAATGGATATCAAAAACAATAATCACAAGAATGGCTTCATATCAGACTTTACATTGAGACCAAAGGGAGCAAGGGTCTTTAAATTAAAGATCCAGACAGCCTCTCGTTTTCACAATACATTTTCAAGGTCACCCCATCTTCTAAGGAGGGTGACGTGTTCCACGCCGATATAGCGAAGGGACGAAATAGGGGTTTGCTTCCAAAAAGTGGGCCGCAACTGGGTACATAAAGTTTTTGCACCTAATGGTGCTACGATGCGCAGAGATTCTTACTTTTAGTTTGCGCTTCGTTTTGCCCACATAGTTATTTTACCACAAGGACAAGTTATAATATAAATAACTTCCTTAGTGGAGCACATGTTTTTGCTATCCATTGTATATAATGTTAGTATGCCTATGTAGCCAAATTGTATCTATGATTGCATGTAATCAATTCATGCTTTTTTATATGTTCTATTTATATCTGTAAATCAACCAATGAAATAAAGCCACAGCTGGCCATGATTACAGACACCTGTGTGTGTCCTTTCAAACTCTATATAAATGAGTGACCCGCAGTGTTTGTCATTATACCCTGATGAAGACTGCTTGGCTGTCGAAACGTTGTTATTAAATTATTGCATCTGAACTCCTTGAGTGTGTGGCTCTCCTTTTCTTTTTCAAGAACACTGATTCATGCCTCCGAAAATTACGAGGGACCTCGAGTTATGTTTGTGACATACATGTATACCCTTTCCAAGTGTATTAACATGTATTTAGAGACCTTAGGACAAAGTCTTCCCACCTTACAGAACTAAAACAACTCTTTGTGTGTCTATGTGCAGGTAAACCCAAGCAGAAGTCCATGGGCAAAGCGGTGAAGACCCCCTCTATGAACTGGACTGAAGTCCTGCCCGCGCCCCCCTCCTTTGGGGAGCTGGAGCAGTGTGTGGTGGAGGATTTGCCCCTAGATGACCATGAGGACATGGAGCTAGGGTAAGCACGCACACACACACACACACACACAACACAACACACACACACACACACACACACACACACACACAACACACACCACACACACACACACACACACACACACACACACCACACACACACACACACACACACACACACAAATATACATAACCGTGTACACATGCACACACACACACACTTATGCTGCTCCCTGGCACAACACACACCGATGATTACACCATCTTCTTGCTAACATGAAGGTAATATTCATTTATTAAGGTATGGTAGATCTCTTAAATAACCTCTGGACACTCTTTATAGGATCTGATGCGTCTCTGCTTGGCACTCAGTATTAAGGAGATAGATTAGGGGTAAGGCCCTGCGATAGACTAGTTTCCTGTCCAGAGGGTGTACTTGTACATCAAGCTGCCTCATGCTACAGAAGCTGGAGCTCGTGCTCCTATGAGCCATTAAGGCTCGTGCAAGGCTACTTACTATACTGTCCTACAGACGTATGAGCCTCTGACTTCCTCTTTTTCTCCTGGCCCTTGTCTCTGCACTCTCAGTCCCCACTAACACATAGTTCTAGGCCAGGGTTTTGTGTGAAGATTTTTTATGTTAGCCTAACGTTGCCTCTCTGCCTGACAGGACAGACTTCCCTTTGGTCTCTCTCTCTGTTAACCCTGCTAGCTCTGGACCTCAATGCACCTTTTCTTCCAGTTCCCTGCTGAACCACATTACTGTCGCACTGCAAAATGAATACACACACACACACTTTGTAAACGATAATATTGTCAGTATTCATGGAGGTTTGGCAAGGGGACCATTCAGTTATCGCTCCTGCCATTCACTCCCCCCGAATAGGCTAGGCTAGCAGCTCAACTGAAGCAGGCATGAGGCTTACGAACTTCTACCTCTAACCATTTCTGACAGCTACTGTAGGTTGTATTGGCTCTAGCCAAGACGCTAGCCGGCAGTTAGCAATTTAGCCACTATTCCCAAGTCTCAACTAATAACACTAGCTAATAACATTAGCCTACTTTAGCCCGTTCCCATTCTCATGTTCTACTCTCCGGGTCAACAGAACAAAATAATCATTCAGCAGCTTTCTCATGCACCACTCCACCTAGCCCCCTGCAGCTGTTAGCCGTTAGCAGAGATTGGTGATGAACCTCAGTTAATGTCGTTAACCTTTGAGTTAGCCCCTGTGGCTAGCTGAGAGGAACGTTGGCCTTATAACAGCTAGCTAACTCCCTGGCCTTGCCCATTTCCTCCATGGTGTACACATACYCATGTATGCACACATACACACACATTACACACACATGACACACACACATGGCACACAGGCACAGGCACACAGCCCTCTCTCCACACATACCTCTCTACCAAACACAAATGTATGAAAACACCCTTTAAGTGATTCTATGCACACCCTGATCTCCTTGCAAGACATGGCGCTCAGCAGACCCACAGGGAAGGCTGTCTAACGGCGCTGTAGAGCAGTGGAAATCGATACGCTACAGACCAATGCTGTAAGCATTATGAGCTAAAGAGGGAGGGCCACCATTGTGAATGTGTTGTGATCGAGCTACCTACTGCTCCATAGCACCAACTGCACAAGCGGTGACTGTTTTATAGGTAGAAGTTYCCCTTAGGCACAGATCTAGGAACAGTTTATCCTCCCCAATCCATTAAAAGGGATAATGCAAAAACGGATAATAGATCAGTGTTCCTAGGGGCCACGGCATCCTACTCTGTCTAAWGTGAACTCATGGAAAAAGTGACCCTCTCCTCCTTCCCAGGTCTGATGAGGAAGAGTGGTGCCCGCCCCTTCCAGACAGGACCTATCTGACCGAGGGTTGTGAGGATGGTCCCGCCCCTCCCCTCAGGGGTGGCGCCTCGTCCCCCACCACTTCCTACAGTCACCAGTCCACTGCTACTCTCACGCCATCGCCCCGAGAGGAGAGCCACCATCCACCACACGACACAGCACAACTTCACCACCATGACGGGCAGCAGCTAGCACGGTATGACATGACACAGCCTAACAAAGCCAAACATAGTCAAATTCTAAAAGTCACATCATGTATGTACAGGTAGACACTGTAGCCATACTAATGGTGATAGCATTGAATASTCTCTTGTTCAGATGAATGAGATGCTAATAACACAGATTAATAAAGTAATGAATGCTTTGGTATGGTAATTGCCCAATGTCATTAACAACAGATAGCACAATACTCATATTTGCAGTAGAATCTCTCCCTCAAATGAACAAAACAATAGTTCAATTGTGTAACATAATAAAAGTAAGTAATWGCTATTGCTAAGCACCCTCTCMTTCTTTGCCATTATACAGTAGGTTACCTTGTGGTCCCGTCTCAGTGCCCCGGGCGCCCAGCCCTCCCCTCACCCAGTCCAACCCTAACCTCTCAGCCCAGCAGCACAGTGAYGACTCCGAGGGGGGCACACCGCTCCGCAATGGCTCGAATCATCGCCGTGACTTCAGCGAGGGGGAAACGCTGAGTGCCGACAATGTCAGCTCCACCACACCTGGTCAGTGATGCTTACCGCTCTGCACAAACTCACACGAGTGAATGCACCACACACAGATGTGCTCATACACATGGAAAGGGAACAGTGGGCAAACAAACCCATACAGATGCTGTATCCTAATTTAATCATCTGTTGTTGCAGAAATGTTCCTTCACAGCAGGAAATGCAAACTTGTAGTGTATTCGAGGTTTAAAAAGGCTTCTAAACTGAGCAATTTCCACTTTAAAATGTCAGACTTGATTTGTCACAACGAAAAATGTATCAACCCGTACAAAAAAATGCTATAATCCACATAATAATTCACATTTCCTGTTGCTYCAGGATTATTTACCTGCGTGAGACACTGGGTCATATTAAGATACAGTATCTGTACTTACATGCACGCACACACACATGCACGCACGCACACACAACATTAACAGAAAATTATTAAAATTTATGTCCGGTATGTAAGTCGTAATACCTAAACAAAGAGCTGGAATTACATAAGACATTGCAATGTTGTTATTTGCAATGTTGTCCATGTACAGTGCTTCAAAGGACCCATAACCCCATTACCTTATAGTAATTTTTTATTTCTCTCTGGCTGACCTACAGTAAGAGCTCTGCCATCCCCAGCAGACAACACACAGACTCCCCCTGGCCAGAAGTCGCGAGTGAAAAAGAAGACCTCCAAGGGCGGAGCTTACAGAAGAGAGGTGCTGAATCAAGGAGGTTAGTGTTTCAAGTGTAATTAACAATGCAGAAATAATAAAAGATAAATGGCTCAGTAGAATAGAAGTATAACACAGGAAGACACAATTTATAGTCCAATATTTACACATGTATTGGGGAAGGGGTGATTGGCAGGCAAGTGTTTAAATTGTAGAGTGTTTAACAATCAAAATAAGAGTCTGGTAGCAGCAGTTGTGATGTGTGTGTAGCATGAATGTACACTACCGGTCAAAAGTTTGGACTCATACTCATTCATGGGTTTTTCTTTATTTGTACTATTTTCTACTTTGTAGAATAATAGTGAAGACATCAAAACTATGAAATAACACATATGGAATCATGTAGTAACCAAAAAAGTGTTAAACAAATCAAAATAGATTTTAGATTTTAGATTCTTCAAATTATCCACCCTTTGCCTTGATGACAGCTTTGCACACTCTTGGCATTCTCTCAACCAGCAATATGAGGTAGTCACCTGGAATGCATTTAAATTAACAACTGTGCCTTGCAAAAAGTCAATTTATTTCCTTCTTAATGCGTTTGAGCCAATCAGTTGTGTTGTGACAAGGTAGGGGTGGTATACAGAAGATAGCCATATTTGGTAAAGACCAAGTCCATATTATGACAAGAACAACACAAATAAGCAAAAAGAAAAAACAGTCCATCATTACTTTAAGACATGAAGGTCAGTCAATGRGGAAAATTTCAAACACTTTGAGCGTTTCAAGTGCAGTTGCAAAAATCATCAAGCGCAATGATGAAACTGGCTCTCATGAAGACCGCTGCAGAGGATAAGTTCATTAGAGTTATCTGCACCTCAGATTGCAGCCACATAACAGACACATCTCAACAACAACTGTTCAGAGGAGCCTGCGTGAATCAGGCCTTTATGGTTCAATTGCTGCAAAGAAACCACTGCTAAAGGACATCAATAAGAAGAAGAGACTTGTTTGGGCCAAGAAACACAAGCAATGGACATTAGACCGGTGGAAATCTGACTTTTGGTCTGATGAGTCCAAATTTGAGATTTTTGGTTCCAGCCATTGTGTCTTTGTGAGACACAGAATAGGTGAACGGATTATCTCCACGTGTGTGGTTCCCACCGTGAAGCATGGAGGAGGTGTGGGGGTGCTTTGCTGGTGACACTGTCTGTGYTTTATTTAGAATTCAAGGCGCACTTAACCAGCTTGGCTAACACAGCATTCTGCAGCGATACGCCATCCCATCTCGTTTGCGCTTAGTGGGACTATCATTTGTTTTTCAACAGCATAATGGCCCAAAACACACCTRCAGGCTGTGTAAAGGCTATTTGACCAAGGAGAGTGATGGAGGGCTGCATCAGATGACCTTGCCTCCACAATCACCCGACCTCAACCCAATTAAGATGGTTTGTGATGAGTTGGACCGCAGAGTAAAGGAAAAGCAGCCAARAAGTGCTCAGCATATGTGGGAACTCCTTCAAGACTGTTAGAAAAGCATTCTTCATGAAGCTGGTTGAGAGAATGCCAAGAGTGTGCAAAGCTGTCATCAAGGCAAAAGGTGGCTACTTTGAAGAATCTAAAATATATTTTGATTTGTTTAACACTTTTTTGGTTGCTACATGATTCCATATGTGTTATTTCATAGTTTTGATGTCTTCACTATTATCACTATTATTAGAAAATAGTCAAAATAAAGAAAAACCCTTGAATGAGTAGGTGTGTCCAAACTTTTGACTGGTACTGTATATATGTTTGTGTGTATGTCTGTGTGGGTGTGTGGGTGCGTGAGTGAGTGCATGTTTGCTAAGGTGCAGTGGTCAGTCCAGTTTAGTGTTCAGCAGTCTGATGGTTTGTAGATAAAAACTGTCTGGTATCAGACCTCATGCTCCGATACCGTCTACCCCACGGTAAGGGAGTGAACATCTCGTGGTTGGGGTCTGTGTGCATACGTGTTTGGACGAATTAACAAACAAATCAATGAATGTGTGTTGGGCATGAGCATGTCTCTGTGTGTGTAAAGCCTACATTATGTATGTTTGCCTATATGCTTATATTTACTGTTCTTCCATTGCAGTGTAACCCTAACCCTGTTGTCCTTGTCTGTCTTCTCCTCCAGACCTCCCCCCTCCACCAGAGCCTCCACCAGAGAACGGAGCAGTTCGGGGCCCAGCAGGGACTGTAGAATGTGGCAACACGTCCCTGGACAGAGAGGGGGGCCCCGGGACCTTGTCCTCCATGGAGAGGAAAGAAGGAGAGCGGAGCACTCCCAACAGGAAGGGATCGGGACAGCGACGCCAAGACGGTGAGTGGTGCAGATACTGAAGTGTGGTGTTCACACACATGCTCAGTCTCATATTCACAACACACACACTAGCACAGCCAGAGCCTTTGCAGTAGCCTATTAGCACTCGCACCAAAACACAGTCACTCATTCACTGGGAAAATACTAATTCACACAAATAATAATACATAAATCAATCAAGCTCATGAACACGTTCTCTCACACACACTAACATATGAATACATTTCAATTCACAAATCCATCCATTAAAAACTCACGACGTAGTACTCCCTCCATCCTACAAGATCCTCTTATCAGTAGAATATAGCCACTTCTCTTACTCTCCATTCCCAACATGTACATCTCTGATCCCTGACCCTAACTCTCCCCTCTCACCCAATCCCATCTCCTCCACAGATGAGGACCTGATCTCATATGGCAAACCCAGCTACCTGGCGGGGCGGGGGGGTCATATGTCCAGCAACTGCTCCATCACAGGAAGCTCCTCATCGCGGGGCTCCACAGGGTCACGAGGGGGTCACTGCCTGGGCAGGAAACGCAACGAGGAGAGGAGGTGATACAAGGTTTCTGGTTCTTGGCAGCCACAATATCTGCTGGTTTTCTCTTCTCTCTTGCATTTAGTTGAGCTATTCATATCAGGAAGCTGTTGAGCTATTCATATCAGGAAGCTGTTGAGCTATTCATATCAGGAAGCTGTTGAGCTATTCATATCAGGAAGGGGGGCAAGAAGAGACACTACGGTTGTGGTAATAGTGGTAATAGAAGGGGACCATGGTGGGTTCTAGTTCTTGGGAGCTACAATGTCTACTGGTGTTCAGGGGTTATTTGGGGGCTGAGAAGAGATATACTACAGATGAGGTGACCTAGGGTAATGTCATGTTTTGTGTTTTAGCTAAGACAGGGATAGGCAACTTTTTTCTTTCTTCTTTTTTTAGCTTTAATATTGTAAATAGATTGTGGTTTCTGTCAATGTAATTGTCCGCATCATTTCCAATCCCCCATATATATATATATTTTAAAATATATTTTCCTTTATTATTTTACCCTAACCCTATCTATCATCCCTCACCTAATTGGAGTAAATTAATGGACAACAACACTTAGGCTTCTACTTCCAGCTTATACATACCATAGGCAACTCTTTGTCCACTGGTCTCTTTTAAAAAGTTCACTAGTTAACGAGTGTCAGCTCAAGATCTTTCCCTGCAGCCACTGTATCTCACAAGGCCAAAACTGTTGCAGCTTTCATAGACCATGTACTATGAAAATACATACATCAATTCATTCAAGCGTGCCCCTTTACCACGCATTGGTCTTTGTCAATAAAAGTACAGATCAGTATCCAGTAAATGTATTCCGTTTCTGTACACAGTTCAGGGCATAGATAATATAACAGTTAAATTGTCTATGGTTCAGTGCTAGTGTCATACGTGTGTAAATAATCATTCACTAGCATGGAAATGCTGACATGAGGGATAACTGAGCAAAATGACAAGCCCTGTCAAGCGTATAGATATCTACTATTGCTCACATATACTATATTTCTCTCTATAAAACACACACGCTCACAAATGATTTCTCTCGCCATAAAAAAATATGCATGCACGCACACACACAAAACACAAAATCCCCTGCACAGTGTGGGATAATGTCAAACTCAGCCCCCCCCCACCCCACTCTCCCTCTGTAGTGCACTGAGGGTACACTTCTTTGTGGGATCCCTGCTTTAAGTGCACTCTGAGCAGGCACCCTAGTGAGGGGGTAGAAGGCCTTTTAAGTGGGTACAAGCTGTGTAGTACGTCCCCCGGGGTAAAAAAGACTAGAAAAGAAACAACCGCAACAACATTTTGACATCTTTTCAAAAATGACTTTAGTAGTCAAACTACCGTATAACCACTTACTGGTACATTGCATTTGCTCTGTGTGCCCATGGTGATTCCCAGTGGTAACTTACACTGTTCTACTAGCTTTCAACTGCCACTGTTGCGACCATTGTACCTCGATCTAAACAGAAAATTGGTAATATTGGAGTATTAAGTATCTTAATGTTTGCCATCAACCTATCACACGTCTAGCTTTGTCATTCATTCAGCTAGGCTATGCTCAGTAGAGCTTCAGGCAATTTGTACTAGATGACCTCGTTTATTAGGTGCAGAATTGGCTCTGTCGTTCCAGACACTGTCCTACAGATCTGCTGGTTCTCAGGCGATCGGTGACCCAATGATAGGTCGTTCCCCTTTGACCTGCATTAGAGATCTAACATGGGGAAAAGCCTCACAGTACCCCCCCCCCCCCTCCATGTGGACTACCCAGGAACTCACTCTGATGCCTCCCTCATCTCCACTTCCCTTCGTGCTCCACCAGGAACATTAAAGCCAGGGCCTTACAATAGATGGGCTGTGTGTTTCACTGGGAGACAGTTTCGTGTTACCCCTCTCCTGTCACGCTGCTGAGCGTTATCTTTCCACTTGGACAGAGCGGGTGAATGGGGGGCTTGGTTTGAATGGGGGGTAGGGGCGAGGGTCTTTACCCCCCAGTGGGGGATGTGTTTTGTGTGACTCCCTCAGATCTTGACTTCCTTGTTTAATAGCCAATCCCTCAAATGATTACTGAGTCAAGTAGTCTATGAAGGACGAACAAGAGCTATTCCCATAGGGCGGTTGACCAGCGTTTTGGGTTACAGTGAGATAGAGCTGAAGAGGGTTTTTAGAAACATTCTATGGTTATTAGTCCAAATTTGGGTTTTATTCCAACATTTTATCGTTTATAATTTAGCCACCTCGGTTGTTAAGCTCCTCTGATTTAGTTGTATAGCTGGTTTCCGTTTTGAAAATGAATTGACAAATCAAATATATTTTGTTGTATTTAAATCAAGCGATGTAGACGAACTTTGTGATTTATGAGAATCATCCTCAATACATGCTTTGTTAGAGCTCCTACCTGTTATGTCCAGATAATAAACAAGCCTTGGCTTTCTGCTTTTTGTTCCTTTTTTCACATGTTTTCTGACACGTTTGTCTGTCTTTTTCAGGAAATGAGATAAGTGGAGACAGGAACATTCTCACGTAGAAACAAAACACGTTCCTTTGATGCCTCCCATTTTCCCTTTTTCCCATCGACACAAACAGCTACAAAATAAAGAATATGATCAAATTCTAAGGAACAATGGAAGAAGAACGGACTTTCATCCTTTTTTTTGTTGCTATTATTATGATTATTTATGACTCTTGGGCTCATCCCGCATTCATTTGTAAATAGCCATCTCTGTACTGTTTTTACGTGGGTTCTGGATACAGGGATAGAAAAAGTATATTGTATTTATAATGAAAAAAAAGGTCCATTATTATAAACAGTTAATGTCTTGAATGTGCCAACCTCTTTTTGTAGAAATGCATACCGTTTCGAGAAGCATAAAGGCTATTGCACTTGTTGTGGCGGAGAAACAACAAAAAATATGGAGCACAATGTGTGTTGTCGGGCAGCCGGCCGGACAGATAACACTGCAAGGGTTCGTCTTCCTCTCAGGACGCCTCTGCCTGTCTTCTCTGTCGTCTTTGGATCCCTATCGCCTGTCGTCCGATGAGAATGTTGTTCTTTTCTACGTTAGATTTTTTTTTTTACAGAGAGAGCTTGTTGTGAAAAGATTGTAACCGTCCCTTTTGAAGGAGTGTTGCTGCAATTGTGCGATGACTTGCGTATTCTGTTAAAAAAAGACCTGTTCTGTCGACTAACTTTTTGGTAGTCTTGTTGTTTTGTAAAAATACAATAAAATACATTTGTTGAACAATAAATACACTTTTTTACTTTACTGCACTTCCTGATTTGGCCTCGTTTTGAAGATTGCGCATTAAGAATTGCTAGCAGCCATGACTGAAGGCAAATGAGTCTTGTCTTTGGGGGTGTGGTTTGACGTGGATGTGCTATGTCAGAGAGGCGAAGCGAGTGGGATACCTGCTCCCAAAATCTGTCTTCTCCAACAGATTGGTTAACAAAAAAATTCATGGCTTATTTGCTATGTGTGGCTTATTTGACTGAATGGAAGTTTCGTAGTGCTTAGGTTGTTACAAGTACTGATATATGTAGGACACGTGACATCGCGGCAACTTTGAGAAAATACACTTCATATCGGAGCTGTACCTGTTGTTCACACCCATATCTGCCCTCTCATTGGCTAGAATGGTCCCACCTGATCTTGCTTTCTCCCGACTGCCTTCCATTTTTTTAAGACATTTGTTTTCATTGTTAGAGCAGCCACTTGAGTATTTGGTCAGTATAATGGATAATCTGTGGTTATGTTTGCATATCGTACCCTGGCAGGTACTTTTCTTTGACCATTCTGATTCACTGTAACAACAAAATAGCCACTTTATTAAAATAGTCAGAATGAATCTAAGATGAATCAGGAAATCTGTCATTAATTTAGACGTTTCTGCTGAGGTTTAAATCGTGCAATTTTACATCTTGCTAAGGTCTTTAGTGCAGTATTTCTCAAGTAAAAATATTTGCCTGAAAAACTCGTCAGTGCACTTCATACAGTCTATCCAGTCAGGAAAGTCTGGCTGCACGCTTAGGACTGATTTCTTGGAACAATAACATGTCTACATCTGCAAGCTGTCAAACTATCGTAAATACTGTAAAGCACAAGCTACATGCTGTTCATCAGTGCCCGAAATCACTTTCTAGTTAGCTAACTCTGTGTTTGTCAATGAAGCTAGCAAGTGGTAGCTAGCAGGCACATTGAGCAGCTGGTCCACAATAAACTTATTAAGTCATTGGCGAGTGGCGACGTGTGTGCTTCAGTGCCATTTATTTGTTTACAACTTTCTCACTATCTATTACCAGAGTGTGTCTGTCTGGCAGTGTTTCATAAGGAATCTGAGGTCTGAGGCACTGCTTAATGGGATGTCTGTCTCACTGTCTGCTGCTATGATTGAATAGAGCACGCACAGTTGATCAGCACAGCTGCTTCTCTTGTGTTAGTGGGCACTGTGCAAGTGGGCATGATCGTAATCCCAACCCTCCAGTAAATTGTGACYAACTCACAAAACTGTTTTGGATGAGACTGACTTATTATCCTATTTACACTTTGTTGTCAATTTTGACAGTATAATTTATGTTTATGACTTATATTGATGCCACATAGGCCGTATAAAACCAGAAATGCTGGTTCTAAGGGGCAGTTGAACTTTAAAGTGTTTCATAAGAATGTCTTCTAATACATGTTTACAGTGTACAACTATAATAAAACAAAATTAGACAGATCCAAATTTATAGTTAGTTAGATTTGGCACCAAGACCGAACAATTTCTCCAACTGCAGAAAGCTAGCTCTACACAACAGATTATGTAGAATTTACACTCAGCTTTAGGCAACTATGGAAACATCTGACAAACTTTTGGTTTGGGGGAGAACTGTCAGGTGGAGTGAAAGTGTAAAAGCTGAAGTCATGTTTTCATTATTTTCATCCTGAAGCCTCTGACTATTCACAGTACATTCCACACGGTTGGCTCTGCACGGAGAAGCATGACATTGCCAATGTGAGAGGCCTTTGCCTAGAGTTCAGAGAGTGAAAAAAAATAAACTCTCCTCTGTCCACCTGAGACATCACCCACAACCCTGAGGTGCCTTATGTGCGCGCACACACAAACACACACACACACACACACGCCATAGAGTGTCCTGCTAGTGCTACTGTCATTGTGCCCCAGCAGTGAACTGAAAAAGGACATGATGGGTTGTCTTTGCACTGTACTGTAGCCTACTGTTGTGCCCTTGAACAACGAGGCATGTTGCAGAGTTGACAGTGTTTTGGGTCTAACTGGATCAAGGAAAATTCATAAGGAAGTGGGGATGGGACTACTCCCTGAGGAGCTCCAATGCATTCCTTTGTAGTTAATCAGGATGCACTACTAAGTCACGTCACAAATACTACATTATACACATGCCCCGAATGAACACATTCAGACCAAATCATATACATATTATATCTGCGCTCGACAGAGACAACACAAAACTGTGATGTACGACTGATATAAAAGTACTTCTACCTTACTAGTGTACTGAGGTTCATGTACACCTAAACACTGCATCCACTCCGAGGACAAATATGCTGACATACTAACTCACAGACCCTCTCGACACCCTCAAACCTCACCCCACTTACCTCCCACCCTCATGGGCATCCTGGAAGACCCTTTACTCCCTTAAACTTCCAAGTCCTCCCCCCATCGCTCCCCTTCTCCCCTCTTGCCATAAATCATCCTGCTCATTCATTAGGCCAGTGTCAGGCTAGAAACGCCCACTAAAGAATGAGAAGGAGAATAGTCTGAGAAAGAGAGGGAGACGGAGGGATGAGGAGGAGGATGGGGAGTTGGGGATGGGGTGGAGTGGGTCATTGAAATCCCTGTCCTGTCCAAAATGTCACATTCCAATTTCCATGTTAATGGCACAGCCGAGAAGAGATTTACGCTTTTGTCTTTTGGGAAGACGTTTTATATGCAAAAGGGGTCGCAAACAAAGCCGTATGCAGTCAAGAGGATATTTGAGCAGAGTTAAAGGTCAACTTTGTGAATGAAAAACGGTCCAAATGTGCCTCTTTCTCAATTTTTACCATTCTGGTAATGCGCGCCGCAACCAACGAAGCTAGTTCATTTCCTAAGCTTGCCACAATAGCTAGCCAGTAACTCCTCCAGTATGTGTTGACATAATTTCACAGGATTTGTTTTTGGACGGAAGCTGTAGCGATCGGTAAGAAATTGCACTTTTGTAGCCAAATATCGTAATCATCCATTTTCTTTTAAGCATTAAATGGCCTGATATGATGGTGCACTGATCAGTTATAACGTGATTTTTGTGTTTTTGCCCAAACTCGACCTTTAATAGAGATGGGTAGGTTTGACTGTCTTTGAAAATTGTGAGAATGTGGCAAGGTGTTAAGTCAAAACATAGCATATGCAAACTGGACGTATGTATGAATGTAAATGAGAAGAGATGAGAAGAGAAAATGAGAAGAGAAGAGAAAATTAGGAAGGTGGAGGGACCCTTCTGTCTAATCTGGTCCAGACCAGATCTGGGTCACAGAGGGCCAACAGAAGGCAGGCTCTGATGGGGGGTCTGACCAATCCACTATAGGCTCTGATCACACAATGCATAGGAAACACTACCAACCAAGGCCAAACACATCCAATATGACACCAGCACACAGCACTGAGAGTATGTGTGTGAGTAAGAGAGAGAGTTGTATATTATCTATCTCACTTGCTTTGGCAATGTTAACAAAGAGACCATGTGAGTGAGATATAGAGAGAGCGAGAGAGTGTATGTGAGTGACAGAGAAAACGTGTGAGTGAATGAGAGAGAGTGAGAGAGAGACTGAGGGTGTTTGAATAGTAAGGGGAAAGCAACCGACTGTAGAGGAAAGTCAAAGAGTGAAGTCGGGGGATGTGCATATTTGACAGCCGAAAGTCAGACACTAAGGTGGTTTCCCAACAGCAAGGCTCAACTCAACATGGCAGTTGCCATTGTTAATACACGTTTGTCTTTATATTGTTGAAATAAACTGCTCCAACCGTTATATCACACGCCCAAACTGAAATCATATGTGTGTACAGTGCATTCGGAAAGTATTCAGACCCCTTGACTTTTCCCACATTTTGTTACCTTACAGCCTTATTCTAAAATTGATTTTTTTTTWAATCCCTCATCAATCTATACACAATACCCCATAATGACGAAGCAAAAACAGATTGTTAGAAACTGAAATATCACATTTACATAATTATTCAGACCCTTTACTCAGTACTATGTTGCAGCACCATTGGCAGCAATTACAGCCTTGAGTCTTCTTGGGTATTATGCTACATGCTTGGCACACCTGTATTTGGGTAGTGTCTCCAATTTTCTCTGCAGATCCTCTCAAGCTCTGTCAGGTTGGATGAGGAGCGTCGCTGCACAGCTATTTTCAGGTCTTTACAGAAATGTTCAATCGGGTTCAAGGCCTGGTTCTGGCTGAGTCACTCAAGGACATTCAGAGACTTGTCCCGAAGCCACTCCTGTGTTGTCTTGGCTGTGTGCTTAGGGTTGTTTTCCTGTTGGAAGGTGAACGGTCGACCCAGTCGACCGTTCAGTGCTCTGGAGCAGTGCTCTGGAGCAGGTTTTCATCAAGGATCTCTCTGTACCTTGCTTCGTTCATTTTTCCCTCGATCCTGACTAGTCTCCCAGTCCCTGCCGCTAAAAAACATCCCCACAGCATGATGCTGCTACCACTAGGGCTGTTACGGTGACTGTATTATCGCCAAACTGGCGGTCATGAGTCATGAAGACAGTCAAATTCCACGTCACCATTTAGTCGTGGTAATTAGGCTTCTRCAAGCTCTGATGCTGCTGATGGTCATTAGTAGCCTACCAAACTTGCTAACTGTCTGGTACTCAACACTCTATTGTCCCTCTAATCCTAATCAAACACTTCATGAGAGCCCATGAGCTCATGTTGCTCAACATTTCAATAGGCTATGCAATTGTGCGAGAAAACAGAGTTATGGCCTCTACTGAAAAGAGGAGGATCAGCTTTCTATAGGCTAGGCCTACTATATTTATTTTTAAACTTTCCTAATATTAAGCACATTGCTTATATTTACAACAGGAGTATAGCTTACCTGGCTGGCATGAGAAAAAAACATGGGGAAAAGCGTCCTCCATTTGCTATTTAAGTGCATAGATGACATGTATTTTTTCCGGCTGCCCCTGTTCCGATACAGGTGCATGATAATGGTCCATTCTAAATCAAAACAAATTTCACACATATATTACTTAGTATATGTAAAGACAAGATGAAATCAAGTATAGTTTGATGGGTGACAATATTAGCCTATTACTTGTGAATTATATATTATCACTTGTGAATGATGCCCAGCATAAGAAACAATGCCTCTTTTTCTCTCAACTTTTTCAAATCATATTCGCACACCTCATGTAGCCTAGCCCATAGGCCTATATGTTTTAATAAGGTTTGTATCACAACTAAGTGGCCAAATGCACATGAATCCGCTTTACAAGGGGTGTAGAGCCTAACTGGCACACATAAGCAGCATGTGAGTTTCAAGTTTGGGGAAGATCATTTTCACCATAAAAATGTACCTTTATAATAAAAGCATTACATGCATAATCGCTTTTGTGGTCACTTTTGATAATGGTGTTTTCCCGCTAATGAAACATTTGCGCTTATAGCCTACTGCCGCGTGGGCATTGCTGTGCTTGTAATGTGAAGAAATAGTCTAATAGTTTATCAACATTTTAAGCTAAACAGTCTGATCTGTTGCCTCAGCCTCATTGCGTAAAAAATGTTTTTGATCCTAATGGTTGTATTAATTTGGGATCTATCGCATCCCACAACTGTCCCAGACTATGTTTGGAATATTTATTTCTCGCACAGAATAGAATAGGTAAACTTTTGTACTATGGGGGATAGTAGATTCACATAAGCTAGTGCTTTTGCTGTTTGTTAGGCCTACTAATCTTGTTGGCTGACGAAAAGTAAATGTGGACAGTTCTTCCAAAATGTTCAATATGCACATCAGAATTGGATAAGGACACACACAGTTGCGTCCCTGATGTGTCTGTCTTCACTTGTAGCCTGTGAGAAAGACCCGATCAGGTGATGGAGAGATGTGTGAGTGAGGTGAGAGGTGCAGGCAGCATTTAGGGAGAAAGGCTGCAAAAAAGCATAGATTTATTATCAAGTGCTTCTCAAATTGTGAATGAGAGACTGACGAAGTGTGTACAGGCAGCACACAAAAAAACTAAGCAGAGCTCATGCCTTTCAAGCGGCTTTTCTCAAATCATCATTAGAGTTGCATCATGCAGCCTTACAATGTATTAAAAATCTAAACATATAGCCTAACGTTTGTAGAACAACTACATTTACATGAATAACTCTAAATTAAGCATATAGAATATCCTATTTCTTTGTTAACCACTCAACATAGCTGCATGTGCGCCTCAAGTCATTTGGAGAAAATATCCTTTCTATTTTATTCAGCTTTGTTCAAATGTATTCTTCAAACTGTAAAATAATATTAAACAATGCCACAGAATTGTAAGCAAATATTCTCTGCTAATTGAACTTGTGTAGTCCACAGCCAAGGACAACTCAGAGTATGCTATTCTGTTCTTTCTTCATATCATGCGTCTTTAGGCCTGTCTAAAATAAATCATGGATTTATTGTGAAGGTGTAGTCTATATTACATGGATTTATTAGACTTTTTAAAATGTAGATGTTCCAAAGGTCAGCATCAGTGACCTGTGTGGAAGCCAAGAGATGCTAAATGTTTTTGTTTTTTAATGTTACCTTTATTTAACAAGGCAAGTCAGTTATTAAGAACAAATCCTTATTTACAATGACAGCCTACCCCGGCAATGCTGGGCCAATTGTTCATGGATTTATTTATTTACTATGGGACTACCAATCACAGCCGGATGTGATGCATCCTGGATTCAAACCAGGGACTGCAGTGACACCTCTTGGACTGAAATGCAGTGCCTTAGACCGCCGAGCCACTCGGGAGCCCAATTACCGTGAGTCCGAAAGTTATTTGCTTGACAATCACTGGCTGATGAAATTTCATGACCACCACAGKCCTAGCTGTCACCATGCTTCCCCGTAGGGATGGTGCCAGGTTTCCTCCAGACATGACGCTTGGCATTCAGGCCAAAGATTTCAATCTTGGTTTGATCAGACCAGAGAATCTTGTTTCTCATGGTCTTAGAGTCCTTTAGGTGACTTTTGACAAACTCCAAGCGGGCTGTCATGTGCTTTTTACTGAGGAGTGGCTTCAGTCTGGCCACTCTACCATAAAGGCCTGATTGGTGGAGTGCTGCAAACTTGGTGTCTTTCTGGAAGGTTCTCCCATCTCCACAGATGAACTCTGGAGCACTGTCAGAATGACCATCGGGTTCTTGGTCCCCTCCCTGACCAAGGCCCTTCTGATTGCTCAGTTTGGCCGGGCAGCCAGCTCCAGGAAAAGTCTTGTGTTGGTTCCAAACTTCTTCCATTTAAGAATGATGGAGGCCACTGTGTTCTTGGGGACCTTCAATGCTGCAGAACATTTTTGGTACCCTTCCCCAGATCTGTGCCTCGACACAATCCTGTCTTGGAGCTCAACAGACAATTCCTTCGACCTCATAGCTTGGTTTTTTCTCTGACATGCACTATCAACTGTGGGAGCTTATATAGACAGGTGTGTGCCTTTCCAAATCATGTAACCTCTATGGGATCGGTGTACCTGAACGGGACAATTGTTGCTCAATATGGGATAATTTGACTAGAATGACATTGTTAACAACAGCCAACTTTCCGGGACATAGACATGTCTTATATGGGAAAAAAGCTTAAATTCTTGTTAATCTAACTGCACTGTCCAATTTACAGTAGCTAGTACAGCAAAAATATATACCATGCTATTGTTTGAGGATAG
This sequence comes from Salvelinus sp. IW2-2015, assembly GCF_002910315.2. NCBI lineage: Eukaryota > Metazoa > Chordata > Actinopteri > Salmoniformes > Salmonidae > Salvelinus > Salvelinus sp. IW2-2015. Next base: position 33,615,161 of record NC_036860.1, on the reverse strand, counting down.
TGCACAACAACAAAACACTTTCATCATGGCAACTGGTGTCACGTGTGCTCCCTCTCTGGCCTCTAGGTCACCAGGCTGCTCGTTAGGGCGCACACCTGTTACGCGCATAATGACACTCACCTGGACTCCATCACCTCCTTGATTACCTGCCCTATATACTGTATGTATGTCACTCCTTTTGGTTTCTTCCCCAGTTGTCATTGTTGCTGTTTCATTATGTTGCGTTGTTTGTGTTTCTTGTTTTGTTCATTTATTTAATGTATTCACTCCCTGAACTTGCTTCCCGACGCTCAGCGTACATCGTTACAACTGGTTTGATACATTCACCTCTGAAGGTAAATAATGTATGTACATTCAGTAATCTTTCTCTGATTTGTCATCCTGAGGATCCCAGAGATAAAATGTAGTATAGTTTTGTTTGATAAAATCCATTTTTCAACTCAAATGTAGGAACTTGTAACGATCGTCCTGATGCGACATAGAATGCCCAACTCACGCCCTGACCAAACCAAAATAGAGACATAAAAAGGATATCTAAGGTCAGGGCGTGACAGAACTGGGTTCTACAGTTTGATCCCACCGCTGTCTCTGGCTCCACACCCACCCCGCCTGGCCATCCAGATGTGTGAAGGTTGGTGTATTTTCTGTAGGGAAGCTAATGATCCATGTATGTAAAAATAAATTATTACCATAGCATTTTTGTATGTTCTCTATAGTTATGTACTTGAAAATGTATAAATTGACCAATTCAGCACATTTGGGCAAACTCCTGGCAGACTTGATACAAAATATTGTGTAGTGATGTAATTCTTCACTGGATCAGTCTGAAACCTTGCACAGACACTGCTGTGATCGTGTGGATAACCTCTAAATGTATGGCATTTCAAAGATATTGAAAAATAAATAGAAAAGGCATGTTTTTTTTTTGTATTATCTTTTACCGGATCTAATGTGTTATTCTCCTATATTCATTTCACAATTCCACAAACTTCAAAGTGTTTCCTTTCAAATGGTATCAAGAATATGCATATCCTTACTTCAGGTCCTGAGCTACAGGCAGTTAGAGGAATTTACCACTGGTGGACTCCAATCAAGTTGTAGAAACATCTCAAGGATGATCAATGGAAACACGATGCACCTGAGCTCAATTTCTAGTCTCATAGCATAGGGTCTGAATATTTATGTAAATAGGGTATTTCAGTTTAATTAATACTTTTGTAAAAATCTCTACCTGTTTTCGCTTTGTCATTATGGGTATTGTGTGTAGATTGAGGGGAAAAATATAATTTGAAACTATTTTAGAATATGGCTGTAACGTAACAACATGTGGACAAAGGGATGGGGTCTGAATACTTTCCCAATACACTGTATGTACAGGTAATAGCCAAAATAATGGAAACACTTGAGTGAATGAGGCATACAACATATTTTGAAAGCAGGTGCTTCCACACAGGTGTGGTTCCTGAGTTAAATAAGCATTTAACATCCCATCATGCTTACGGCCCTGCTACACTACACCCATCGGGCGTCCGGCATTGCCATCAGCCATTGAGGGAAAGCTTCCTTTGAAATCAGTGAACGTTGCTATACTGCCCGTGTCGCGTTCGCGTTGCGTCACGTCCAATGGCAAGAATTGCCAACAGTACTTAATTTGAGCCGGATCCTGCAGGAACTGGAACCAGCACCTCTAAGATTTGACTTAGTTCGTTCCAGCACCTATTTTCCCGATCCGGTACCTTTCGCGGCATGATTTATTGTTTCACTGTTCGCACTAAACATTAGACTAAAAGCGATCAGCCTTAAATTAAGTTGCCTCGTTATTTTTCGCGCTCACCAGAAAGGTCATGTAAAAGTGTGGTGATCTGTGTAATCATCCTATCCTACCACAATGATTCCAGACCTGCTCTCTTATTTGTACATAGAGGTTATGGGAAGTGCCAGTGCGTTAAGTAACTGATCTTGACACAGGTGTTGGTAGTGGTGGTCAGCTAGTGAAGAGGTCCCTATGTAATCATGCCACGTAGCCTGAAATTGAAACGTGGTTAAACCAAATAAAAAATTGGATAAAAGGCAATTGAGTTTGATCATTTTTCCAGTCCAAAAATCCAGAGAAAGATGGTGAATCGGACCCAGAATGAGCCAGAGAACTGTCAGTGCCGGAGGAGAGGAATGAGGGGGCAACTGTTCCTAAGGCAATGCCTTAACTAGAAGCGCTGCTAATCCTGCCAGTTCAGCATCACCACCGGCACCTCCACTAGCTAGTGGGCCTACTAGCGAGTCAGACTCAGCGGGAGAGAGAGACGGGGGGCTGGGGGGAGCGGCAGTGCATCCACCGACAAGCAGGTGCAATTTGCAGTTCAAAGAACAAGCAAAWGTATAAACCAATGGCTTGTCATACAGAATTCAAAGCTGGGCTGTACAGCATGCAAAAAGGTAGGGAGCTTGGGTCTAGAAATGACTGGAGGGATTAAACTAGCTAGCAAAAGAGTGGGTGGAATGTACAGTAACATCCTCTGCCTCTGACATAAAAACAACAACAAAAAGCCCTCAGAAAAAAAAGGTTTTTGAACATGCCAGAACCAAGGCGCATTTGGTGGCAGCAAGCATTGTAGACAAGGCTAAAGACACCAAGGTTATAGTTAACAATAAAAATTTTTTACTTTACAGCCAGTCTTATGAACAGCCTTAGGAGGCTAAATGTCACAGCCACTGGCTCGCTCATGGCTTTGAGCAAGAAATGGGCTGTCAGGAGTTAAATGGACTTGACARGGGGAGAGTCATTGTGGGAGGTTTTGAAAACGAAGGTGGAATTCCTTGTACGTGTATTCCTTAACAAACTTGTTCTGTACTGTGAAGTTAATCTGAATATGTGCTTCATATTATCAAATAGGCGGCCTATATATTCTCATATGTGTGTTCTGCTGTAGCCTACATTGATTAATTTTATTTGAAATTATATTTTGATATTTGTTCTACTGCTACATTGAGGTCTTGAAAATGACATGAAATGCAGGTCTTGTAAGCCCCACAGCTGAGTATGTGTGCATATGACGGGTGTTCTGCAGTGTCATCTAAAAGGCTTTGAATGAATCAGCACCTTGGAGAGTACTGTCCATTTCACCACAATAGATAGGAGGCTACTTGGCTGTTTACTCTGTCTGCTGCGCTGCTACGCTGTGGTTTGTCACAAATTAAGCACTGATTGCCAAGGTTCAACTCTTGATGGCTGACGRGCATTCATTCTATCTTGTGAATTGAAATCATGAGAATAAAGTTGATTTTGGCTGCAGATGGCCTCGACTAAACACCACTGGTTATCTTACTAAGATTTATGAAGCCAAGAAGCAGAAACTCTAGCTAYCTACATTGACTATGTTCAATGTAAACAAAAGCAACTTGTGTCATTTGAATAAAGATGCTCTTCCCCTCTACTGCTCTRCACTCTCAAAACAACACGCTCTGTGTAGCTGGTAGACATCGAATCAAACTTTATTTGTCACACGCGCCGAATACAAGTGTGACCTTACCGTGAAATGCTTACTTACAAGCCCTTAACCAACAGTGCAGTTCAAATAGAGTTAAGAAAATATTTACCAAATAAACCAAAGTAACACAATAAAATAACAATAATGAGGCTATATACAGGGGGTACCGGTACCGAGTCAGTGTGCGGGTACATGTTAATTGATGTAATTTGTACATGTAGGTAGGGGTGAACATCACATTGAAGTGACGCTGATGGTAACACGACGTGTATAGTGTTAGGGTCATGTATAAAAATGCTGGGCAGGCCATTATTTTGGCTACCATGGCTATCCCCCATAGGATGACAATGCCCCCATCCATAGGGCATGACTGGCAACTGAATGGTTTGATGAGCATGATGTAAACCATATGCCATTGAGATCAGTGACCAGATCTCAACCCAATTGACTCCTTATGGGAGATTCTGGAGCGGTACATGAGGAAGTGTTTTCCACCATCAACAAACCTCCAAATTATAGAATATCTTGTGGAAGAATGGTGTTGCATCCCTCCAATAGAGTTCCAGACACTTGTAGAATCTATGCCAAGGTGCATTGAAGCTGTTCTGGCTCATGGTGGCCCAAAGCCCTATGTAGATGTTTCCTTTATTTTGGAAATTACCTGTACATTGTACAATCCATCAGTGAGAGAGAGCCTCAAATGTCACATTAATTTGTATATATCCACAGTGTACATGGCAAAGTTGGTTCCTGTTTCAGTCATGTCTTTGGTCACATTTGTCAAGCAAAAACTTTACTAAAGTGTAGACTTTACTGTGAAATGATTACTTACAAGCCCTTTCCCAACAATGCAGAGTTAAAAAGTAGGACAAATTTGCCAAAAATAAAAAAGGAAATAGTAACAATAAAATAACAATAACGAGACTACATACAAGGAGTACCGCTACCGAGTCAATGTACAGAGGTAAGAGGTAGTTGAGGTAATTGAGATATGTAAAAGTAAAGGGGTAAAAGTGACTAGGCAATCAGGATAGATAATAAACGGAGTAGCAGCAGCGTATGTGAAAGAGTGTCTATATCTGAGTGTATGTGTGTGGAATCAATATGCATGTGTGTGTACGTTTTGTATGTGTGAGCGTATGTAGTGGGTGTGTGTGTCACAGGAGGTTAGTGGCACCTTAATTGGGGAGGACATGCTCATAGTAATGGCTGGAACAGAATAAATGAAATGGTATCTAACTCATCAAACGTGGTTTCCATGTGTTTGATACCATTCCTTTAACTCCATTCCAGCCATTATTAWGAGCCGTCCTCCCCTAAACAGCCTCCTGTGTTGTGTATGTTGGAGTGTCAGTATAGTGTGTGAGTGTGTGGGTAGATTCCAGTGAGTGTGCATAGAGCCGGTGCAAGAGAGTCKGTGCAAATAAAAAGGGGGTCAGGGCAGCCTTTTGATGAACTGTTCCGCAGTCTTATGGCTTGTGCGCTCCGTCACTGCTTGCTGTGCAGTAGCAGAGAGAACAGTCTATGGACTTGGGTGGTTGGAGACTTCTTCTGACACCGCCTGATATAGATGTCCTGGATGGCACGGAGCTCAGGCCCAGTAATGTACTGGGCCATACGCACTAGCCTCTGTAGCGGCTTATGGTCAGATGCCAAGCAGTTGCCATACCAGGCGGTGATGTCAAGACGCTCCACATSGTGTAGCTGTAGAACTTTTGAGGATCTGAGGGCCCATGCAAAATCTTTTCAGCCTACTCAYTAGGAAGATTCGTTGTCGTATCCTCTTCACAATTGTGTTGGTGTGTTTGGACCATGATACATCCTTAGCGATGTGGACGTCGAGGAACTTGAAGCTCTAGACCCGCTCCCCTACAGCCCTGTCGATATGAATGGCGGTGAAGAGCAACTGCAGAAACATTCAATTGACTGCAGTCAAAACTTCATGACCTTAGATCACATGATTTTTGTGAAGTTCATGCAGTGGACACCGCAGGAGGTTGGTGGCACCTTAATTGGGGAGGACAGGCTTGTGGTAATGGCTGGAGCGGAATAGGTGGAATGGTATCAAACACATGGTCTCAACGCTGGTTTCCATGCTCCGTTCCAGCCATTGTTATGAGCCGTCCTGTCCTCAGCAGCCTCCACTGGTGGACATGTAGGTGCAAGTCAGACAATTRTTAACCCAATAATGCGACACACTTTGAATGATCCGCTCGAACCCTCACTGTGTCTGCGCGTGAATGTGGAAGTGTGTGTGATGAAGGGGGTAAGCTGGTAACTTACATCGTATTGACATACATGGCAGAGTGGATATGGATTGCCCATGTGTGCCACATTGATGTCCAATTAATGAAATAATTGTCACTGTTCAGTGTGCAATTTTTAATTGCAATTTTACCTCTGCCCAGATGGTTCTGGGTATACTTTGAAGTCAAGGAATCCCACAAAAATGCTATTCAGTTAATCTATTCAGCTAGGCAGCATTACCTGTCCAGAGAGGTGGAATGTAAGAAAATGGCTTGCCATAAATTCTGCAAAAGCAGAGCCTCTGAATATTATTGTCAAAAAATCCAGGCATATCTAAATGGCCAACCCAGTCCAAATACAGGAGGAAGCATTGAATTCCTTCTCTCTAATTAAAAGCATGTTCTACTCTCTAGCGATAGCCGCGACCAAAATGCATAATCCCCCTGGTGAAATGGCAGCTATGACGTAAAAAAAKAAKAAACATTTAAAATAAAAAAACGGGATTAAAGCGGGGGGGGYAATTAATAAAACAAGCGTCAAAGCAGACCTGGGTTCAAATAGTATTTGAAATCATTTCAGGCGGTGTTTGGTTGAGCCGCAAGGGAAGCAACAGAATACTCCCAAGTGTAAACCTCACATTTGTCACTCCAGGCAGGCTAAAGCAAATAAAGTATTTGAAAGATTTAAAATAGTATTTGAACCCAGGTCTACTTGGCAGATATTGGCATATAGTTTCTGTGCTCTCTCTCCAGGCCAATGTGGGTCAGTGGATTACCAACAGGCTATAAAAAACTGCCACCATGGCACGGGTCTAACGCAGTGAAACAGATCCCTCTAGTACTATTTGTGTGTGTAGGGGGATGTAGTGTGTGTGTGTGTATATGTATATATATATATATATATATATACCGTGCATGAATTAAGTGTTTTCATGCTTTTGTGTGTGTGGAGTGGGAGCTGGTGTTGGCTTTTCATGTTGAGCATATGGCCGTGGGGTAGTGAACACTGTGAGATAAGGGCTAAACCATCTGGATGTGTAGCCTACACAAACGAGGCAAGATGAGGACACTGTTGTGTAATGTCATTTCTGTCTGTTTGTTCATGGTAGTGGCGAATAACACGATGTAACAACTCAATACAAACTAATGGAGTAACCTCTGGCCAAGGAAGCCATTGACCAAACTAACATTTACAGACACATATCCGCACGCACGCACACGCACACGCACACACACACACAGTTGACCAAATATGAGGAGAGGCAATACAGTGATACGAGACCAGAGTGGGCAAAATGCTTGACACATCAAGAGATTGTTTTCCTTTTGTTTGATTTTCTATGATTTATATAAGACTAACAGGTTGRCCTGTTGTTCATCCTCTACAAGTACATGAATTGTTGAAAGTGCCACTGGATTACACATTTCATTAAAAAGGTTTAGTGTCACATTTGGATTGAACGGGATGTAGTTGGAGTTAGATACCAGTTGGTTTAAAAATAATTGCAGGAGATCATCCTGAGCCACAGAATGAGATTAGTAGTCTCAAAGTATCAATAATTTAGCTTGGTTGCCGGTCTGTTTTTGCTTTAGAAAAATGCTGGTAGTCTTACCAAACAACGGGAAAGTTTGGCAAGGATGAAACTCTCAGGAAAGGTACTGTACCTAGGCTAATGTCCACTGCTACTTTAGAAAGACTTCCTAGAATAAGCATTCATAACTAAGAACTTACCAGACTYAGACTTATATGTTTTATTATCATTATCAAAGGCCACAGTAGAAGATATTGGGTTAGTTAAGCTTCAAATGATATTAAGTAATGCATGAAAATGTATATAAAAGGAAGAATTATTCCTCATCTCGGGTGAGACATACTGGTCCAGTCCTATTGAAGCTATTCTTATAAAAGGAAGACCTTTACAGTATGTGAAAAACATATTCTACTTATTGCTCAACGTGCACATTTCAGCAGGTACATAGGGCCAAATCCTAACTTCAGACACATAGGATATTTACACAAGTCATGTATTGATGTCAAGGGGAGATTTGCGAAAACGTGTAGTCCTGCACACACATCTGTTGTGTTGATGATTCAGCCCTCGATGTTAAGTTTCATGTTAAAAGGAAGAGAAATTAAACAAACATAACTACATCTTCCAAATTCTAGTCAAACAACAAATGGTTAGCACTCATTAAAAAAAAATGTATAGAGACAAAAGCACATTTAATAATAATAAAAAACGGAATAAAACGTTCTTGTGTGAACAAAGTATGATGAAAAGAAGCAGAGAATGGGTTGGAAAGTCACAGTGTTCATGGTTCATTAAATTAAATCGGTCGTAGATATTTACATTCTATTGCAAGTAAATGGTCTGTACAAATTCGCTCCTGAAGTTTTCAATATGCTGTAATTAATATGAAACCAGACTGAATGCTGCGCTCACCAGTGTGCATTCAGTCTGTTTTAACCAGGCTAGTAGGATCATAGCGCTTGGAAGATTCTGGAAGACAAAAATAGTGCTGTAGTACAGTAACAGTGCTGCTAAAAGCATAACTCTCTAAATATTTGTTTTGGAACAACCTATGACATGACAGAATTTTGACTGAAACTTTTTAGAGTTGTTTTGGCACTGCGGTTCATCTCTTGGAAAGCCCAACCCAGGTCATATGAGAACACAAAACAGAGGACACACCATAGATGTCCATTCTAGGAATTCTATTTTCATGGGAGAGACTGCCCTGAGGTATTGTGGGAAACCTAGCTCAGGTAACCAATAGTGGTCTGGACGGGAGACGTTGAATGGTCATTTCAACCCCAGTTACACTTCTACTGATGACTTGCAAAGCACTCACAGAGAAAAAAAGACCACTTAAAAAATAATGAATGAAACCCAAGTCGAAATGTAATCGTTTTTTCTCATGCTTAACAAATCAAGAGTCAATTCAATTCAAGTCTTGGCATTGAAATGGATTTGACCAAAAATCATCATCAAACAGATCATCGGTGTGGGGTCGTCCTCACCCCCCCTCGTCCTTCGCCCCTACTCCCTCCTGTGGCTCGGCGGTTGTCATAGTGAAGATCGTCACGGCAACGCCCCCAGGTGTTGCAAGCGGGGGTTGCTGCTGCCTGAGAGGGGTACTGTGCACGGTACTGCGCCTCCATCTCCTCCACCCAGGCTGTGCTCCAGTCCCAAACGGGCATGGGGTCCAGCTCCCCGAAACACTCCTCTTCTTCCCCTCGAGCTGGAGGGAACAGGGCACTGAGGGGCGACGCCGGGGGAGAGAAGTCTGGAGAGGAGACAGTAGAACACAACTAGAGTTAAAACACACACTGATACATGACACCATGTCACACCATCGGACATCACGATAGAGATACTATATATTACAAAATACATGAGATATGACATGATGATACAAAGAGAGATATGACAATTGACACCATGATACAAAGAGAGATATGACACAATTGACACCGTGATACAAAGAGAGATATGATACGACAACTGACGTCATGATAAAAGAGATGTAACAGAAGGGACACATTTTTACAGTGTCAGATAGTCTCTTTGTACCATATCAACAGTAAAAGAAAAACAGATGCACGATCACCCTGCCAACTTCTTCATTGGAAGTGTTCCCTTGGCCAGTAATTAAAGAGGAAAATGACTTTTAAAGAGGAAAATGACATTGACGTGAATGGTACCCTATTCCCAACAACAGATTCAGCCGCGGGCCGAATTTTTCTTATGCGGATGGTCGGGGGGCCCAGAATATATTTACAAATAATTAGTAGACTGCAAATTGAGCACAAGAAGCCCAAACAGATATAATATTTGACTAAAACAATTTCAAACCTTGCTTACATTTGTATATGATCATTTTTCTCCCTATTATGCATGGGAATTCTTGGGAACAGATTTACAAAATTAAAATAATTTTGGAGCTGATTTCCTGGTGTTTTTACAGTCTTTTGTCCAAAAATGAAAAAAATATATTTTATAAAWWWTTTTCTCAGAAAACTTGGGGGGCCAAATAAAACCACCCATAGGCCGCCAGTTGGGGAACCCTGACCTACAAAAACACTACTTTTAACCGGAGCCGTATGTGCCCTGGTCAAAAGTAGTGCACTATATAGGGTAATATGTGGATACCCCTGCCCTATGAGGTCCGGAGCCTGCTGGTTTTCTGTTCTACCTGGGACAGTCCAATTCAGATTTTTTTTTTAATCACTAATTGGTCATTTGACCAATCAGATCAGCTCTGAAAAAGGTCTGATGTGATTGGTCAAAAGAACAATAAATGGAAAAAATATCAGAATTGGGCTGCCTGTGTAAACACAGCCCTGGTGTTCCAGGTCTAAATGAGTCCCTGATTTAGAGGGGAAGAATAAAGAAATATGGCTGCGTTTACACAGGCAGTCCAATTCCAAAACTTTTTCCACTAATTGGCATTTTTCAGCGCTGATCTGATTGGTCAACAGACCAAATACTGAAAATAAAAAATCTGACCAAATAAACAGACCAAATAAATCATAAGGAATAAGGTTTGAAGTGCGTGTCCTATATCTAGGAGATAAGAAATCTCAGAAAATATATATTGTTTTGACATATTTTGGCACAAAACTACTTCCATATTTCCATTAATTGTTTAATCTGGTACCAGGTAACCGTCAGATGAGTCCTGGGACACTTGTGGGGGTCGTAGAGCAAAACGGAGAACACCATCGTGTTTGTGAGTCTTTCCTTAGTGGTGTCAAAAGTTTGTACCCCAGACCTTTCGGACACAACGGACGTTTTCATGAGACCGATTTAAAAAAWATATATATATTTTAAGAACAATTGGGCAAATCGAGTAAAGTTGAATCGGACATCTGCACATTTGGAAAAAGGACAGAGTTATTGATTAAGTAACAGTCTGAGAATGCTGGCTTGCTAGCCCCTTTAATTTGCTGAGAGGTCTTAAGTAATCACCTATTGCCATCCCCCGAATCCTGAGCTAACCCCCTGCCCAACACACACACACAAACACACACTTTCTCTTTACATTGTGTGTGTCTGTGAGATACACTCTCAACTCAATCACATCTATCTGTCCCATAGGTCAGCTTCAGGGGCCACACAAGCACTGCTAATTCCCACATGTAGCCCATCTATGCATCCTCGAATACAAGACCACTGCTTAAATCTAGGTAAGGCTACATCCCCAATGGATACAGAGCATGCCGATAAGCTACACAAATGAAAACTGGTGACACCTGAATGTGTGGTCAATTCCATTTCTCCACCAGCTACTGGAATACACTAATTCCATTTATGAGTTGTAAAATGTTTGTTATTTGTTAAATACTATGGACAACGTTAAATTAATGAATAATACCTAACCCTGATGTAGCCTGACGCATCCATCCAGAAATCTTCATACACAAGTATATGATGACCAACCTATAGAGGCTAGTGGAATCAGATTGAATGTCTGATGTAAATCTGACTCCAAGGCACCATTTTAGGATTGTCTTGTAATAGTGCACCATCTAGTGCCAGTTGGTGGAAAGACAACTCAATCTCAAGGAATAACATATATGAACAACCTGTCTAAAGTATGATGATTGGCTACATTCGGGCAACCATATTAAAACATGCATTAACTATCATTAACGCTTTAATCATGTTTATCCAGCAGTCTTGCCTGAGAAGGAGGCTTCACTCATGGACTCGGCGGCCACAGTGGCGAGCACGCGGGCAAAGTTGGCGTCGTTCATGAATGAGCCATCCGACGAGCTGATGAAGCTGTTGCGGGTGCTGTTCGCCATGTTTCCCTCTGACACCGAGCCCCAGCCGTTCCACAGCGAACCCTCCCATTCGCTGCAGAGCGACGAGGGCGTGCTCTGAAACCGGGCCCGTCGGGGGCCCATTGGCTCCTGTTCGTCAGTCATCCCGTCCTCCAGTTGGTCGGAGGAGAGGGGCCCATAGATATAGCCCAGGGTGGGAGTGGGGGAAAAGGTGCGAGACAGGGAGGAGGCGGGAGGATTCTCCAACGTGGTGCTGGAAACAGGAAGTGAGGTAAGGTAAGAGGTGAATAAAGTAAAAACTTACTACAGTATTGCTTTACAGGTGTTGTAACATAACAGAATTATTCTTGTAATATCAAACATTTTACTGATAAAGAGACTGGCTACTGGCTTTGGAGAAAAGTCAGATGAAATATTACTGACAATATGTTTGGTTGTCTAAGTTTAAAAGCCCTTATCAATCGACGTAGTGGAATAGATAGCATGAAAGCCTTTCAATCAATGACTCTGACAGTAAGCCTCTCGCCCTCCCTTAGTCGCCACCCTTAGGTTTCCATGGCAACCCTACCTGTGCTTCTCGGCCCTGGGGCTGAGTTCCAGGTACTGGGCGACTTCCTGTGAGGTCATCGTTGCGTCCTGCTCCTCATCCAATGACATGCAATAGGAGGCAGTGGACAGGCGGCTATAGGAGGGGCAGCCAGTGGTGTTGGTGTTAGTGTTGGTGGGGGGGCCGTGGTGACCAGACGCAGCACACACAGACTGAAGAGACCCGGCATCTACAGTCAGCTTAGTGGACCTGCTGGACCTAGGTGTGATGAATAATCGTCAGATGGTAATTTCCAATAATTAAAAATACATTCATAAGTGATATTCTTCAAGAATCAATAGGTATATCATTAAATAATTAACAAAATGGCTATATCACAGCCAAAATATTAGCTTGATATTACAGCAGCTAATGTCCCCCACAATGAAATCGAGGAGGGGACTGTGGATCTGTCTGTCTGTACGTTCGTCACGCTTAGTTGCCTAAATGTACTATAGTTACAAGATATTCCAATTTTGTTTCTAACAAAAGTGCTATTCCTTGCAAGAGGATAGTCATACTGTAACTAGAATTGAGCAGTTTCCTTTATTTAAACTGTGGTTACGTTTCATTCATGGGCAAGTAAATTGGCATTTGATTGCTGGGTGTTGGTTGCCGTTCTCTGAGCCGTGTCAAGGCCCTGTCGTCGTGGCTAAGAGCAGGGAGGAAGTACAATCATTTTCTCCAGCAGTAGACAGGAAACCACTTCAGGCCATAGGGTTTTACTATAATGGCCAAGGAAATGGAGGGAAGCAGAGCGCAGTGGCTCATTAGAGAGTGGGGAATGGGAGAAGTTATGGATAAATTGGTGTCAGGAAGTAGTCAACAGGAAGTTCCTCACCCTTCCTCTGAGGTGAGGCTGTGTGTGTCAGTGGTGTCGCCCATGGGCAGCGGGGGTGGCAGCATGTCCTCCAGGTGCAGTGAGGCAGAGTAGTGCAGGAAGCGGGGCGACGCCAGGGGCTTGAAGCACTCTGAGCGCCCACCTGGAGGACAAATACACACAGGCACCAAGGTTAACACAACAAAACAATACTGTCAAGGACAGGGGATCTGACTGTACCATCCATTCCTGGGGGAACCCCCAGGGGTGCACATATTTGTTCTAGCCCAACACTAACACACCTGATTTAAGATAACTAAATACGAAGCCATTGATAAGATCAATTAGGTGTGCTTGGGGTAGAACAAAAAGGTAAACACCCTGGGGGGCAGTAAATACACTGTTTAATTGTTCCTGAGCATTAAATCCTTTAGAGTATGAGTGGTATAAGATGACTGTACAGTAGTACAGTACCTGGTGGGAGGTGGCTGAGCCTCTGTTTGTAAGGCATTCCCCTCATAGCCAGCGCCTGGCTCCTCGACGACAGCAAGGGGGCGCTGTTCACCGCATGGAGATCTGCGAAAGGAGACAAAGTCTGTGACTCAAAAGTAACTACAGATCAACGTTCACCAATAGCAAGGACATCAAAACCATGCAAGGAAGACACCACATTGACAATCACCTTGCTTGTAATTATTTTCCCACGACTCCTTGAGCACGCCCATCTTGGGCTGCGAGGGCAAGGCCTGTTTCCATGGCAATGCCTGGCCATCCTGGACAACTGTGGCAGGCTGGGAGATGCGCTCCGTCACTGCGCCGTGATGCGAGGAGGTGGTGGTGTGGCAGTGGGGCCGCTTGGGGCATCGGGCAGGGCTGTTGAAGGTCTTGAGGCCATTACCCGTCAGGTCCACGTAGAACGTCCCGTAGACACCACAGCTGTCGGGCACAATGGGGACAGCCACGTCCAGAGAGCTGGGGTCCTTCTTGGCTGTGATGGGCAACGCTGGGAATAAGAAGCGGACCATTATTTGTCCCCCATGATGATGTTAAATGTTGTGCATCCACTTGTGTGAATTTGAAATGCTATGCATCCACTTGTGTGGCTGGAATTGTATTTTTAAGTTGTCAAATAAATTATACCTATCGATCTAAGATTGGAGAAATTCTGAGGCAGAATGGATCAAGTGTATTGCTTACGTAGCAGAGGTTCTGAGCTTCCATGATGAATAGCAGAGTTAGTTGCATAATCAACTGGTCCAGGACCAGTCTTTGTTATCCAGCGCATACTGGTAACAGTAAGAAATGCGGTAGGAGGAACTTCTTTTTGTTTATTTTTTTACCTTTATTTAACTAGGCAAGTCAGTTAAGAACAATGTCTTATTTACAATGACGGCCTACCAAAAGGCCTCCAAGGGGACAGGGGCTGGGATTAAGAATAAAATAAAAATATAAGACAAAACACACATCTCGACAAGAGCGACACCACAACACTACATAAAGAGAGACCTAAGACAACAACATAGCACGGCAGCAACACATGACAAAACAGCATGGTAGCAACACAACATGACAAAAACATGGTAGAACTGATTCTAGACCAGCTTTAAAGCAGAACTCACTAGTCCTTCTGAAGCCGGGGTTCTCCTGGCTCTGAGCCCACAGTCCCTGGTACTTCTCGTCACTCAGGGTCGGTCTCCACACACCCGAGATCCACGGAGAGTCTGGGGCCGCCATTCTGCAGAGACACAGATCAATCAATCAGTCAGCCAATAAATCAATCAATCCCATGTAATGGGTATGGTTAAAATGGCAAAACTAGGAGGCACATATAGTGGATCAGATCATATTACACATGAGCATACACGGAGTGTACAAAACATTAGGAATACCTTCCCCCTTTTGCCCTCAGAACAGCCTCAATTGATCGGCTATGAAAAGCCAACTGACATTTAAACCTGAGGTGTTGACCTGTTACACCCTCTACAACCACTGTGATTATTATTATCATCTGACCCTGCTATGAACATTTGAACATCTTGGCCATGTTCTGTTATAATCTCCACCTGGCACAGCCAGAAGAGGACTGGCCACCCCTCATAGCCTGGTTGGTTCCTCTCTAGGTTTCTTCCTAGGCTCCGGCCTTTCTAGGGAGTTTTTCCTAGCCACCGTGTTTCTACACCTGCATTGCTCGCTCTTTGGCGTTTTAGGCTGGATTTCTGTACAGCACTTTGTGACATCAGCTGATGTAAGAAGGCCTTTATGAATAAATGTAATTTAATTTGTTGAGGCATGGGCTCTACAAGCTGTCAAACGTATTCCCCAGGCATGCTGGCCCATGTTGACTCCAATGCTTCCTACAGTTGTCAAGTTGTCTGGATGTCCTCTGGGTGGTGGAACATTCTTGATACACGGGAAACGGTGCGCCTGGCACCTACTACCATACCCCGTTCAAAGGCACTTAAATATTTTGTCTTGCCCATTCACCCTCTGAATGGCACACATACACAATCCGTCTCAATTGTTTCAAGGCTTAAAAATCCTTCTTTAACCTGTCTCCTCCCATTCATCTTCACTGATAGAAGTGAATTTAACAAGTGACATCAATAAGGGATATAGCTTTCACCTGGATTCACCTGGTCAGTCTGTCAGGGAAAGAGTGTTCCTAATGTTTTGTCCACTTTGTGTTTAACGAAACAAAAGGTAGTGACATTGTCAATGAGCCACACTGTTTGTCTTCCACCTACCTGTGTTTTATGATGAGGTCCTCACTGGCCAACCTGTACAAACCTGCAAAATCCAGAGTCATAGTAATTTTATAGTCTCGTTGATTTCCCAATGAGGGTACACACCTTATACAGGAATACTGGAGATGGTAATGTTAATTCCGTCCTTGATATATTTTATCATAAGCATTTGACCTTGAATGATGAGTCCAAATCAACCTATGGAATGCAGGCCCACTATAATACAACCCTGTGAGGGGTGAAACCTTCAGTTACACATCAAATAACCAGAACATCTTGTTTTAGCTAAATAAAAAACCTGAATAGTTGCTAACGCTAATTATGTAACCATAATGGCACAGTGGACTAGCGTACCATGACATATCCATGCTCCAAATATCCTATGCCAAGCTAATACTAATGATACAACATATAAGCTATCCCCCAATTTCTGCCCATACAGACCTTTAGCCTTGATGTGGCCTCGTCCCAGGTGGTCGCCAGGCCGGGTGTGGCGGCGGTACAGGCAGACGGCCGTTATCACCAGGATGCACCACAGGAGGGCGCCAACACTCCCAATGAACACTGGGCCCCTCAGCACGGCCAGGACCTGAGTGAGGTCCCTACTGGGGCTGTCCAACTGGGGGGCCCCGGACCTCTGGGAGTCTGGAATAGGGAGGGACGGGAAAGTCAAAAATGAAGAGAAAAATGAGAGAGAGAGAGTTCAGGCTCTGTTGTGTGGGGGTTTATATAATATTTTAGGTTCTTCAAAGTAGCGACCCTTTGCCTTGATGACAGCTTTGCACAATCTTGGCATTCTGTTAACCAGCTTCACCTGGAATGTGTTTCAAACATGAAAAAAACGTTCAAAGTTCTTAATGATGGACTGTCATCTCTCTTTGCTTAATTGAGCTGTTCTTGCCATAATATGGACTTGGTCTTTTACCAAATAGGGATATCTTCTGTATACCACCCTTACCATGTCACAACAAAACTGTCTCAAAATCAATATTGGCTCAAAAGCAATAAGAAGGAAAGAAATTCCACAAATTAACTTTTAACAAGGCACACCTGTTAATTGAAATGCATTCCAGGTGACTACCTCATGAAGCTGGTTGAAAGAATGCCAAGAGTGTGCAAAGCTGTCATCAAGGCAAAGGGTGGCTACTTTGAAGAATCTTAAATGGAACATATATTTTGATTTGTATAATTTTGGGGGGGTTACTACATGATTCCATGTGTGTTATTTCATAGTTTTGATGTCTTCACTATTATTCTACAATGTAGAAACTAGTAAAAATAAAGAAAAACCCTTGAATGAGTAGGTGTGTCCAAACTTTTGACAGGTACTGTGTCCAAATTTTTCCCTAAAAAACAACAACAAATAAAACACTGAAATATCACATTTACATAAGTATTCAGACCCTTTACTCAGTACTTTGTTGAAGCACCTTTACAACAATTACAGCCTTGAGTCTTCTTGGGTATGACGCTACAAGCTTGGCACAACTGTATTTGGGGAGTGTCTCCCATTCTTTTCTTCAGATCCCTTCAAGCTCTGTCAGGTTGGATGAGGATCGTCGCTGCACAGCTATTTTTAGGTCTCTCCAGAGATGTTKGATCYGGTTCAAGTKCMGYCTCTGGCTGGGCCACTCAAYGACATTCAGAGACTTGTCTCYAAGCCACTCCWGKGTTGTRTTGGCTGTGTGCTTAGGGTCGTTGTRCTGTTGGAAGGTYAACTTTTGCCCCAGTCTGACATCCTGAGTGCTCTGGAGCAGGTTTTCATCAAGGATCTCTCTGTACTTTGCTCCGTTCATCTTTCACTCGATCCTGACTAGTCCCCCAGTCCTTGCTGCTGAAATGCATCCACACAGCATGATGCTGCCACCACCATGCTTCACCGTAGGGATGTTGCCAGGATTCCTTCAGACGTGACGCTTGGCATTCAGGGCAAAGAGTTCAATCTTGGTTTCATCAGACCAGAGAATCTTGTTTCTCATGGTATGAGAGTCCTGTAGGTGCCTTTTCAAACTCCAAGTGGGCTGTCATGTGCCTTTTACTGAGGAGTGGCTTCCGTCTGGCCACTCTACCATAAAGGCCTGATTAGTGGAGTGCTGCAGAGATGGGAGAACCATCCCAGAAGGACAACCACCTCCACAGAGGAACTCTGGAACTCTGTCAGAGTGACCATTGGGTTCTTGGTCACCTCCCTGACCAAGGCCCTCCTCCCCCGATTGCTCAGTTTAGCCTAAAGGCCAGCTCTAGGAAGAGTCTTGTTGGTTCCAAACTTCTTCCATTTAAGAATGATGGCCACTGTGTTCTTGGGGACCTTCAATGCTGC
This sequence comes from Salvelinus sp. IW2-2015, assembly GCF_002910315.2. Taxonomy (NCBI): domain Eukaryota; kingdom Metazoa; phylum Chordata; class Actinopteri; order Salmoniformes; family Salmonidae; genus Salvelinus; species Salvelinus sp. IW2-2015. Next base: position 33,597,169 of record NC_036860.1, on the reverse strand, counting down.
AGGCATTTTCTGGTACCCTTCCCCAGATCTGTGCCCCGACACAATCCTGTCTCGGAGTTCTACGAACAATTACTTCAACCTCTTGGCTTGGTTTCATAACCTTTTGGCGTTCGGTTGACCATAGATAACCGCTGCATGTTGTCACTGACCTATGACCACTCTATGGGGGTCACTCTGTACCCCGACGCCAGCTCCGTTGACCGTTGCCACCCGGACCCAGTACTGCTTCCCTGGGTAGAGAGGGGTTATTTCCAGACTGTAGGTCCCACCGTCCACTGTCCAGTTCAGGTACTGCTGCTCTTCCGACTGCACACACCACACCTGGACAGGACACACGGACACACACCCAGAGATCAAAGAGGGAACCAGGGAAGCATTACAGTTTGTGTGTGTGTGTGCTTTCAGGTGATTGATTCTTCAGCAGGAGTAATAGGCAACTCTGGTCCCGGAGAGCTGGCTTTTGTACCAGATCAACACACCTTTGATTAAACTTATCATGGTCTTCTCCCAGAAGTTCAACCACTTCTATCAAGACTGATTAGTTGAATCAGGTATTTCGCACTTGAACAAAAGCCTGCAGGCCAGGGTTGCATAGGACACCCTGTCAATACGATGTCTCATTAGAATGTGTGAATGTATTATGTCAGGTACTGAACATAGAGGAAAGAAAACTCACACTGGAATTTCTTGCATTCTCACAAACGTTTCATAAAACACATTGTGGAGRATACAAGAATGCCAGTGTGCTTGAGCAACTTCTTCAAGCATAGATACAAGAAGGTAAAAGGGGTTTTAAGTCATCTTGTTCTTACCTGGTATCCCTTGATGATGCCGTTGTGAGATTCATGGGGGGGAGGCTTCCAGGTCACATGGACCGTGTCATTATGGTCAGGGGTCATCGTTATGGAGATGGCCTGAGGTGGGGCACTAGGCACTGTGGGAGGATGGAGTGTCATGAAAATAACAACACGTGTAAAAACCACAGACACACAACCCATCTTGATTCAAAACATCGTTTTTAATCTTCATAGTACAAAATAGCACTGTATTGTTGGACTACTCCTGAGCTACAGTATCCAAAGAAACACCTATATTTTCATAAATGTTTCTTTAGAGTTGATAACAGCCAACTCTAACCGTTTTGAACCCTTACCTGTCTCAGGTACACCTAGGTGCCTGGTGTTGCTCTCCCGGCCGTACAGGCTGCTGCCGTAGGGACGCACTTTGAACTCATACTTGTAGCCCCTCTTGAGCGGGCCGACCAGTGTTTGGAAGTTTGGTAGAACAACCCTCTTAGCCGCCCAGTCCGAACTGGCGGGCAGGAGAGAGCGATAGAGGACCTCGAAACCATCCAGGTAGTGTGGCTGGGTTGGGAAAGACTGGAGCTGTAAGGAACAAAACAAAAGGAAAGCCACAGTTAAAAGATTTGCCTTTCTGGAGTAGAAACCCCAAAAAAGACAACCTTAAATCCGCATTATTTGAACGTTCTCTGTGACACGAAAATAATGTTCTGAACAAACGTGAAAAATGACAGACCTCAATCTTAGTTCAGCAAAAGGTTAATACCTAACAGTTTTCATAATAATACATGCGCCTTCATGTGACGTCTGATCTCCGTACCTTCCACTGCACTTGGGACATGTTGGAGTTTGGAGTCAGCACCGTCACATTCTCCAGAGCCACGCGCAGGGCCGACAACTCTCTGTGAAGGTCCCTCTGTCTGGTACTTGCGGCTTCTGTGAAGGAGGGAGAAGAATCTTCAGAGAAAATAATATTTTCTGTTCATAAATGGAAGTTCCCTACTGGCACTGAAATTGACACAAACTAAACTCCATATACATTTCCATAGTGATCCTAAAAACGGTTTACTTTAGATCCACACTCAATTCCGCCGCCAATTCAAGGACATCATAAAAAAGTCTGTGCCTAATATGGTCTTTGTTGTGCATTCCAGTTTGCTGTGTTCCCTGAGGAGAAATAGATATAGACTCAGCAAAAAAAGAAATGTCCTCTCACTGTCAACTGCATTTCTTTTCAGTGTAAATATTGTAAATAATGTGTGTAAATATTTGTATGAACATAACAAGATTCAACAACTGAGACATAAACTGAACAAGTTCCACAGACACATGACTAACAGAAATGGAATAAGGTTCCTGAACAAAGGGGGGTCAAAATCAAAAGTCAGTATCTGGTGTGGCCACCAGCTGCAATAAGTACTGTAGRGCATCTCCTCCTCATGGACTGCACCAGATTTGCTAGTTCTTGCTGTGAGATGTTACCCCACTCTTCCACCAAGGCACCTGCAAGTTCCCGGACATTTCTGCGGGGGAATGGCCCTAGCACTCACCCTCCGATCCAACAGGTCCTAGACGTGCTCAATGGGATTYAGATCAGGGCTCTTTGCTGGCCATGGCAGAACACTGACATTCCTGTCTTGCAGGAAATCACGCACAGAACGAGCAGTATGGCTGGTGGCATCGTCATGCTGGAGGGTCATGTCAGGATGAGCCTGCAGGAAGGGTACCACATGAGGGAGGTGGATGTCTTCCCAAAACCGCAACTCATCAGTGAAGAGCACTTTTTGCCAGTCCTGTCTGGTCCAGCGACGGTGGGTTTGTGCCCACAGGCGATGTTGTTGCCGGTGATATTTGGTGAGGACCTGCCTTACAACAGGCATACAAGCCCTCAGTCCAGCCTCTCTCAGCCTATTGTGGACAGTCTGAGCACTGATGGAGGGATTGTGCATTCCTGGTGTAACTCGTGCAGTTGTTGTTGTCATCCTGTACCTGTCCCACAGGTGTGATGTTCAGATGTACCGATCCTGTGCAGGTGTTGTTACACATGGTCTGCCACTGCGAGGACGATCAGCTGTCCGTCCTGTCTCCCTGTAGTGCTGCCTTAGGCGTCTCACAGTACGGACATTGCAATTCATTGCCCTGGCCACATCTGAAGTGCTCATGCCTCCTTACAGCATGCCTAAGGCACGTTCACACAGATAAGCAGGGACCCTGGGCAGTAGAAGGGCCTCTTTAGTGTCCTAYGTTTTCATAACTGTGACCTTAATTGCCTACCGTCTGTAAGCTGTTAGTGTCTTAACGACCGTTCTACAAGTGCATGTTCATTAATTGTTTATGTTTCATTGAACAAGCATGGGAAACAGTGTTAAAACCATTTACAATGAAGATCTGCAAAGTTATTTGGATTGTTACGAATTATCTTTGAAAGACAGGGTCCTGAAAAAGGACAGTTTCTTTTCTTGCTGAGTTGATTACATTTGGCTGTAAGGAAATAGGGTACGATAGGATAAACTTTGATTTCACCGAGGCGAAACTGGCTTAGACACACAGTCCTGCTGTACACAACATAAACACTGTACATTACATATTCAACCGATACACAACACATGAACGTAGCGTTGAAGGCCCAAGCTAAGCGCTCTTACCCTCCACCACTAGCTGTGCGCTGGCGGTGACCACCCCCACGTCGTTGACAGCTGTGCAGGTGTACCTCCCAGAATCCTGTGACGTCACATAGTGGATTTGGAGGCTCTGGTCAGGATTCACTAGATACCTACAGACATGACACAGAAATCAGTACAACATTCACTCTAGCAACTGCATGCAATTATTAGAAATCAAAGAATGACATATTATTGAACGGTATACTAAGTATGGCCTGTCATGACATATGTACTGACTGTGCTGTGGAGTAGCTGAGAGATTGTTTTTTAATGTTACATATACACCTCATGTCAATGACAGTTTTTAGTCTAATGTACAGTTAATGGACAAAGCTTTTGTAGTTGAATGCAAGAATCAGACCTGCCATTGGGCAGAGGGCCCTGCTCGCGGCTCCACTCCACAGCAGGCATGGGATCTCCTTTAGCCTCGCAGTAGAACTGGGCAGACTCCCCCATCCCCACCGACATATCCTGAGGCTTTAGCACCAACACTGGCTTGGCTGGGGATTGAGAAAGCACGGACAAATATGAAAAGTATGGTTAGTCATATCACACCTCTATGCATTTTATTGCATTCAATTCCATGCTATCCCTTTTATCAATAGCAAACATTCTTAGCAGAATGACATACCTTTTCCACAATGTTGTGCAGAGCCAAACTGTACTGTGCTGACTCAGTTCTTTTCACATTGTCATTTCCAGCCACTATGGTGGATGCATAATCAGGCCAGCGCTGTACAGCTTGGCTCAGTAGTGCAAAAAGGTTCTTGCTAAAATGCTGATGTACTATATATGGGGTCAGGGTTTATCTTACCTAGGACAGAAAGGCGGGCGGCCCTGCTCTCTCTTACTCCCACAGTGTTGGAAGCCACACAAATGTACACGCCAGAGTCATTCTTCTGGGCTGGGGCAATGATCAACTTCCCATTCAGCGCCTATAGGTCACATGGATAGCAATCACATATAGTAAAAAAAAAAAAAGGTTTCTTGCAGAGGATAAATAACCTTGTACGAGCCTTGGCTTGTGTGAGCCGAAATGGCTCATAGGAGCAGGAGCCTATCTCCTGTTTCTGTAGAGTGAACAGCTTGATGTACAAGTACACCCCCTGGACAGGATGCTAGTCTATCACAGGGCCTTACCCCCAATCTATCTCCTTAATGCTGAGTGCCAAACAGAGATGCATTGGGTCCCATTTTTTTGTCTTTGGTATGACTCAGCCAGGGATTGAACTCTCAACAGTCAAATCTCAGGGCTGACCCTCTAACCAGAAGGCCAATGAATTTGCCATTGCAGAGGATAAATTATCATCATTTTTGGTCCAAGATGATAGGTCCTCTTTTATTAACGAAGAAGGAAAATGAATGAAGCAGCCTGTGGTTTTAATCAAACTTTTGTACAACAATGCCCTCTATTGGTAAAAGGATGATACCACATCAGGATTGGAGAAATAAGTAATCAAACAAAACAGTATGATGAACKCCCCAGGTTGGTGTGGAATAAATTTCAGCTCCTGCCACCTCGGGAATTAACTAAAGTTAGAAAAATTCATTAAAATATGGAAAAAGCTACATGTTTTGAAAATACATTTTCTGTAATGAAATGCAGACTGACAACTGTCCCAATGTTAATTTCCAATTTCCAAACCCCTAAAAAGAATGTAGCTATTGTTAAGGAGGTCTCACAGTGTAATGCGGGTCAGTGTTGTTGATGGGGACCCCGTCTTTCTTCCAGGTAACGTTGGGCTCGGGGTGTCCCACCGGCGGGCTGCAGTTCATCACCGCCACCTCCTCCACAGCTACCTCCACATCAATGGGCTGCACCCGGAAGTCTTCACGGAGAGCTGGAAGAAGACACGACAGAGGAGGTCCATTCATAACCAGTGAGTCTGAGACTAGCTGGTGCACACTGCCATAACAGTACATTGTACGAAAACGTCAAAGTTAGTCTACAAGCCTGTAGTTCATAAACATTTCCAGGGAAACGTGCGGAGCACAATACACATCCCTGCCTGCTTGAATTGTCTTCCCGCAAATGAGAGTTTTGACCACCAAAAACAAGCAAGGCTTACAATAACCTCATCTAATGATTTTTTTAAACAAAACCATTACCATACATCACACAGCTCCAAATATCCAGATATTCTGTATACGGAATACATAGTGCCAACAACCACATACAGTACCAGTCAAAAGTTTGGACACCCCTACTCATTCAAYYYTTTTTCTTTATTTTTACTATTTTCTACATTGTAGAATAATAGTGAAGACATCAAAACTATGAAATAACATATGGAATCATATAGTAACCAAAAAAAGTGTTAAACAAATCCAAATATATTTTAGATTCTTCAAAGAAGCCACCCTTTGCCTTGGCAGCTTTGCACACTCTTGGCATTCTCTCAACCAGCTTCACCTGGAATGCTTTTCCAACAATCTTAAAGGAGTTCCCACATATGTTGAGCACTTGTTGGCTGCTTTTCCTTCACTCTGTGGTCCAACTTATCCCAAACCATCTCAACTGGGTAGASGTTGGGTGATTTTTGTATTTGTATTTATTATGSATCCCCATTAGCTGCTGCCAAAGCAGCAGCTACTCTTCCTGGGGTCCAGCAAAATTAAGGCAGTTTATACAATTTTAAAACATTACAATACATTCACAGATTTCACAACACACTGTGTGCCCTCAGGCCCCTACTCCACCACTACCGTATATCTACAGTACTAAATCTGTGTGTGTTTATGCATGTGTCTGTGCCAATGTTTGTGTTGCTTCACAGTCCCCGCTGTTCCATGAGGTGTTTTTTTAATCTGTGTTTTAAATCAAATTTTACTGCTTCCGTCAGTTACTTGATGTGGAATAGAGTTCCATGTAGTCATGGCTCTATGTAGTACTGTGCACCTCCCATAGTCTGTTCTGGACTTGGGGACTGTGAAGAGACCTCTTGTGGCATGTCTTGTGTGGTATGCATGGGTGTCCGAGCTGTGTGCCAGTAGTTTACAGACAGCTCGGTGSATTCAACATGTCAATACCTCTCATAAATAAAAGTAGTGATGAAGTCAATCTCTCCTCCACTTTCAGCCAGGAGAGATTGACATMAATATTATAATCTAGTGTTATTCCAAGCAGTTTAGTCATGTCAACTTGCCCAATTTCCACATTATTTATTACAAGATTTAGTTGAGGTTTAGGGTTTAGTGAGTGATTTGTTCCAATTACAATGCTTTTAGTTTTAGAAGGGTTAGGGTTAGTAACTGTGATTGTGGAGGCCAGGTCATCTGATGCAGCACTCCATCACTCTCCTTCTTGGTCAAATAGCCCTTACACAGCCTGGAGGTGTTGGGTCATTGTCCTATTAAAAACAAATGATAGCGCTACTAAGCACAAACCAGATGAGATGGCGTATCGCTGCAGAATGCTGTGTTAGCCAAGCTGGTTAAGTGTGCCTTGAATTCTAAATAAGTCACCAACAGTGTCACCAGCAGAGCACCCCCCACCGTCACACCTCCTCCTCCATACTTCACGGTGGGAACCACACATTCGGAGATCATACGTTCACCTACTCTGAATCTCACAAAGACGCCAGACCAAAGGACATATTTCTACCTGTCTAATGTCCATTGCTCATGTTAATGAACTTATCCTCTGCAGCAGTAAACTCTGGGTCTTCCTTTCCTGTGGCGGTCCTCATAGCGCTTGATGCCAGTTTCATCATAGCGCTTGATGGTTTTTGTGACTACATTTGAAGACTCTTCAAAAGTTAATGAAATTTTCTGGATTGACTGACCTTCATGTCTTAAATTAATGATGGACTATTTTCRCTCTTTGCTTATTTGAGCTGTTCTTGCCATAATATGGACTTGGTCTTTTACCAAACAGGGATATCTTCTGTATTCCATCTCTACCTTGTCACAACACAACTGATTGACTCAAACGCATTAAGAGGAAAGAAATTCAACAAATCAACTTTTAACACGGCACACCTGTTAATTGAAATGCATTCCAGGTGACTATCTCATGAAGCTGGTTGAGAGAATGCCAAGAGTGTGCAAAGCTGTCCAGGGCAAAGCCTGGCTACTTTGAAGAATCTCAAATATAAAATATATTTTGATTTGTTTAACACTTTTTTGGTTACTACATGATTCCATATGTGTTATTTCATAGTTTTGATGTCTTCACTATTATTCTACAATGTAGAAAATAGTAAAAATAAAGAAAAATCCTTGAATGAGTAGGTGTGTCCAAACTTTTGACTGGTACTGTACGTTCCTCAGAGGTCTCAAACAATTCATAGAGCAAACTTGACCGGTCTACAGTGACATAACCACAAGTACATGACAGACAAGCCTGACCTCTTGACAGGAACAAGTCATGTTTACTCAATCATTAAGAGTAACTGTGAACCATTTAGGTTGAAGGTCTAAGGAGCTTCCTCCCATTATATCCAAAAGAACAGAAACAATGGCCTTTCACCTTGAATGTATAAATTACAACATYCTTAGGATGCCTGTTTAAATCCTCACTGATACCATTACATTGCAACACCAAATGGAATCATGAGACAAAACATTTTTGGACACACAATGGTCTAGTGCCATAAAGTACAAGTAGAATATCTCCAATCTTTTGTTCAGCAAAATATTAAGGAATGATCTTAAGCTGGAGTTCTCTAAAATGCAGATACGTGTATTCTTCAACTTAATAATTAGCCGGAAATGAACTTAGCCCAACTTTTGAATTAAAAGTGATGCATGGTTTYTTGCTGTTTAGGCTACTTTTCCTAACCAGTTCAACTATACTGACAAAGGTCACGATTACACGATTATCTTAATGAAACTAACACAGATAAATAAAGGTTAAATTCTAGATATACCACAATCCTCCTGCTACTGTTCTCTAAAGTACTGTCGATCTGCCAACTGAATCTAAATTAAGTACCACTGTCTATTGTCCCAATGGCTCCACCACCAAATGTACTGCTCCAAGGAAGTTCCCCCAACAAGTCAATCAGCCACTAATTATACCATCCAGCTCAGGAATCCAGTGGTCTCCGGGTGACCCTGTTTTGGGTGCAAACAGAGGCTGGGGGTCAGGGGTCATTTAGCAGTGTTTGTCCTGGAGAGGGGGTATTCATTGACATTGGACCCCCTTACTTATTCTCTGTAATCACAAAGACAATCTCGCTCTCTCTTCCTCTGGAGCAGGATTCTGTGGATCTGTGGATACTGGGGGCTTCCCGTTGACCTCAAGGATCATATATCAGCTTGATATAATGTTAAAGATCAGCATGGAGGTAGAGAGGAAGTGAATGGGACAGGATGTAGGAGAGAGCCATACAACAAAGACAATAGAATGTATTCTAAGACCACAGTTTCACATCCATCTGGCATAGGGTTCCATAGTCTTGGTCCTGGAAAGCAGCCTTGTGTGGTTTTGGTTCCATCTCAGTATAAGCACACCTGATTCAGCTAATCAATATCTTGAGTGGTTTATTAGTTACCGCACACTGTCTCTTAGTCTCTTCACTCACATGATCTATAACAGTGTGATGGTACCTCTCTTCATCCTAGTGTGCAATTAGTTTTGCATGGTATCTTGGCATTTACAGTGCCTTCAGAAAGTATTCGTACCCCTTGACACATTTTATGCCAATTTATTAAAAACAAAATARAGAAATAGCTCATTTACATAAGTATTCACACCCCTGAGATGTCAGAATCACCTTTGGCAGTGATTACGATCAGTCTTTCTGGGTAAATCTAAGAACTTTGCACACCTCGGGCCTCATTTGACAATATTGGGAGGAACTATTCTAAAATACAACTTACGAAAGGAATTTAGAATGTTAATACGCATAGAAAATGTTTGAGTTATCAAATAATCCTATGAGTGCACACCGGTAGGAGATCACCATTGCTAAATACAAATTGTTCTCAGCCTCAGTACACGACCTTGGCTATTTGCATTTCGAAATGTCCCTAATTAACCATATATGGTCCAAATTATTCCTTTAAAGCATGTGGGGGAAATAAAATGGCGTACCATGACATACAACGCCGCAAACAAAAAAAGCTTAGAAAAAAATAATGATCCAAGAATGAAATACAGGTGTTAGTGTCAGAGATTGAGTACAATCAAAATATTATATTTGGCTTGCTCAGTTGTGGCTTGACCAGTAAAAATAGCTACAAAGAGAGGACCATTGAGCCAATTAGTTACATTAGCAATGGCAAATATACTTCAAATGAGCAGGCAACACTCATCAATAAGCCATCCATCCTCAACAGCTCCTTCCTGTAGGCGTATAGGCCAACATTGCTGTTCTGCAGAATGAACGAGTTGTGCGTACCACCTGGCCACCACATTTAGCAGCATCTTTTGCGCACCACATAACCTATCGCCTGCACATTAAGAGTGGAAGCCTTTTCTGTTGACATAGTTGAAATCGTTTTAGGATGGTGCTTTTATGGTGATGTGGGTGCGTTCTACTCCTCCATTCATATTTGTGAATCCATTGTTGGCAACAAAAAAAAAAATCTTGACTTCAACCCGTAGTGCGATGGTGTATGAAAATTGTATGTTACAGTTTGTTTTGCTGATGATTGTATCCAAAACATTACCTCATCGAGGGTTGTGAGCAGTGGCGGTTCTAGCTTGTATGGCTCCCTGAGCGAACGCCCCCCCCCGCCAACAAAATAAAGCACCGTTCTGCACTAACTAATTTTTATTCAGACATTTGGAACAGCACAAATAAATAATCATAACATTAAAAATGATATAAATATAAAAATATACGCAAAAATAAGATTCAAAAATATCAAAAAGAAGTAACAAAGACAAATAAAAACGAATTGTAGTATATAAATACAAGTAAAAAAGATTATCAAATTATTACACTATTACCCTATTGCTAACAAAAACAACACAAATAAAACTAAATTGCACAAATCCTATATCACACAAATAGAATAACCTGATTATTACACTACTGCACTTCAAACAAGAAACACAAACGAAATTGCTCAACTGCCATCTAAACCCTGATCTTTCTTGCCTTGATGCAAAGTCATCAATTACATCATCATAAGAAATCTGCTCAGCAATTGCATGGTTAATACTGATGACAGCAAGGCTACTAAGGCATTCCTGTGACATGGTGGACCTCTGGTAGAATTTGATGAACTTTAGCTTTGAAAAGCGCCTCTCTGCTTGAGCTACGGTCACTGGAAGAGCAAGACAAATTCTGAGAGCAGTCCACAAATTTGGATACATTTGGACTGGTTTTATATTATTCTTAACGATTAGGCACAAACCAGAACAAAATTCAACAATATGTCTGTGAAACTATATATTCACAGTATTATGAATTAATTGTGATTTATTTGGTAGCATTTCGTGGTGTGACTGATTTTACTAATTYCATTAGTACTGTACAAAGTTAGAGGTGCACTATTTGATGGAGTCCCCTGGTCCCCTACCTCGGGCTTCCAGTGGGTAGACCTGAGGTCAACCTCCCCATCTCGTACTTCTGAGTGGGAGACCTTCCCAGGCAGTAGCCTGCCTAGCTCACAAACTAGAATCAGGGCGCCCACTCCGACAAGGTTAATTGACCCACAGTCCCACACGGTGACATGATATCATTGACGTGATGTGCAAATGAGCGATGGAAAACCGATCGCACAAATGTCACCATTACACATTTTTTGGGGAGTGCGCCCCGTGACCTGGGCGGTGCCCATGTCGCCTATACCGAAATCCGCTACTGGTTGTGAGACACTGATCGGCAAGCTCCCGCTGAAAAATGCATTTTGCCAAAGACCCGAGGGTGGATAGCACTTGGATTTGCACTGGAATGGCATGCGTTTGTCTTTTTAAAGTAGGTCTTAAATCCTCGCAAATTGGTTCATCAGATAATTTCCCAAAACCAATATGTACTTTCTGCCAAAAACAATCCCACCTGTCTCTATAAACACGCTTTCTACGAAATGCAGCGTGCCAAATCTTCAAATAGAGCGAGATCAGCCTCGTGACATTTCCCATTATCTCAGTCTTTTATAGTATTTCAACAATGGTTTCACTTTCACACGTAACTCTAATTTAACAAATGACTGTATTTTATAAGGATTATTATTGGAACAAATTCACTAATGTAGTCAAGTTATATGACTGTCAAGATATGTTTAATGAATTCACAATGGAAATACAACTATTATTACCCTCGATTTGTTTTAATGTTCAACATATATTTTCCCCATTCTACGCTTGACAGGAAGTTCCCTTACACTTGGCATTGAGCATTATGCATGGTCATGGCTGTGCGTAAAGTTACTAACACTCTCAAGCAAACGTGCATATTGATAAATCTCACACTTTGCGTGGAAATGATCCCACGCATGGTTTATGCACAGATGTGCCTACACATGATTGATAAATGAGGCCCCTGGATTGTACAATATTTGCACTTTGTTCTTTTTTAAATTCTTCAAGCTCTGTCAAATTGGTTGCTGATCATTGCTAGACAGCCATTTTCAAGTCTTGCCATAGATTTTCAAGCCAATTTAAGTAAAAAAATGTAACCAGGCCACTCAGGAACATCCAATGTTGCCTTGGTAAGTAACTCCAGTGTATATTTGGCCTTGTGTTTTAGGTTATTGTCCTGCTGAAAGGTGAATTTGTCTCCCAGTGTCTGTTGGAAAGCAGACAACCAGGTTTTACTCTAGGATTTTGCCTGTGCTTAGCTCTATTCTGTTTCTTTTTATCCTAAAAAACTCCCTAGTCCTTGCTGATGACAAGCTTACCCATAACATGATGCAGCCACCACCACCTGCTTGAAAATATGAAGAGTGGTACTCAGTGATGTGTTGTGTTGGATTTGCCCCAAACATAACACATAACGCTTTGAATTCAGAACAGCGTTAATTTATTTGCCATGTCTTTTGCAGTTTTACTAGTGCCTTATTGCAAACAGAATGCATGTTTGGAATATTTGTATTTTGTACAGGCTTCTTTTCACTCTTTCATTTAGGGTAGCATTTCTGGAGTAACTACAATGTTGTTGATCCATCCTCAGTTTTCTTCTATCACAGACATTCAACTCTGTAACTGTATTAAAGTCCCCGTTGGCTCATGGTGAAATCCCTCATGGTGAAATCCAGGGAACTGAGTTAGGAAGGATGCCTGTATCTTTGTAGTGACTGGYTGTATTGATACACCATCCAAAGTGTAATTAATAACTTCACCTTGCTCTAAGCTAAGGGATATTCAATGTCTGCTATTTATTTTACACATCTACCAATAGGTGCCCCCTTCTTTGCGAGGTACTGGAAAACCTGTGTTTGAAATGTACTGCTGTGGGATACAGAGATGAGGTAGTCGTTCAAAAATCATGTTAAACACTATTATTGCACACAGAGTGAGTCCATGCAACTTATTATGTGACTTGTTAAGCAAATTGTTTAGGCTTGCCATAACTTATTTAGGCTTGCCATAACAAAGGGGTTGAATACTTATTGACTCAAGATATTTCAGCTTTTCATGTTTTATTAATTTGTAAACATTTCTAAAAACATAATTCCACTTTGACATTATGGGGTATTGTGTGTAGGCCAGTGACACAAAATCTAAATTTAATCCATTTGAAATTCAGGCTGTAACACACCAAAATGTGGAAAAGGCAAGGGGTGTGAATACTTTCTGAAGGCATTGTATGACAAGATAAATGCATGTCCATCTAGTTTGAAAGACTTCCCCACAGTCTTACCTGCGATATAGAGAGAGGCATTGCGGCTGGTGGCCTTGCCTGCGCTGTTCTTTGCCACGCACGCGTACACACCCTGTGTCTGACTCCGCCTCCCAGGGACCACCCTGAGGAAGAACAGGCTGCCCCCTGACAGAACGATGGGCCGCGATTGGCTGTCCAGCTTGTCCATCTCCAGGGGCTGGCCATTGTGGAGCCACTCGATGGAGGGCTCGGGTGTGCCTTCGGCACGGCAGGAGAGGGTGGCAGGGCTGCCTACCTTGACCACCACGTCTGAGGGGTGGTGGACGATCAGCGGGGTTACCTCCACTACCTCCGCCCTCAGCCTGGAACCTGCAGGGAACAAAAACAGTGGATGGAGGAACGATGGAGAAACTAAGGTTCTGTCAAAATAGGCTATTGCATCTGTTAATTCACAGAAGCTCTGGCAATAGTTTATTACTATTACTATGCATACTATTCATTTAGCAATGAATGGGGTGAAGAGGACGAGATCGGGTGTATTCAGGCTGGTATGGCCGTAAGCCATGGAACAAGAGTTGGATAAACTATTTCAAGTTCATGTAACTCAAAAACTTTGAGGAACTAGAATAGCCATTCCATTTTAAAATGGCCCTGATATTATTACTGTGTTTATAAGAGAATACTCTAGTGAGCAAAAAGCTTACAGCATCTGATATTCCCAAGCGGTCTTCCAACCAAATAGTAACCAGTTCTGACCCTGCTTAACTTCCGAGATCGAGCATATTCAGGCTGGTCTGGCCGTAAGCCATGGAATGAGAGGTGGATAGACTATTTCAAGTCTCATGGACAGTCAAAAAACTAACTTTACATTAATATTCCTTTCCTWCTATCAGGTCCCAAGGGATGTACTGATTCATACACCCATTCTAGTAATATCACAAACAAACACAAGTCATGGATGACCTTCCATTCCTAACTCACGTAACGGGAGGCCGTGTACAATCTAATCTTGGGTCAGTGTTTTAGGCTACATACGTCAACAAGCATCTCCTTTGGGAGTCTCGCCAATGCTTTTCACYCCATAAGCAACTCCCACCTTCAAAAACAAGTTTTACTGTGTTGGAGAGCAACAATGTAGTACAGTATGACTCAAAGGCTAATGACAGATGGAGAGGTAGTGCGGAAAACATGTTTGTCCCAAAGTGGTCTCAAACAAACTCTGACTGAAGTAGTCTGAAGTGTGTGGTCCTCTTTTCAAAGTGGAACAAGGGTATACTTAAGAGTCAGTAATAGTGGGCTTTTACAGTAGAGACACCACACCCAGAGAGTGGCCCCTAGTTCAGGGTCAGCTCACACACTCAAGTAAAAGCATCCACCACAAACAAGCATAGACACCGGCTACCAACAAACAATGCCTATTCTTAGGCCAGCAGCATTGGAATTCCATTGTTCGGCCCGTGGTATTGGATGACTCCAAGTTGGAGGAAGTGGGGGGATTCTGTGGTACTTCCTGTATGGGACAGGAAGCTAAACCAGTCGCAAGGCCGTTTGCCCCCCCCCCCCCCCCACACACTAAACAATAGAACAACATTCCTTCACGCAAACACAATCAAGAGGGCTCAAAGGGAAATCTGTCACCTGTGCACTGAGTGCGTGGCAGTGGACCCCTGCTATTATTGCCCCGGCGACAATGCCTTTATTGAGTGGCAATGTCAAAACACTATTGATGCTAAGGCTTACACTGGCGCTATGTACTATTGGATAAAAATTGGACTCTGGCCATTGAGCTGTGGTAGGCTATATTTGGTTGTGTTGATTTTGATAATGAACATTGCAACTGGAACAGCTATCTGATGGATGCTTTCATCATGTACGAGATGACATGCTTTCAAAGACTGTCAAGATTATTTTGATAGGATTTCAGATGTGTTACAATCAGCTAATCTTGCAAATGTCATTTGCAACACTAGGCTAGCCATAGGTCTACCCCTGATTGTGAGGTAAGACATTTTTGTCAGTGGCTTGCAAAGTTTATATTGTTTCAGACAAAGCTATTTCCTGAGGGAGAGCCCACACTTAAGTCATAAAATGATTTTGAAAAATGTAAAGCAGTTTCAATTAAATATTTGCATAATATGCATATTATTTACAAAACCTATAGAGTAGACTAATATTATTTTCTAAATGGTCACTTCCATAAAGATTGGAATAACAATAGTCTAGTACTGTGTCAAACAGATGGGCTGACTCGGCAGGTGCTGTAGGCTACATCAACTGTTAATTATTTACTGAACAACAAAGTGCCATTGAAAAGTAGGAAGATGATTTGAAGCAAGCAGGGGAAACAAACAAAAATCACCAACAGGAGAGAACTCTATTTGCTATGTATCACATATGGCTAAAGCCTGGTGTTAAAAAGCTTAGCCTATCAATAAACAAATGGTGCCTGATACCACTAGAAACTTATTTTGAGAATGAGCTCAATTCATTCAAATAGGCCTCACAAACCAGGCCATAATAACAGAGCCATTGGAAA
Organism: Salvelinus sp. IW2-2015; assembly: GCF_002910315.2. NCBI lineage: Eukaryota > Metazoa > Chordata > Actinopteri > Salmoniformes > Salmonidae > Salvelinus > Salvelinus sp. IW2-2015. Next base: position 33,581,451 of record NC_036860.1, on the reverse strand, counting down.
AAAAAGGGTGGAAATATAGGCAGGGGAAACTTTTATAATTAACTTTATTTACTCAAATTGCTAGCAATAGTAATAATTAAATAAACTATAAATGCATTAGCTGATATGTTTACCATAGGCCTACYGTACATTACATGTATCATATACAAATAACAGCCTCACCTGCAAGGTTTCCAAGAGCGGCGAAAACTACCAACATTCTTATAAACATCTGTTCCGTCATTTTATGTTAGGTCTCCGAAGTATGTAAACAAATCGTTATTGCATCGTTCACCTATCTGGTGCATATTACTTCACTTGAGGAGGCGCGTTTCCTGTTTTACGCACAAATCAAAGTTCCATTTGAGGAGGTTTCTTCTCCAGATTGATTAAGATTTTCCAGATAATTCCATTGGTGTTTCGTTTGCCATTCCATCACACATTGATGACCACCTTATCTAAATCCAAGAGAGCACCAATGCAATTAGCAACAGTCCCAAGTGACTGCCATGTGAACAGAAGAGGCAGGCAAAGTGGCAACAGGTCGCCGCCTAAAAAATGCGACACTCCCCCGTTTTAACTCCCTGGCTGAAAATGTGTCTTTCGTCGCATGAGGGGCTTAAGCCACCGTTCTAATCACCAACACATCATTGGGATAGTTGCAGAGGAATAAAAGCGCTGCCACACAGTCTACACAGGATATAGGCTATTGTGGGTTAATTTGAACATCGTTTCCTCAAATGCAACACTTTTTCATAGAATAATAAGATCATTTGCATTTGGGGTACGTTGAAGCCTGTTTACATCTATTTCAATGTTCCCTCATTTGAAGTGCCAATTTGAGGTTWTCACTTCGGGTAGCCTACAGCAATATTGATCCTCATAAGCTACTGTATATTGGTTGCCTTTATATTTGGTTGCCTGCGTCCTTTGAATGATTATGCACTGAGTGTACAAAACATTAGGAACACCTGCTCTTTCCATGGCATAGACTGACCAGGTGAATCCAGATGAAAGCTATGATCCGTTATTGATGTCGCCTGTTAAARCTACTTCAAATCAGTGTAGATGAAGGGGAGGAGACAGGTTAAAGAAGGATTTTTAAGCCTTGAGACATGGATTGTGTATGTGTGCCTTCAGAGGGTGAATGGGCAAGACAAAATATTGAAGTGCCTTTGAACAGGGTATGGTGGTAGATGCCAGACACACTGGTTTGAGTGTATCAAGAACTGCAACGTTTCTGGGTTTTCACACTCAACAGTTTCCATGTGTATCAAGAATGGTCCACCACCCAAAGGACATCCAGCCAACCTGACACAACTGTGGGAAGCATTGGCATCAACATGGGCCAGCATTCCTTTGGAACGCTTTCGACACCTTGTAGAGTCCATGAGGTTCTGAGAGCAAGAGTGGGTGCACCTGAWTATTATGAAGGTGTTTCTAATGTTTTGTACACTCGGTGTAATACAGCCAGAAATGTGGAATGGTCGTCTTTTTTTGTTGAAAACAATTTGTAGCAGCAGCTCTGTCAACACTGCATGGAAAGACAGGAAATGAGGAGGCTCCCATGCTTCTAAACAATACATGGAAATGACTTAATCTTATATTTCATGAACTGGTGACATTCTACAGTTCTTGCAATCATATCTCATGGTTAATCATGGTAGAATTTAATCTAAAAATAAGAAGTTGCAGAGCAAAAAATGAGAAATGCTAAGAATTGTTTTGTAGATAGAAGCAATCACAATAACATCTGCTATCAGCCTTTTTCAACTGATTTAAATGACTTATGGAGAGGTTTGACTTGCTCTAGCCTACAGATGCATGCAGCGTAGGCCTTAAGAATAACAGATGCATTCTGATGTTTTCTTTTAGCGTTTAGAGTTTTAATTGAGACATTTTAARTGAACCAAAATGGATACATCTCTCTTTTACACCCTGCTACAAAGACACTCAGATGTCATCACCTAGTGATCCATTACAGCAGAAACAAGGAGGCACGGCTAGAGCATAGCCGTGAGGAGAAAAGAAAAACMACTTTAGGAGCTAATAGTTACTTATCCCAATTACCCCAAATCCTGTAAAAACAGGGCTCCCGGAGGGAGATGTTGAGAAGAGAAAGGGAGAACTACCAATGGTAGTCCATTCCCTCCAAACAAACACATAAATAAAGTGTTGTTTAGTGAACCGGCAATTGTTTCGGTCTWAAAAGGCCCAGTCGAGGTGACGGAAGCTTATATTGATCCAACAACTCGGGTTAGATGGCCCCGGCCAGCTTCCAGACATTTTCAAAAGGTTTAGAGATTGAAGAAGGATGGCTTGCTCTAAACACATGGCATGGAAATGATGTTGGGTTAAATATGTGCTGAAGGATGGCTTTAAAGAATTTACCCAGTAGGTATTTTATAAACATGAAGAAGTTCTAAGTCAACTGTTTGAGCCACAATTGTTCCTAAAGACAAGTTGAAAGAAGAATGCCATGGAACAAACCTATTGGCTGCAGTTAATGAGGTCTTCAACAATTTTGATGCCAATACAGGAACAAGAGTACACTCGGATGAATCTGACCCAAGTCTACTTATACTGGTTTTCTATCAATCGTCCAATACATTTTCTTTTGTGTTTTCCATCTTCAAGATGTCACGCATTGGTCCACACACTGGGACACATAATGAGTGCAATGTTTCTCATAACAGCTTGGGGCAGGCATAGCRGTCTCACTCTACAAAGAAATCATGCACTTCATATGCAAATGACAAGCTTGCATAATTCATATAGAACTGATCATTTATGTATTTCACTTTTCATAAGTAGTTAATTGGATACAAAATATGTATGGGACCAACATTCTTTAGACTTTGATTGCCAACTTGGTGATGTCATTCTGTACTATTTTTTGATACACCGACAGTCGATCAGATATACATTACCTAATCAGTAATGCATTATCAATAAGACGCCTAATTGCAGGAAAGCATTATTAATTCATGATATAGCCTAACTCCACAACTTCTATACTGCAATGAACTGCACCAAAGATGGATATAGTGGAACATGGAGAACCGACTGGGCTAATAGCATTAGCACTCCACAACACTATTGAGCTCATCAATCCTTCTTTACTATGGTACAGGTTTCCCTCAAAAGACATTTGAGCAAGGTCAGGGGGGAAGGAAGGGTGGTGCTTACCTTTTCTCCGGTGTGGCCTGTCCCTATGAGGCCGATGCTGCTGGTGCTCCAATCGATGACGGACATGCTCCTTGACCTGTGTCTTTGACCCCTCGGCCAATCCCGGCTCAGGTAGACATGTGCATTGGCATTGAAGTGACCCTTCCGCCCAGGTATAGATCCAGGTCGCCCAGAGCAGACACATTCCAACCTGCATCTTCTAGCCTCTGCGTCTTCCCTATCTGGATGACAGCTCTACGCCAAAGCTCCGTGCCTAGCGCACAATCTCTGCCCCTGGTAGAGCCCCAACAGGCACATCTCAGCTAGTCTCTCCCCAGACAACTCTTAGACCTCCCTGCGTTAAATTATTTGGAGATTGTTATAAAGAATGTTTTTTCTTTATATTCCTTGCACCCTGGCTTTTGTGCTCTCCTTCCTTCTCTCCCTCTCTCCCTCCCTCTTTCTTTTTTTGCCTCTCTCCTTGCTCTCTCACTTCTCTTTCTCTGTGCCTCTTTTTTCTTTGGGGGGGGGGTAAAATATGTTGGGGGGGAAAACAATGATTGAAAAACAAGTTCAGGCCCCATACTGGGAGAGGAGCGCAGAGAAGGGGACCAAGGGGTCCTGTCTCCTCCAACAGCATATGTGTCATTCGTTCTGCACGGAGCAGGGGGACAGAAAACAAGGCCTGGAGGGGGAGGAGAAAGGGAAGAGAGTTTGGGGCAGGGGGAGGATACAGAGAAGCCTGTTTTACCAAAGCTAGGTCAGTTCCATTAATCAAGTGTCTACCAGCTGACTGATCAAGTCCAGCACAATACCACTTTCTCCACTCTGCAACATCAAAGGGATTGGATATGCATCACGCCTCCCCATCCATTGGTTTGTGTTCTGAGATAATTTTTTCAAGGGAGACTGACTAAAGTAGGCAGGCGGTATCTGTTACTGTGTGCCCCCCTTTTCTGCCCATAGCGCTTTAGACCAAGGATTGGACAGGGAGTGTTTCTGACCCTCTCCGAAAACTCTAAATGCATCAATGCAAGAAAGGGTAAGCCTTTGTTGGAGGATATTCATGCTTTTACAACAAGGAATATTACAATATGCCATGAAAAGCCAAATGCAAGATGGAACAAAGCTAGACATCAAGGCCGGTGCATTCTCATTTGTTGAGGTGTAGATAATTCATTTTCACTGGTGACAATTTCAATTTTCGGAGCTCACGTATCAATTATCTGGCCAGAAGAACGSCAGTTCCCTTTGATAAGAAGGGAAAGGGAAAAAAAAGGGCCACAAAGGGTTATTTTTTTCACTCGCGGTCTTCCTTTAACGAGGCAACTCAAATACCCATTGCCCACCCCCCACTAGTGCAACTAGCAAGGCAAATTTGTAGCCGCCTGCTCGCACAGTAGGAGCCCTCGTACATCATCTTAGATCAGCGATCACAATCTGACAAAAGTTTTTTACAACGACCTTGTCGAAACGTTCTGGTCCGATGTTTCAACAATCACTATCCAGTCCAGCTGGTTGGAGACTAGAGGACTTGGGGGAACAGAGGTAATAGAGGTACCATGCTGGGCTAACACATCAGACCTGATCATGGGTTTTATCCCAACAACCTCTTGACAACTTTCTCTTTGTGCTCAGCAACCGCTAATGGACAATGACAGACTTGACGTTGATGTACTAAAAGTCACTATGGGGRAGGGAGATGCATACAGCAGAGGGAAAACTTCTGCTGTATGCATCTATTCAGCAGTGAGCAGTACACATTACGATACATAGCTAACCAAACTGTAAACCTCATAAAACCACCCTGATTTTCATATCTGATTGGCTACATCATCTTTCCAATGTGAATTCAGCTCCGAAGTCTAATTATTGAGTTCAATGAGCTATCACTATTCCATTTCAGGAACATGTCTGTGCCAAGTCAATAGTACAAACACCTCTTGCATCGTTAACCCTTTCTTCAACACTTCATTGAGCTATTCAATTGAAAATCACTCTGAATCCAATTGATACAAAGAGCAAGACCAACAGGTGTGCCCTGTCCTCCCTGTGTATGAACTGACCAGACCACCAAACACACACAGATCTTTCCTTTGGACCACAGTGACCATCTACCACAGACAACCCATCTCTCACTCCGTCATTACGWCCACAGTCTTTTTAAAGCCTGACACCGTAACCCCTTCCCCGGGAGGTGGCCCATGTTCGGACACCTCTCCCCACAATCACAGAGGGATCCCCGAAGAGCCACGCTTTGCCCCGTGATGGGCCGTCGGGTCTGAGCTGACAGGAGGCCATTGGAGAGCACTCTGACCTCTAAATTGGGCCTTCATCTTCACCCAGGGAGGAGGTAATCCCCTCCTGAGAGAGGGCTAAGAGGAAAGAGGCGACGCCGGCTCCTGGGACTCTGGATTTGTCCTAGAGTGTGTGGGGCACTGACAGCACCCTCTGGCCTCGCACAAAGGGCGTAATGGAGCGAGACCGGGGCGSCAGTGAGAAAATCCACAGTCCTCTGCCCCAAAAATACATCGGCAGTTGCCAGGGCAACACTGCACCAAGCAAATTTCTACCCCCCAAAACAACTAATTTCCCAGCTATGGTGAAGCAGCCAGCCAAGCCAGGGTAGTGAGGGGACTCACTGGAGGTTTGGATGTTCCCAGTTCCACTCGTTGGACAGGGAGCCTTAATCAAATTCAGGCTTTGAGGGATTTAGAAGCAGCTCACCCATTTTTGGTGGGCTTTTCCCCTGTATAAGCCCTCAACAAAAAATGTATAGTTTTGAAACCTATAACAAATTGGGAACGGAGGCCTGCTGAAAACTTGCCAGCCGAGTGGATCAAAGATCCATCGTCAATACCGGCAGTGCTAAACCATTGGCTCTTGTCTCCTGTCAAACAGCATGGAAGGGATGCTCTAACCATGGGTCAGGGTGTTGGAGCACTGATAGAGGATCTTCAGGGTTAGCTTGGATGAGAGGGGAAAGGCTTGATGACACTGGCCATATTACACCAGGAACGGAGGATGAAGGATAGGGTGCGGGGGGCAAGGCAGGAGTTCTGCTTCAATGCATCTCAAAACAGGCTCTAGTGAGGAGGAGCACACTCCCCTTCCCCTCCTTTTCCCCCTCCCCTGCTTCAAAACCAAGCACCACTCCCACATCCTAGGCTTTGCACACCTCTTTGCCCCCACATCTCTCTCTCCCTCTCTTTTTCTCTCTCTCCAGTCCCCCCACCCATCTCTTTGTATGTCCAGCTGGCTGCTCCACAAAGGCTCTGGATCGAGGTTCCAAAAGAGCTTCAAACCCCCAGACGCTTTGTTCTGCCCATTTTCCCACTCCCCAGAGAGGGAGTTTGGTAACAAAAATGATAATAAAAAAAGGGATAAAGCAAAAGAAAGAGTGAGAAAGAGTTGGATCGGCTGGAGCAAAGAACTTTGGSCGTGCGTCTTGCGCAGGCCCTAAACTGTCAGATTTGGAGCCTGAGGCAGCTGAAAGATGTGGTAATCGGTGGCATCTGCTGCATGGCGACTGTTGTTGCAGGAAAAACATTTCAAAAAGGTACATTTCAACGACAACCCCCACATATTTGCAAAGTAATTAGTCTCTGATAACATTTCAATGCATAGGCCACATTCGTTTTCGCCACCTCCCAGGTAAATCCTATCCAACAAGTGTCACTACGCTTCAAAACATTCTACCACTCTATGGCGAAGATCATGTTTCATGGTAATCACATGCTCTATTACAGGCCTGTCTCTTATACACATCTAGATGTGTATAAGAGACAGCCTATACCCCTTGTGTTGAATGATCTCAGATCCATCCCATGCCAGGCTGCACCACCCATTTCCAAGACTGTGTGAGAGGGACCTGTGGTGGTGGATGGGCCTGACCGTGTAGAAAAGGCCAGTGTGTGGAGATGTGGGCCGGAACTAATAGGATTGGTTTTGATTCATTAGATTCTCTTTCATCATCCTGGTTGGAATTTCACTGCACGTCCCGTCGGGCTTTGCACTTTAAATAGGGGGCTGCAAGGAGCCAAGAGAGGGGCTGAGCAGTGGAAATTGAGCCCCTAGATTGCAAAAAGCATCATACTCTGTGGAATCATTGGTGATACTATCCTAACCACGCCACTGTGCAACAGAATGGTATGATTAGAGATAAATGATTGATGACATAAAGGAGAGCAGACATCCATCTTATAGGTTACTTACTATCCTCTAAGGGGCAAAAGGAAACCTGCTTGTTTCATGGTACTATGTTACCAATAATGTACCCCTACTGCTTGTGACTGGATTCCTTTTAGAATAGATTTTTTTTGTGTGATGTCTTTCACGATATTTCTACAGGCCTGGCCTCCCAGTATCACATTTTTTGCCGTCTGAGTAATATAGGGAAACTTGATATACCGTATGATTACAGTTTGTTGTCCTGGAGATTACATCTCATTTTAGGATTAGTGAAGATGCGTGTGAACGCTACACAATGCACACTTCTGATGAGCATTTATGCAATTTTATCTGAGAGTTGAAATTACAAAATAACTTAAAAACAATAGCGCCCATTGTTCAAGGAAAGAAATGCTGCATTAAGTTTTTTGTGGGACAACAGCAAAACCAGAATTTGTGCTTTCCCACTTAGTTTTATTGTTTGGGGGTATGAGACCGAGAAAGACGGCATCAGTCAGTTGAAAAATTTACATTTCAATGTAGTCGAGTGCAGATCCAATCTATCTGGTTTAAATGCCGGCAAATGTGACAGAACACAAGATGCATCTGGAGTTAATGAACACAATCACTCCATTTAACTATGTGAGAGGGCTACTACTTCACATCATAGTATGTCACAGCATTGCTACTGACAGTTCTCTCTTCATTCAATTTACTTGACTGACTTGAGAGGCTTCATGAATCAGACAGCTATGAGAAGTGTAATCAAAGAAGATATCTTAATTAACCAAACTCACTCAAAAAGCCACCTGGCTGCATCTGAACGTAGACAAACAGCGCTATGCATATTCTTAACAGGGCCTGCTACAGCAGGACTAGGCCTGAGTTCTTTAGTGGCATTTTGATGCTGGATGARTTTGCTAGAAGGAATTCGTTTTCAGTAGGCGGGATAACCAACAATGAAATGTTTAATGAAGTTGTCTCATAAAATATTTGTATTGTAAAAAAAAAAAATACAAGTTCAGTAAAAAAAAAAGGAATGTCAAAAATATACATACAGTTAAATTACAGCTATCAGTCTTATCCTCTGAACTTCAGAGGCCCAAGAGATAAATCCATTCCATTAATGCAACTGCTACCCCACCAKTACAATTCAAACTAATAGCTATCCATATACAAAACATCAAAACATATKATCTATGTTAGGGTGAGATACCAGGCAACATTTTAGCCTATCTTTAATGTTGTTTGGCCCAAAACAAACACAACAGTTGACCGCAGAGAAAACATTGGCCCTGCCTGTGTTTTGGTTCAGGTGCCAACCTGTCCGGTGCTCCATTTAACTAGGGCCCCTCTTAGTTGGCCTTTTCTCATCTCCAGTGCTGCACATACGGCCCTGGCCACCAGTCTAACGGGTCAACTTGGCCTGGCCTTTCCGCTCTAATGGGTTCTCAAGGGCTTGGCATAGACGGCTTCCAGGAAATGCAGTGGCAGCAGGCCAAACAGAGCAACCAGGAAGCCCACACTGGCCACTGACAACAGGACGTATCGGCCGATGAAGAAAGTGTCCACGATCTGCGGGAGTAGAGAGAGATAGGGTTGTTATGTTCATACAGTTATCAGTTCATTGGTTGACCAAATATACTGAACAAAAATATAAAACGCAACATGCAACAATTTCAAAGATTTTACTGAGTTACAGTTCATATAAGGAAATCAGTCAATTGAAATAAATGAGACCCTAAACTATGGATTTCACGACTGGGCAGGGGCACAGCCATGGGTGGGCCTGGGAGGGCATAGGCCCACCCACTTGGGAGCCAGGCCGACCCARTGGGGAGCCAGGCCCAACCAATCAGAATGAGTTATTCACTACAAAAGGGCTTTATTACAGACAAAGCCAAACTAACAGTACTCTTCTCATATTATGAGCCACCCCCTCAACACTTTACATGTTGCCTTTATATTTTGGTTCAGTGTAGATCCAAGTCCAAATGGATGATGAATGAGTTAGTTAGGATAGATGATGGTCTGTGTATATCCGATAAATGTGTAACTTGTGTTTTAATTATCCTAATTCCTCTTTCTTCCAACAGATGTCACAAGTGAGCCACTGTAATCAGTGCTGGAGGGAAATGGGAAGGAAAGGCAGGCTTCTCTCCTCACACTTACTTCACTAGAAGCCAAATGTTTATAAGCCAAATGTTAARATGGACTTTGGTAAATGTGTTACYGTGTCTGACTTGACTTAGTAGATCATGACCCATGTTGCTCTATAAATGCACACGTTTCAGGCAGTTACTATATTGTACTCAAGCAAACATGGCCTCATTCAATAAATGGACATGATAGGGCAAGAGACTTGTTAATAATGATGTGAGTAATAACAAGCCTTATTTTAAAAGATAATGATCACTCTAAATGTATACAATATGATCACGTGTTGCATCATCCACGTGAAATGGCTCAAAAAACTAAACACTTTGGTAAGTTGAAACAATCGCAAAAATACAAATGATTCAAATCACACAAAAAAAAGTTTGAATGCATTATGACCAACCTTCCTCAAAGAGACACTAACTAGGCTTAATATGATTCATTTAATATAATACATGATTCACTAAATCACAGAAGAGTCCACCATGTTCCATCATCTTGGTCAATACAATTCCCAGCCAGTGTGTTAACTGGCGGTCCCTATGACTTAGATACAAGGTTACACTTGGACAGTTGTTGGTTATACTGCGTTGCCTGTTGGAACAAAACAGAAGGACCTGGGGGAGGAGTGGAAGAGATGACTAACCAAGAGACCCAACTCCCTGAAGACCTGCTCCACCGTACAGATGCCAAATATTACGAGGCGGCAACAACCTACTGCTGACTAAAGATAGGATACTGGGGCCTTGGTGGGAGCTTCGGGGCAGGGGTGGAGGGGCATTGTCTCTGGCGGATGCAGTGTTCTCTCATTTAACGCATCTCATTTTCTAATTTGCCAATTAGCCAGCAAGCGGAGCCCAGAGCTGGGGCCCATGTTTTATTAATGTGGCATCGAGCCGTTCGGTACGGAGGCCCTGTCTGGGGCCGGCCTAATTGGCGCTGTGATATTTTGTTTTTGTTTAACAGCAAGAGGTTAGCCGTTTCTTACACACACACAGACAGACACATGCATACACAGTCACACATTATCGTGGTCGGTCACACACACACTCTCTTAGTAACACACACACAGTAGCTAGTTATTCAGAGGTAAGTCACATGTAATTTAATAGGATCTCTGTGGTAAGGAATAACTGGTTGAGCCTCTTCTATAAGACCACCTTCTAAAAGCAAATTGCATGTGTAATAGGTCTACCCTTGTGTGTTTCAATAGGCTTAGGCTACATCATACCGAACTGTATGGTTTTTGATGTAATGATAGTTTAGTACACCAGTTGTAGACTATTGACACAACTAATTACAATGTGCAATCAGCCGAATTAAAACTATTTTAGCTACGCTTGTTTATTTTTATTTGAATATGGCCTAGAAATTATGCACCCCACCGGTCATCTTTTAAATCAATAAAAATATGTTTTTGWTTTACACATTCCTAAGATTTGAAACTCATTTAAAAGTCAATTAATATTTCACTACATAAACCCAAATACATTAACACTTTTCTGTGGAAAAATAGATTTTTAAAGTATCATGACAGAACAGCAAATAGTGAATTTATTCACATAAAAAACAGAATGCATAATGAATGCATCGTCGAAAATAGATTGCCTGAATCATCGGGTCTGTGTGTCAGCTGATCTTGCACATTGGCCTAAACTAACAGGAAAACAGGCACAGAACCATGTTGCGGCCCAAATGGCACCCTATTACCTATATAGTGCAGTACTTTTGACCAGAGCCTTATCAAAAGTAGTCCACTAAATAGGGAATAGGGTGTCATTTGAGACTAGATTGCAAATTTCAATAAATTCCCTGGTATTTCCGAAATCCCGGTTGGAGGTGTTCTGGAATAGTGAGGAAATCCGGAGTCATCCAACCAGGGTTTCTGGAAAACCAGGGAATTTATGYAAAGTTCCCGTAATTTGGCAACCCTATGAGACACAGCCCATGCCTCTTTGTACTTCTGGTTTTCCCATGCACAGACAGCGCAGCAGGAAAGGCAAGCGCTGTAGTCTGTCTGTGCTGCGCTGCCTTTGGGGAAAGATAAACCAGACCAGGTCTTTATGACAAACACACCGCCACATGTTCTGACTGCAGCTCTGCAGCCAGGGCCAACAGGCCCCTCTGCTAGGCCTACATAATGTACATGGGCCACAAAACAAAACAAAAGCCACCATGACAAAAAAAATGGGTTGCAGTTTACTTGTTTGGGACAAATCCCTCTGTGTTGTTCAGGGGAATCATTTGATGAGCGCAATATGCTATTCATATTCCATAGATGGGTTAGCTAATAATGACACGAATATTATGCGCATGATTCAATGGGGCAGTTGTCTGTAGCTGTGCTCGAATACTCATACTAACCATACTATTTGTGACGTGAATTGAGTATATAGTATGCTTATTGGTCATATTATGGATATAGTTAGTATACCAAAAGTTACCGGATGAGGTACTAAATTCGCCAAAATATGAAGTATACACACAAAGGACACTATTTCCGTACCTTAGGGCCCATAATGCAATTCTTCAGGAAATGTGCGTGGCTTCACATCGTTTTCAGATTTGAAGAAAATGGTGGAAAATATGCAGCCGAAGTACAACGAGAGCAGATACAAATGAATTGCATGTACTAATTATAACAAATGTTAAGAAAATGTTGAGCAATGTAATAAAGTAATGACTTTTCAAATAAGTTACATTACATGTTGGCTGACAATTTGTTAGCTACTCTGTCCTTACGACCCACATAGCATATCATTACAGCAGTAAGTACCTGTATGTTCGTTGGCTACTTATACATCAAACTTGCCAGTATTCTAACTATAGGCTATCTAACTACCCAACGTTTATTGACTTGATTATTCCCGTCCTTCTTTGCTTAACTAAGTGGTATAGTCGTTGTGCGTTCTCAATGGACATTCGGGTGCTTTCGTAAATTCGCTCTGGCTATCTACTCCGATTTCAGAGAAACTCTCGTCTGAGTGTATTAGAGCCCAGAATAATGAATTTACGAGCGCTCAACACCCGTTGAATACGGCCAGTGTCAGTAAACGTTGGCAAAAAAGCATATTTAAATTGTTGCCAGCAGCACAGTTAGTCACCAACGCTTTGGAAAAAATAAAAAACAGCCTACCCACCTCTGCTAGGGCGAGTAAAATGATCAGTGTGGTCTRATTTGTGTCTGGAAGTAGCTAGCAAGCTAGCCAACGTTAGCTTGGGTCCTTGACTGCTGTTGTAAATTCAGAATGCTCAAATCAACTCTACCTCTRGGCCCAAACGTCCAGTGTGCGCCCCGAGAGTGAAACACTCTGAATTTACAAAACGGACAATCTGACAACGCTCTGAATTTACGAGCGCACTCCACATTGAACACACCCAAAGTTGTAAAATGTCTAACTAGTAATTTGTTATGCTAACTAGTTAGCAAGAGGTTGTATAGCAACAGCATCAACTTGTTGTCTTGAAGAGTAAGCTAATTTGCGTTGACTCTAGTATTCTATTTGCACATGTGCATTTACGGGGCACCACCAACAACAAAAAAATGGCSCAGCATRACACAGTTCTTCTCCCTAAATTCTCTTTCAAGCTCTCGTTAGGCCTACAGAAATAGATGCCTATAAAAATGTATCCAGCTGATGGGATACACACGCAACATTCCTTGCAAAATGACAACAGTTTTATCACAAATTCAAAATGGACTGATATGTGTTCCAACAAGCTGCAGTTTTGGAACGATTGTGTCCCGTCTATTTTCGCTTTGGCTAATTTGTGAACCGCTAGTGCCGTTTAGAATTGTTTAGCCTAAACTATAACCCCACTAAACATAGACAAGTTCCAAAAATGAAACTACGCAAAAATATTAGTTTGATAAACACAAAGAGCAGATTTATCAGAATCATTAAGCCTAGACCTATTCAAACAGATGTCGTGATTGTACTTCATCACCACGCAGTGTTCAATGTGAAATTGTTCATCCATTTAGAAAACTCCAAAGAACAGGCAGAATAAACTAAATCGAACATCGGAATATCAAAAATACAGATTTTGTTTTGTAACCCTGAAGAAAATGTGTCTTTCAACTCGCTTAATAGAGCCCCGTTTCAAATGATCACTGAGAATAACTGTTCCAGACGTGAGATGCTCATCACTTCGCAGTGGCAACTTTTTTCATTTGGAAAAATATTATATTTTATTCTGTTATATCACATCTTTTTCTTTTTTTACTATAAAATAGGTGTCTAGACTGTGATAAGGGCTCGGGAAATAAGAGTGTCTTGTCTGCTAAATTAATTAGGATTTGTTATCTATAATGGTTATAACAAATTAGKCATTGTCGCGCACTGTTGGCATAGGCCTATAGATAAATGCACACATATTTCTTTCCAGTGCGGGCCTTGTGTTCTAAAAATATATGGGTTTTTTCAGTCGAGTACTCAAGTAAAAATCTGAAATGCCCATCCCTAGTTGAGTATCAATATTAGAAAACACATGACACKYGTGGCTCCCACTTCTACAGAGAACCTTTGACACCCAAGAGCCTTCTGCAGRTGGCTGCCTCTACGCTGGAGTACACTTGCGCGTGCGTGTGTGTGCATTACAATTGTATTACAGTTATATTACTTACCTCGATGTCTTTGAATGGTGACGGAGTCTCTGAGCTGCGGGGGAAGAACACCAGGATAAGAGTGGCAATGAAGGCCAGCAGGAAGACAGGGATGACGCCTAGCCTGTTAAAAAAAATATACAAATATCATTAATATCATATGGGTCAAATTGTATTCTTCAAATATTTCGACTGGTAATCACTTTTGATTGTGTGTTCTTTAGGACTAATGCAAATTAGGCCAAGGTCATTGCAATCAACATCAATCAGCCCAATCAAATATGTATAACCAGTAAACTAACCCCGTTTTACACGTTTTAGTGAATCAATTKATTTTCTCAGAGTAAAATCTTGACATAACCATTTCAGTAGCAGTCAGAAACATGTGACCTAGCCAGTAACAGTGCAAATAGCAGGCTGGTCTAAAGTCGAATGACAGTAGACCGTTAAACGGCCCTGGGCTAGCCTAAYTGCAATAGCCATACACCTGTATAAAACATGTAGGGCCTAACTATTTGATATAATCTCTGAAATACATTATAATCCCRCTGAAATAKTTGATAATGTACAGTATAGTCCACAAAAGTGTAGGCCAGGGATTTGATGTGGAACAGCCAGTACAGCATACACCTATGATCCTGTGATTTCACCTCTTGGCATGGCGGTTGTAGAAGCAGGCTATTCGGGGCAATGCAAATGTACAGTGTGGRATCATGTCTGCACAAGATAATGTGTAAAAACTGTGTTTAGGTAGCCTATTTAGCTAGGCCTGCATGTGTGTATGTATTCACAACTACCGGTAACTTACTTAGCTGGTCCAGTAGCTCTCAAAAGGATCATCCCGAGCACGAGAGCCACAATCCAGATAAGAGCAATGAGGAAAACCCCAGTGCCCACGCCCATTACCGTGCCAGCCATTCTTCACCAAAGGGTTAACCTAGCTAGCTGCTCACAGTCATCTTGAGGAGATTCAAGTGAGCTAGTTAGCTGCTCACCGTCACGTCTTGAGGAGATTCAAGTGAGCTAGCTAACTAACGTAGCTATATGCGTTAGCTAGTGCTGTTGTTCAGCTCAAGCAAAGCTATTTGCGTTAAATTGAGTTTCTGCAAAACAAGTTGCACCCTAGAATGCGAATTGCATCGTTTAGAACTCTAGACGTCGCATTTTGCACCCGCTGATGACAGTAAAGTTAGCTACCTAGCTAGCTAAATAGCTAGCTCGTACACTCAACACTTGAACATCCAGGCCTGTGAGCGCGTGCTGATTCAATAACTTGCTTTCCAAATAACTCAAAGTTTGAGACCGCTCGTGATAACCCACAACACCAAAAAAATGGATTTCTGAACGGAAACAAAACTTGCACGAAATCACTTCTGTACTATCACCTGCGTGCAAACTGTATAACAACTACAAGCTGGATCCATTGGTTGCAAATAAACTTCAATTTCATAGGATAGACCATAAGCAGCCTTACAAAGTGGTTGTTACTAATACCGAATAGAGTGCTGGGAAGTGTAGTTTATTCCAAGAAGAAGCAGCATCTGAAATTGTGTACGCTCTCTTGTTTGCCATAAACAACAAACAATGATGCTTTAACTTTGAATGTTTAACCACAATAAATCCAACTAACGTGATGATGATTTTATCAGTGGGCAACTAGATGATTTTATCAATGGGCAACTAGAATGCTTTTCAGACGTTTTCCCAGTCACTGATCTTACAACTAATAAGTCCTTTCAAAAAAAATATTTTACCGTTATTTAACTAGGCAAGTCAGTTAAAAACACATTCTTATTTACAATGACGGCCTAGGAACAGTGCCTTGTTCAAGGGCAGAACGACAGATTTTTACCTTGTCAGCTCGCGGATTCGATCTAGCAACCTTTCAGTTACTGACTCAAGCCGCCTTTTGCCACTGTTACATTGGGATAATAGATCTTTGTGAATAATTTTATAAATAAAGCACTTTTTTCACTGGTGTGTTATCATTGCAGCGGTGGAAAAAGTATCCAATTGTCACACTAAGATGCCTTAATAGAAAATGAAGTAAAAAGTAAACGTGAAAGGCACCCAGTAAAAGACTGGTAAAAGTTTTAAACATACATAACTATCAAAAGTAAATGTATAGTTCATTTAAAATTCCTTATATTAAGTAAACCAGATAGTACTTTTTTTAATGATTAGCCAGCGGCACACTCCAACACCCAGACATTATTTATACTAAAGAATAATTTGTGTTTCGTGAGTCCGCCAGATCATAGGCAGTAGAGATGATGACCAGGGATGTTCTTGYTAGGTATCCTGCTAAGCATTAAAAATGTAACGGGTACTTTTGGGTGCCAGGGAAAATGTATGGYGTAAAAAGTACATTATTTTCTTTAGGAATGTAGTGAAGTAAAAGTAAACGTTAACTTTATATAAATAATAAAGTAAAGTACAGATACCCCCCAAAACGACTTAAGTAAGTATTTTTACTTAAGTACTTTACACCACTGCATCATTGGGAAGTGACAGAATGTATCCATCCTCATACTGGATAACTGGAATGTCTGCTAATGTTTCAAATGAATGTAGCATATCAGTTGCTTGTCTGACGGTAATTTTTAATATGAGCCGACAGGGGGCCGGCAGACTCCACGATTTGAATAGATGCGCATTGCTGGGGTTTGTGTGGTAATACTGGAGGGAGAGTAGTGGAGGTGATGGGAGGGGGGATACGAGGAGCCGGTGGGGTGGTGTGTGGGGGGGTGGGAGGGGTCTTACATGGCAGACGTCACAGTTTGTGCAAGGGAGTATAGGCTGTGTTGTCAGCCTAGTGTCAGTCTGATGAAGATTGGCATTCAGGTAAGCTGTCATTCATTTTCAATGTCAGAGCATGGAGCAGGCTAACACTCCAGCGTCTTTTTTCCCCCCTCGCCCTCATTACAAAAGGCAGCACATTATTCATACAGACAGGGCCATGCTAGGGAGAGAGAGCGGGYGAGAGATAGAGCAAGATAGACAGGGAGAGAGGGGAGGAGGGAGAACGTGTGTGAAAGGGAGGGAGGAGAGGAAAAGAAAGAAACAGAGAAGAGAGATACATTTTTGTACTGGATGGGAAGACTGGATGTTTTTTTCTTGATGCAGCGTATGGATTAATAAAATATGTTGGTTATGTTTCTGATAATGGCATTTAGAGCACGTTTTGCGAGGTGTTTGCGAGGTGTTTGTAAGGGATATGGAGAATAGAACAATGTTTTGGTTGGAGAAAATAATCGAAGGATTGCACAAGACAATTTTAGACACTGCGCACGTGAACGCGCTTTCCACGCGTGACAATGTATCATGCTTATTGAATAATGATTTATTAATAAGTTATTATGCATTTATATATTTGTTTGTTTAATTAATTGTATTTGCAAATATGTTTTGACTGACATAGCCTATATGATAGGCCTTTTTCATGTATATGGATTTGTATATTCTTCATTGATTTTGCAGTATATTCTTCATTGATTTTGCACCTGGATGATTGTCTTGAAATTGCATTGTATCCGGTCTTATCCTTCTCATAAGCGTTTTGTTATTGATGGGCTATAGGTAGAACTAATGTGTCCTCTTGTTTAAGGCAAACAAACGCTTTGCTGTCAGACTACGTTAGGTAAAGTAAGTAATAGTCTACGACTAACTTTAGGTTATACTGTGCTGTTTTGCACCACTTACAGGCTATCCAAAATCCACTGTAAATAACTGCTAATGTATGTGAAAGAAATATAAGTGTATGAAAGGATGTCAACAAAATGGTTTATGTGTGTCAAATGGGCTACATTAAAATTATATTTCAGTGAAGACCATTGGGGTACATTATTTTGCGTTTATGGCACACATGGTGGTTAAGCTTTATCCTACTGGGCACAGACATCACTTCAATGTCTATTCCACGTTGTTTCAACATAATTTCATTGAAATGAAGTGGAAGCAACGTTGATTAAACCAGTGTGTGCCCAGTGGGATGCTAGTCAGTCTTTGTAGCCTAATCATTCGTAATTGGTCTAAAATACAAATGCCATAGTTAAGCAGGTAAACTGGTAATGATTTGTCAGTCAAATCCTGTAATAGCCTGAGCATGGCAAAACGTTTTTAAAGGTCCAGTGCAATAAAAAAAATGTTTTCCCGTGTTTTCTATACCCGTGTTTTCTATATATGTTTCCACACTATGAGGTTGGAATAGTACTGTGCCCTTTTAATGTAAGAGCTGTTTGAAAAGATGGRCTGAAATTTCAGCCTGTTTTGGTGGGATGGAATTTTGGCCTGCCTGGTGACATCAGCATGCTGTAAAGTTAATAGACCAATAAGAAAGAGAYTTGCAAACCTCTCTGCCAATAACAGCAAGTTTTCAGTTTCCCCCTCCCAAATCAGACAACTTCCAGACAGTCTTAGCAAAATTCTTGCTCGAGAAATTGCTCTTTGCTAAGAAGCTATTTTTGTTTATTTTTTACTATTTTAATTGAAAACAATCACAGTAAGGTACTTCATTGTTACCGAGAACATTTTTGATATTGAGATAAAAACGACTGCATTGGACCTTTTAGATTTTATCTGATTGGATTTGATTATACTTTAAAAAATGAATTGTCCTATAAGTGTTTTGGTTTGCATTAATCTGAAATTGCATAATATAATATACTGTAATATACATGTCATTGCCCTTGTCAGCATGTAATCCATGTCTATCAAAAATAGATTCAGTTTGGCACTTTATTATTTCTATCTTTTTAAATAGGGATACAGAGGGTGATTTGTCTAAAGTGAATGGCTTGTGGCTGTCAGCATCACAGTGACTCCAATGTTTGTTTTTCAATCCTGAGGCATACCATGCAAGACCTCTCCAGACTGAACATTGGCTCTCTTTGTGTGGCACGATTCATTGCCCAGTCGCTACTTTCTATTTTAGATTACTTGTTTATTCCAGAATTGGGCTTTTAGTGGGCTAGGCATTTGACAAGAACACACTCAAAGTTTTTCCACATAATTTGGAACTCACTTCAGTCATGTATCCTATATTTATTGCCATGTAGACTATAAAGAGTTAAGCTTTTTTGTCTTTCCCTCATGAAATTTCAATGTATAAAAAGGCATAGGGATTTCTGATTCACTATCATGTCATGCCATATTAATGAGTTCAATATGTATCCATTTGCAATGTTTGGACATCTATTATTATTTTATTTAGTCAAAGTAGTTGAGGCATTCTTTTCGTAAAACCCTGCATCTGATATCAACAATTTGTTTTGTTTTGTCTTTTTTTCAGAGTTTGGTTTACAGGTACAAAAAATACAATCAACAAAATGTATACAAAGATAACCCCAACCCACCCCCCCCCCAGTCGCCATCCACCCGCCGTATCCTCCCTCCCACCCCTTTGCATCCAACCCAGCAGCCCCCCACACCTGAAGAAAGCATACCTCCCGCCCTTCCCATCCCATCCTGCAACTGATGTTGCCATCAGTCCCTCCCAACTATCCATCAACTGAGCCCCCCCCCCTCTCCCCCCAATCCCCCCCCCAGAACGATTAAGCATTTTATTCATGTCTATATAAACAAAACTGATATATACATATTCAATGTATTACCACAAAAGTTATGATATAAACTCAATTTGAAGGAACTTATTCCATACAACCTTTCAAATTCTGATTAGAAAAATCTGAATCTGCATCTTATTTTTTAAGAGGTGTTAGAAATTAATTAATGTACATGCCAAGTAATTGTAGACATGGCACATATAATATATGTGCTGTAAAGATAACTGCCAAAATAATGGAAACACTTGAGTAAATAAGGGATACAAAGTATATTTTAAGCAGGTGCTTCCATACAGGTGTGATTCCTGAGTTAATGAAGCAATTAACATCCCATCGTGCTTAGGGTCATGTATAAAAATGCTGGGCAGGCCGTTATTTTGGCTACCATGGGTATGCCACCATAGGAGGACAATGCCCCCATCCACAGGGCATGACTGGCAACTGAATGGTTTGATGAGCATGATGTAAACCATATGCCATTGAGATCAGTGACCAGATCTCAACCCAATTTAACACTTATGGGAGATTCTGGAGACAGCGTTTACCACCACCGTCAACAAAACACCAAATTATGGAATTTCTCATGGAAGAAAGGTGTTGCATCCCTCCAATAGAGTTACAGACACATTGAAGCTGTTCACACACACACAATTTAGATSCTCCAAAGCCCTGCTGGGATCCTAATTGATGATTTGTGTCATGGGACAAGCAGCCCAGGGGCAAAACTGCAGATACCGAACACCCATACATTATTTGCATATTCCCATTCCCCAGTTTATGGGTAAATTACATTATTAGGTGCGATGCTGTGCTCTCCTGCAGCTTTTAGAGGATAATCACTAATAAAGTGATTCCGTTGCACTAAATGAATGAAATAAACAGAGCAAGAACAGCATCTGTTATTAACCAATTTGTGCATTTATGTATGGCCATAAAGCGTTTGAGAAAATTGAAGCGATATGCAAATGGCTGCTCTTTCCTTGCCGTAGCGCCTAATACCACCTCCTTCATATTGCCAAAGTAACAAATACATAATTTTCTCTGTGAATATCATCAATGTATTTCAGGTCTCGTTCTAATAGTCCCAAGGCCGGCTCTACTCTTTTGGGGGCCCTAAGCGAGATTTGGTTGGGGCACCCCCATCCCGCGGCAAAATACGTTAGTGTTTTAAAGCAAGTTTTCTGCAATTCTACACATTTTGCCATAGGGTGGAGAGAAAACATTGCAATTTTATAACACATTTCATGCAATTCTACTCATTTTCCCATTGGTCAGAGAGAGCAAATTTGCAGTTTTACAGAAAATAACCTGCAATTCTACCCTATTTGCCATGGGATAGAGAGAATGTTTTGCAGATTTAAATAACATTTCCTGCAATTCTACACATTTTGTAATGACTTATGCCATGTTAATATGATATATGAGTGAGAATGACTAACAAAATCAATGGGGGCCCCCTGGAGGTCTGGGCCCCCATTCGGCCATGATWACTACAAGTTTAGATAGCTGGCAAGACTAACTACCAATCAAAAAAAATGTTAGCTAACATCGATAATTGAGTGACTGTCTGTGACTGACATAACAAGAGAAAAACCGCTGATGCACAACCAAATTCCGAAAAATTGCACCTCGTGTATTCTACTGTTTTTACTCTCAATAGTAAGTTGAAACCCCGACTGAGTCCCCCCCCCCCCTATTTTGATCACAACGCTTATGTTGCTTATGCCTGGAACCGGCCCTGAAAAGGCCCATTTCATCTTCTTGTTAGCAGTCAGATGAAGAGATAGAAAGAGAGAAATCCTAAAGTATGCATGTTGTTTGGAATAATTCATGAGGCCTTAGTCTGCTGGGTAGGTACAGTATATCCCTTTGGAGCGCACTAAGGTCTMGTTCTATCCCTGGGAACAAGTTGGGCCTTTTTCTCTGCAGCACAGGCCTCAAAAGTAAAGCACACCAGCACACCTCGAGCAGTTGGGATGCATGTTGTGGCCCCTACATCAGAGGCCCTCACCGGCCAGGCACTAAGCCTGCTTGATCCCTATTGCTCTCCRGAGGAATGACGAGGCCTGCTTTAGCTGTCCGATGGCTCAGTGTAAGGAGGACCCTGCATGCTTTTATACTTTACCCCTCGCCTCATTCTCCCACTTCTGCAGCATGGGCATCGCTCTTACTCGAAGTCCGTCACCGGGGACTGACACGGAGAGGAAATGGATTTGCTTGATTTATGCTCCGAGAGGAGCGATGGGCGTATTTAACGATCCGCAATATTGTTTGTGTCATGTGCTATRGGTTGATCTTTTGCTGCAACTTGCTCAGTCTGCAGAAGGACAGAAAATAGACATTGTCATGAAAATGCATTAGAACTCTCCAAGATGTTTTCGAGGATGTTTCCAACGCCACTACTGCTGAATAGTAACCAGCAGATTTTGTTCCTATGACTTTAACTACATGCTTTCCAAAATCAACAGATCACCAAATACTAGGCCAGATCTATATGGTTCTATAGAGGTTGTCCAGACAACCCTCATGGTTGGAGATCTGTATAACTATAAAACAGCACAGCATAATATAACATTGAACAAAGGTTTTAGTCATTTGCTAATGATTTTAGCATCAGCACTTTGATTTTATTGCCCTTTTTTAGAATGATGAAGTAGCAACAGGGAGACATTCTGGAAACTAAACAAAACTCACAAAACAGAATGCTGATGTTTTAATTGTGTTTAGCTGAAGCGAAGGTAATTATAGTTTGGTAGATTACAGTCAATGTTATATTATACAATTCAAAACAAAGTTAACTTCAAGTAAATGTAAACATCTTTACAATATTATTGTTATTATTGTTATTATTATTATTATTATTATTATTATTATTCAAAACAAAAATCAACATTGTATTTAGACTGCAATGATTATTATTATTCAAGGATCAAAAGTTAAATAAATTAGCAGCAGCTTATTATTTATTCTGTGTTTAAAGACAGGACTGCAAACTTGAAACTTATTTGATTCTTATCTCTGGTGGAATGCAGATAATCCTAATAGATGAATACAGCCTTACAGAGAGACATATGAAGTCTGTCACTAAATCCAGAATGTATTTTATTCTAGTAACAGCTGAGCAGGGTGAGGTAAAACCACTATGGCTGCTGCATATTTGTGTTCTCCGTTCTCAAAAAATACATAAATGTATGGGCAAAAATGGTAAACTTAAAGTTGCTTAAAAATCTTATACCCTTAGTGGGAGACTCTTGGAAAGTAGGTTCAAACTGCAAGCTAGAGCAACCATTCATATTCCCTCAATTAGTTTTGGGGTGTGAAGTGTCATTGTCGAGTTTGCTGGAAATTTCGACCAGTTGTGTTACAAAACGTTGGCTGAGACGCAGACAACGTGGAGAGAGTTTCTCCATAGTGGTTGTAGCCACGTGCCAAAATAGGGAGTTTCTTCTGAAATTGTCTTGATGGAATCCGGTTTGTCCATTGCCTCATGTTGATGATTGGCACCATACAGTAGTAGACTGTACTTGGAAAAACAGTATAAAGCTCCATTGAATGGATGCAAACGCTTAAGTGCTATTTTGTCCTAAAAAGTGCCATCTTTCACAGTTTACTGGAATGACATCACTCATTCCTTTCTGCCATTTCTAGTTCCTGTGTATTTCTCAAAACATTGTTCTACAGGATATCATTGGTTTGGAGGACAACATTTTCCCTCTGTACCCCCACCTCCTAGCTTTTTAACATTAGTCGATATTTAAGTTTCCTTTCCTGCAAATCTATTTGTGCACCTTGTTTTTGTTCTRCCTACGGGGTCCATAGAGGTTTCTTATCAAAAGCCAGATGCAACGTCTGACATAGGAAATCAAGGACGTTTTTCTCATGGGCTTTGTTATAGCAGAAGCACTGCATCAATGGACTGAAAGCATTGCTTAAACGGTGACATCAGAATCATTTATTGTAATGAGTTTTAGTGGTAATACCACAAATGATTTCCTCAATGTGTCCAACCCCTTACTGTAAAAGCGCAATGATTTTATATGAACGTCGACTACTGGAAGTGCATTTCTCCCCGGTAATGTTATGTCTTATGTTTTACTAGACTTTGACTCTCCAAAATACTTTAAGGAGTACCATTTTATCACTGTAATATAATGCATTAAGGCATTTTGGCCGCAGGGAGACTGTAAAGCTTCCAGCTTCTCTCAGCTTTGACATAGGTGATTTAGGGGTTCTAGGCAAACACATATAGGCCCCTCTATAGCTACCTCTTCTAGAATTTGAGCCAATGATTCCATGGTTTTGTGCATTGTGCAAGCTGAACTCGTTGACTCAGTCTATTTTAGGGATGGAAGTGAGCTATTCTCGAAATCCAGCTTGTCAATATATACAGTGCCTCGTGAAAGTACACCCCTTGCACAGCTATCACATTTTGCTGCCTTAAAATTTAATCTAAAAAGGATTCATTTCGATTTTTTCCCAACAGATCAAKACAGCCTGCTTCACATTTTCAAAGTGAAAGAAAAAGAATAGAACATTTTCGAAATTAATAATGATAAAATYCGAAGCTGTTTTGATTGTGTATGTCTTCACACCCCAAAGTTAATACTTGGTGGAAGCCCCATTGGCAGCAATTACAGCTGTACATTTTTTTGAGTAAGATTCTACCAACTCTGCACAACTCTCAGGGAAACATACTGTATATCCAGCTCATAAAATGTTGTTATGGACAGTAATGTTCAACTCAAGCAGATTTAAAGTTAGTATTGGGACTGGACCCATGGGAACACTCAACACCTCTTGGAAAACCATTCTGGTGTGTCTTTGGCATTACAATGTGTTATTGTTGTACTGAAAAATATAACTATATCCCAGGGTTAGGTATTCAGAAGACTGAGGCATGTTTTCATCTAACATCTTACTCAGTCCTGGTTTGAATATTGCTGTCCATCAATGATTCCCAACCAAATGTAATGATCTTCAGCACTTTTGACAAAAACAATGGATATACAGTGCCTTCTCAAAGTCTTCACCCCCCTTGTCTTTTTCCACATTTTGATGTGTTGCAGCCTGAATTTAAAATGGAATAAATTMAGATTTGGGTCAATGGCCTAAACCCAATAGTCCATCATGTCAAAGTGGAATTATGTTTTTAAATTCTTTTTTACAAATTAATTTAAGATGAAAAGCTGAAATGTCTTGAGTCAATAAGTAGTCAACCCCTTTGTTATGGCAAGCCTAAATAATTTCAGGAGTAAAATATTGGATTAACAAGACACATAATCAGTTGCATGGACTCACTCTGTGTTCAATAATAGGGTTTAACATGATTTTTGAATGACTAGCTCATCTCTGTACCCCACACATACAATTATCTGTAATGCCCCTGAACCGAGCAGTGAATTTCAAACGCAGATTCAACCACAAAGACTAGGTACTGTAGGCTTTCCAATGCCTCGCAAAGAAGGGCACCTATTGGTAGATGGGTAAAAAAAAAAGCAGACATTGAATATCCCTTTGAGCATGGTGAAGTTATTAATTACACTTTGGATGGTGTATCAATTCACCCAGTCACTACAAAGATACAGGCGTCCTTTCTAACTCAGTTGCCGGAGAGGAAGGAAACATTTCAGGGATTTCACCATGAGGCCAATGGTGACTTTAAAACAGTTACAGAGTGTAATGGCTGTGATAGGAGAAAACTGACGATGGGATCAACAAAATGGATCAACAACATTGTAGTTACTCCACAATACTAACCTAATTGACAGAGTACAGAATACAAATATTCCAAAACATTCATCCTGTTTGCAAATCCAATACAACTGTGACAATAGTGCTAGTACAAACTTGGACCCAGGTGCAGAGAAACACAGCAGGCAGAGGTAAGGGTAAATCCAGTATATTTACTTAAGGTCTTRATAGCAAAACAACAKAGCAAGGGCACACGAGAACACTGATCAAAACATGAGGCCTGAGCACCTGGCCCAGTCCATTCAACAGGTGATCCCAATAAGCCCAATAACCCCAATCAGGGTCACCTGGATACTATAGGAAACCCACGGGTGCTCTCCAGTGGCAGCCACAMGTAGTACACTCCAGGAAGAAACCCTGACCTGTGACAGGACACCCCCCCCTTAAGGAACGGCTCCCGGTGTGCCACTAGGGATAGCTGAACGTCGACAGAAGTCCCAAATTAGTCCAGGGTCCAAAATGTCCTAGGCCGGAACCCAGGAACGTTCCTCAGGCCCATAACCCTTCCAGTCCATGAGATTCTGAGTCCCTCGCCGGAACTGACGACTGGAGAGGATGCGTCGCACCGTGTAGGCTGGCTGTCCCGCTATCAAGCGAGGCGGAGGTGGAGGCCGGAACCAGAGGACTGAACACCACAAGCTTGAGTCTGGAGATGTGGAAGGTGGGATGAACCCTCGTGGACCGGGGAAGACGAAGACAATAGGCCGCTGGATTGGTGCACCGTAGAACCTTGAATGGCCCAACGTACCGGGGAGCCAACTTCCTAGATTCCAKGTGTAGAGGCAAATTCCTAGTAGATAACCAGACCATCTGGCCTGGATGCAGGAGGGGACTCGGGCGGCGATGACGGTTGGCCTGTCGTTGTACCCGAGCTGAAGACCTCAGGAGCACTGACCAAGCCCTCTTCCAGGTCCGGKGGCAACGAGAGATGAGGCGTTGAGCGGAAGGAACCGTCACTTCAATCTCCTGATCTGGAAACAGGGGGGGCTGGTAACTGTACAACACCTGGAATGGTGACAGGCCAGTGGAGGAACACTGGAGAGTGTTGTGTGCATACTCCACCCAGGAAGGTGCTGACTCCAAGTGGCGGGGTTGGCGGACACACAGCACCGTAAGGCGGTCTCCAGATCCTGGTTCACCCGCTCAGTTTGACCATTTGACTGAGGGTGATAACCCGAGGACAGACTGGCTGATGACCTCAGAAGAGTACAGAATGTCRTCTAAAATCTGGAGGCAAACTGGGGAACCCGGTCAGAGGAAGTCCGTGAAGGCGGAAAACATGCTGAATGACTAGCTGAGCAGTCTCACAGGCAGATGGAAGCTTAGGCAGTGGAAGGAAATGTGCCGCCTTGGAAAAGTGGTATACAATGACCAGGATGACCGTGTGTCCCTCTTTGGATGGAAGGCCCGTGATGACATCCATAGAGAGATGGGACCAGGGCCGAGAAAGTGTTGGCAATGGATGAAGAAGCTCCAGAGGCTGCTGACGAGGAGTCTTGTTCCGGGCGCATGTCGGACAGGCAGACACAACGGTCCGACTGTCCGCCTCTGCCGAGMGCCACCAAAACCTCCTCAAAAACTCTAGCGTTCGCTGCCCTCCCAGATGAGAGGTGTGACGCGACGAGTGAGCCCACTGAAATACCTTGGACCGTGCCCCAAGAGGAACAAAATGTCTGTTAGGTGGACAGCCATCTGGAACTACCTCCCTACCTTGCGCCTCCCTCACTACAGTCTCTATACCCCAGGACACCGGCGTGAAAATGAGTGACCTGAGGATGATGGATTCAAGCGGCCGATCCTCACTGTAGCTGGGGAACTGGCGAGAAAGGGCATCCGGCTTAATGTTCTTAGGGTTAACGTAAGATAACGTAAATCTGAACCGAGTGAAGTGGAGAGCCCAACGATCCTGTCGAGGGTTGAGGCGTTTAGCCTCCTGGATGTAGGCCAGGTTCTTGTGGTCASTCRAAACCGTAAAGGGATGTTCCGAGCCCTCCAACCAGTGCCGTCCCTCCTCCAAAGCCAGTTTGACCGCAAGAAGCTCCCGATTGTCGACATAATAGTTATTCGCCGCTGGAGTGAGATGCCTGGAGAAGAAGGCACAGGGATGGAGCTTTTGGTCTTTAGCCAAGTGCTGCGACAGAACCACCCCACGCCAACGTCAGAGGCATCCACCTCTACCYCGAAAGGGAGAGAAGGGTCCGCATGAACGAGAATGGGTGCAGAAGAAAACCAACGTTTCAGGTCCTGGAACGCCTTCTGCATCAGGGGTCCAGCATACATGCCCAGCCYAGCTTTTTTTRCGGAGTCCATCAGTACACAGCCCTGAGACACGATGTACCCCAGGAAGGAGATCTGAGGAACGTGAAACTCCCACTTTTCGGCCTTCATGAACAAGTGATGAGCGAGGAGTCTTTGACGAACCTGGCGGACATTTTGGACGTGTTCAACCATGGACTTGGAGAAGATGAGGATGTCATCCAGGTACACAAACACAAACGGGGTGAAGGAAGTCGCGCAGCACATCATTGACGCACATCATTGACCAGGGCCTGGAAAACGGCTGGAGCATTAGTAAGTCCAAACGGCATGACCCGATACTCATAATGTCCATTAGGAGTGTTGAACGCTGTCTTCCACTRGTCTCCCTGTCTGATGCGCACCAGATTGTGTGTGTTCCGTAAATCCAATTTAGAGAAAACCGTAGCTCCCTGGAGTCTCTCAAAAGCTGATGACATAAGAGGAAGGAGGTAACGGTTCTTGATTGTAATGTTATTTAAACCCCAGTAATCGATACAGGGGCGTGATCACCCATCCTTCTTCCCAACAAAGAAAAAACCTGATCCTGCAGGTGAGGTGGATGGCCAAATAAAATCAGCCGCCAGCGCCTCTTCAATACAACTGTTCATGGTTGCAGTCTCTGGACCTGAGAGAGAATACAGCCCTCCTCTCTGCGGAGTGGTGCRGGACAGGTCAATGGCACAATCATAGGGCCTGTGAGGAGTTAGTTTGCTGGCCATTTGTTTGCTGAAGACCTGACTCAAATCCCAATAATCCCGAGGTACGCGGGAAAGATCYGGCTTGTCAATCCCAGCCAGCAGAACAGGAGGATCGGAAGTCRCSAGACGAGCAGGACCGGAAAGGTGTGGAGAGAGTGGCTGGCAGGTGAACTGGCATGAAGGATTKCATCCCAGAACGCTTCCCGAAGGCCAGTCAATTTGAGGATTATGGGTGGAAAGCCACGGATGTCCAAGAACCAGGGGAAGCTCAGGAGAGTCCAACAGATGTAACTGGATAAACTCCACATGGTCATCCAGAACTCGTAGCTCGATAGGCATGGTYAGTTGCTTGACCTTCCCAGACCCCAGGGTTTGACCATTCAGTGCAGTGACCGACAACGGAGTGTCCAGCTTAATGAGTGGCAGACTCTSTTGGCGAGCTAATGTGTGATCCAGAAAACAGCCGGTAGCCCTAGAGTCTATGAAAGCCGGAATATCCAACTGTTCCTTATCCCACCACAGGCTGTCCAGAAGCAAGGTGCGTACCGTATTGTCCGCAGGAGACTGTATCTGACTCTCCAGAGCGGAAAGTCTGGTGCCTCCCAATTGCATCGGCTCCTCTGTAGGATATGAAGGAGGACCATAGCCGAATTGAGAACCCTGAAGGGMTACAGGACAAGCAGGCCCAGCATACGGCAGTGAAGAGTCGACTCCCTCAGCATGGCCCGAAACACTGGAACCAACTCAGGACCCCTCCGTCCTCTCATGACGATGTTCCCGAAGCCGGTTGTCAATCCGGATGGCCGGAACGATAAGCTCTTCCAGAGTGTCAGGGTTGTCCCGGGTGCCAGTACATTCTTGAGAACCTCGCTGAGTCCGTTCAGAAAGACTGAGTGAKGTGCCTGTATATTCCAACCGCTCTCAGCGGCGAGCGCCCGAAAGTCAATGGCGTAATCAGCTACGTTACAGCTGCCCTGTCTTTTTATTTTATTTTATTTTTTATTTTAAATTTTACCCCCTTTTCTCCCCAATTTTCGTGGTATCCAATCGCTAGTAATTACTATCTTGTCTCATCGCTACAACCCCCATACGGGCTCGGGAGAGACGAAGGTCGAAAGCCATGCGTCCTCCGAAGCACAACCCAACCAAGCCGCACTGCTTCTTAACACAGCGCACCTCCAACCCGGAAGCCAGCCGCACCAATGTGTCGGAGGAAACACCGTGCACCTGGCCCCCTTGGTTAGCGCGCACTGCGCCCGGCCTGCCACAGGAGTCGCTGGAGCGCGATGAGACAAGGATATCCCTACCGGCCAAACCCTCCCTAACCTGGACGATGCTAGGCCAATTGTGCGTCGCCCCACGGACCTCCCGGTCGCGGCCGGCTGCGACAGAGCCTGGGCGCAAACCCAGAGACTCTGGTGGCGCAGCTAGCGCTGCGATGCAGTGCCCTAGACCACTGCGCCACCCGGGAGCTGCCCTGTCTTTGAGTAGCATTTCTGCCACTGATGGGGTGATCAAAAACCCTCATCTCCTGGGTGAAGCGTTGCCAATTGAAACAGATGTCTGATTGCTGCTCCCAGATGGCCATGGCCCAGGCCAGAGCCCGTCCTGAGAGCAAGGAGATGAAGTATGCCACTCTGGAACGCTCGGTGYGAAACGTTGATGCCTGCAACTTGAAGACCAGCGAACATTGGAGCAGGAACCCACGACACCTCCCAGGATGCCCCTCAAAGCACTCCGGTGATGGGAGATGAGGCTCCCGAGGGGAGGGAGATGATGAGCTGGTAGGAAGTGGAGGGTTAGAAACCGCCACAGGTGCAGAAGCAGTTMCTCCCGTCTGTCGTGTCTACAGAGTGAACACAAGAGTTCCTAAATCCTCTGACAAAGTCTTCAGCCGCGCCTACTGGCGACCAATCACTGTTCCATGGTTAGTGAGAGCCGACCGTAAGTGGTGGAGCTCGGAGTGTCCCTCGGACGATTGAAGAATCTCTGCTGGGTCCATTTTGCAGCTCAGGTCTACTGTGACAATAGTGCTAGTACAAACTTGGACCCAGGCACAGAGAAACACAGCAGGCAGAGGTAAGGGTAAATCCAGAATATTTACTTAAGGTCTTCATAGCAAAACAACAAAGCAAGGGCACACGAGAACACTGAACAAAACATGAGACCTAAGCAACTGGCCCAGTCCACAGAGGAACCTAAATAGTCATCCAGCAGGTGATCCSAATAACCCCAATCAGGGTCACCTGGATACTAGAGGAAACCCACGGATGCTCTCCAGTGACCCTGACCTGTGACAACAACATATTACTGAGTACCACCCTCCATGTTTTCAAGCATAGTTGTGGCTGCATCATGTTTTGGATCTGCTTGTAATCGTTAAGGACTTCAGGATAAAAGAAACAGAATGGAGATAAGCACAGGCAAAATATGKTAGAATCTTATTCAAAATGATTTACAGAAGGAATTTCAGCCAAAAGTATTAACTGTGAGGTATGAAGACACTTTTTCTTTCACTTTGAAAGGGTGGAGGAAAAAAATATAATTMAATAKATTTTTAAGGCAGCAAAATGTGACAAGAGTACAAGGGGTGTSTAGASTTTCACTACACTTGATAGTTGATGCTATCCTTATTTGACATATTGTTCAACCTTTACGTATCTGAAATATACTGTTGTACAACGTGAAGTTTGTGTACCTTTTCCCATGCRGTTACGTAATCTTAAAACAGAGAAGTTAATACCCTTTGAAGGTGCGTCTCTTTCTGCCATAACTAACATTGGTTTACTGTATAGGTTGGAGAAATGCATCATCAGATAACTGCTGGCTATTCATACACAGTTTTCCTTTGTTTTATTAACCTTTATTWAATTAAGTAAGTCAGTTAAGAACAAACTCTTATTTTACAATGACGGCCTACCCATCCCCTAACCTGGATGACGCTGGGCCGATTGTGCWCCGCCCTTTGTGACTCGCCATCATGMCCAMTTGTGATACAGCCCGGGATCGAACCAGGGTCTGTAGTGACGCTTCTAGCACTGAGATGCAGTGCCTTAGACCTCTGCACCACTCGGGGGAGCCCGAGTTCCTCAAATTACTTTAACTGTCTTTGAGGAATTTTAAAAACAAAATTGAGAAGCTGTCAACTTGAAAAGTGCACAGTTCATCCAGACGGCCATATCTGCTGTATTCCCACTCATTGCTTTTCCCTCTCCTGTTCTCACCCCATTAGTTTCATAAAATTATGAGTGGCACTCTGAGGGTGTGTGAGTAAAAAATCTGTGCAAAAAAAAAACGTTGATGTTATACCGTAACTTTAAAGCTACAGGATTGCATTGAGTCAACCCCTTAGCACTTAACTTTTAGTCACTTAGGCTCGATTCTGTTCTTCATTACAGTTTTATTTATTTTTTGTCTGGAATTTTCCGCAGCTGCTTCCCTTGTTAAGACACAGAGGATTCTTGCAAGATTCCTCTTTAAATACCATTTCTTGTAGAGAATCGAAGTAGGTTTGTAATGTTTTGGCCAGTTGCTCTGCAGTATAGGTTGTGAATGTCTGAATCTTGCTGCTCGTTCAATGCTTCTGCAAGAAGATCATGTTTAGCCCTAGCCATGTGTCAGACCATGCTCCTGTATCACCGGAAGGCTGGAGCCCAAGGGGGCCGGGTTGGTTTGTAATTAAGGAGAAGGTTTCTTTGAAATAGTATGTACTGAAGTACTGTAGGTCCTAGATGCTGATTTAAGGTCAGTTTTGCATCCATAACCTCTAATGAATAAGGTTAGGCTTTGGGGACGGTAAGCTGATCTGAGATCTGTGTGTAAGGGCGACTTTTATACAGTGCAGGTTTTCACTCCTCAACAGGAAATGCTTAGTGACATGTTTATGGAGATCCCATTGAACTTTGTGTCCAGGAATTTCATTCGGGCTTGAAATATAGTAAAGTCAGGGATTTAATATGAAATCCAAACCTTAAATGCAGTCAAAGGTAAATTAAATGACTGTGTATGGATGTGGGGATGCCTACATCCATACACAGTTCGTAGTGTTCGAATTCGTAGTGGCACACACACACACAAGATGTTTTAGGCTAACCACATTTCAGTTCTGAAATGGTTGCGTTTTTATGACTCAACTCACATCTAACTTCCCAGTGGCTGTTCCAAACAACACATGCCACTTCTTATTTTATGTCCTTTCACATTTGTTACGTTTGAGGGGCCCAGGGCATCAAGTTGTTGCCTTTCAAGTCACATTGTAAACAAGAACATGGCAGATTTATCAAGTGGATGCAGAGGCTCTGGGAAGTAGTGTGTGTTCTTGGGATTATCATATCAGACTCTAAAGGAATCTGCACACAGAGCAATTAGCGACAAAAGGATGCTAGTAGTTTCATTGTACATGTTACCCATTGTACCAAGAGATAAAGAGAACACTATTGATTCAACTCAGTCTTTATGTGTCTTAAAACAATGGCCCCAGTTCCTATTTTCCAGTTATTCAGTAATTATCAACATACAATAAAATGAACTATTTCATATTAAAATGAATAGACATTTACTATTGTCTTTAAATACCAAAAATAAAACATCTTATCAGGGTTGCTTTATAGTAATACATTAACCCTTTAAAGCCCAATGTTACATATACACTGACTGTACAAAGCATTCAGAACACCTGCTCTTTCCATAAAATAGACTGACCAGGTGAAATCTATGATCCCTTATTGACATCTTTTATTAAATCCACTTCAATCAGTTATATAATAATAATATATGCCATTTAGTAGACACTTTTATCCAAAGCAATTTACAGTCATTTTACATATGGGTGGCCACAGGAAACAAACCCACAACCCTAGCGGTTCAAGCTCCATGCTCTACTAACTGAGCCGTACACGACCACAATCATTGTAGATGAAGGGGAGGAGACAGGTTAAAGAAGGATGTTTTAAGAACTTTGAGACAATTGAGATATGGATTGTGTATGTGTGCCATTCAGTGGGTGAATGGGCAAGACAAAAGATTTAAGACCCTTTGAACGGGGTATGGTTGTAGGCAGGCACACCGGTTTGAGTGTGTCAAGAACTGCAATGCTGCTGGCTTTTTCATGCTCAATAGTTTCTCGTGTGTATCAAGAACAGTCCACCACTCAAAGGACATCCAGACAAATTGACACAACTGTGGGAAGCAATGGAGTCAACATGGGCCAGCATCCATGTGGAACGAGTATCGTGGTACAGACATTTTCTAGACGTTAATTCAGGCTCGGTAGTCCATTATCTATAGTAGTATGTAGACAGCCCAGAAAAACAAAATTGGTTTTGTGAAAGTTCCCAGAACATTCGTTAGGTTGCGGCAAATGTTCTCATAACACAAAAACTGTCCAATTGTGCTGATGATTACAGAATGTTTGTATAAAACAATTGCCTGATGTTGKAAGAATGTTCCTAGAACGCATTTCATTTGTTTTTTAAAGATTCCCAGAATGTTTCCAGTTTGTGGAAACAGTCTGGTGGGAGCATTGTGGGGACATCACAAAAGAAATGTTCCCAGTACTCCGAAACTGTCTAGTTGTGCGGAGGATTTTACTATGTTTCTATTAGGGTGCAAAAAACATTCCCTTGATGTTGCAAGAACTTTTCTAGAACACATTTAATCCTATCTTTAAAGGTTCCCAGAATGGCTCATTAGGTTGTCGGAACAGTCTGGTGAGAACATTGTGGGGATATCACTGTCACGCCCTGACCTTAGAGATCCTTTTTATTCTCTATTTGGTAGGTCAGGGTGTGACTAGGGTGGGAAATCTATGTTTTTATTTCTATGTTGGCTCAGTATGGTTCCCAATTTGAGGCAGCTGTATATCGTTGTCTCTGATTGGGGATCATACTTAGGCAGCCCATTTTCGCACCTTCTGTTGTGGGATCTTGTCTTTTTGTGTTGCAGGTGTTGCACTCCTAGCTTTACGTTCGTTGAGTTGTTTATTGTTTTTTGGTGGAACATTTAATATTAAAGAAAATGTACGCCTACCACGCTGCACCTTGGACATCATTTAACGACGGACGTAACAATCACAAAATATACTGTATGTTCCCAAAACATTAAAACTGTCCAGTTGTGCAGATGTTTCTACAAAGTTTATTTTAGGGTGCAAAAAACATTCACCCAATGTTACAATAATGTTCCCAGAACACATTTCATCTGCTTGTTAAAGGTTCCCAGAATGTTTCTTTGTGTTGTGGGAACATTTTGGGGATATGACAAGAGATAGGTTCTCAAAACACTAAAACTGTCTAGTTGTGCTGACATTCAGATAATGTTTGTTTCAGGGTGCACAAAACATTCCTTTGATGTTGCAAGAATGTTGACAGAGCAACCTTTCTGAGTTCGTTAAAAGTTCCCAGAACATTTCATTCGGTTGTGGGAACAGTGTGGGTACATTACAAGAGATAGGTTCCCAAAACACGAAATATGCTTAGTTGTGATGACATTCATACAATGTTTAAGTTTGGTTGCACAGGACATTCCTATAATGTTCACAGAACCAAGTTTGTTTTGATGGGAAAACATTACTGGTACATTGTGTTATTACATTACCTGGAAACCTAATGAGAACATTTGAGGAATGTTCTGTGGTGATTGTTACAGATTTTGTGTAGAACATTTTAGTGAATGTTAGAACATTCCAAGGATATTTCATTTGAAATGTTTTTGTGATGTCATCCTAATGTTAACAAAACCCCTAACTACAACTTATTGGGAATCGTAGCTAATGTTCTGGGAATGTTCTGTGTTTGGTGGGAGTACTCATTTTCAACCTAGTCTTTCATTGAGCATTTCTTCACTACAACTACTAATCCCATTTGGTATCGTTTGTCTATAATTTGTTACCACTCTTTTGTCTTATTATGTGTGCACATAATTATTGCAGTCATCACATTAGATTATTTCATGCATAATAAACAGATTCAAACTGTGTGCCGGGTAATTAGTATGTTAGGATATGTGCTGCGATATGAGCTTTGCTTTTCTAATGATCCTATTGTTCCCCCTGTCCCTGAAAACTGAGAGTTACTGATACAGATTTAGCTCAGTTAAATAGCAATGTTTTTCATCATACCATTTTCTTTCTCTATACTTTGTTATTTTTGGAAGATCCAGCAAATACAAAAAGATGCTAAAGAAATACTGCAGAGAGCATAAGTAGCGATAGACATGATTTAATTCTTGTTTCTGGTAGATAGATCTTAGTCGATTTAAATCACAGATGTGCTACACTCCATTCACAAGGAAAGAGTCCTTTGATCTTTTATGTATTGATAGCTCCGCTCTGGCCTGTGGAAGTTGCGATGCAAAGAACTATATGGTTTTGATACAGGTTTGGAACTTCTTGCCAAGTTAAGGCCCAGTGGCTTAACACTAAACTGACTTTTTAAAGCAGACATTTAGTTTTTAGGAAGGGAAGAGTACAGTTCTCTGTAGAGGTCTATCAGACCAAGACATTTTGGGATTTTGGAGCTGCTGATAACAGCTTTCGTCAATAGAATTGAATCTACTGTTTTCTATTTTCTGATCTCTCTGCACTGTCCTCATCTTGTCATGAATGACTGGATTAATCCTGTACAGGAATAAACAGAGTCCAGAAATGTTTTTCACCCTCTATTGTGGTAAATCGTCCATTTTCCACAGGGTTTGGGGCAATTATAATTACAGGCAGTCAATTCAGAAAGTAAACTGAAATTACAATTCAATAATTGAAAAAAATGCATTGATTTCCAATTACTTCACAACAAACTGAAAAGTAGAATGTATTTATTTCAATATTTTTCAATTCGGAATTTTGTATTCAAATCACTTCATGAATTGACAGCCTTTAATTCGAATTGACCCCAACCCTGCTTTTCCCCAATGAATAATACAAAAAACACTGATAACCAGATGACTGTGGAGGTTTTTGCTGCTCCCGCTCCCCCTCCTTGGCGCTCGAAGGCGCCAGGCGCCCCAGCATTACGCACTCCTGCCACCATCATTACGCACACCTGCCTTCCACCCGTCACGCACATCACCTGGACTCAATCATCTCTGTCATTACCTCTTCTATATCTGTCTAGTTCCCCACTCTGTTCCCTGCTTCAGCATTAATTGTTGCTTGTCGTTTTGTACCCGTGTGCTGACGCTGTTCTTTTCTTGGTCTTTGTCTGTTTCCTGATTAAATGTTGACTCCCCGTACCTGATTCTCATCTCCGGCGTTGGTCCTTACAATTTGTCTGTCACAAGAGACTAGTCACGTCAGAACGTTAACATAATGCCATTGGCTGATCCAGTGAGCTTACCAGAGTCATAACCGCCAGTCTCTGCCACCATATCATTCTAAAGACAGTGACCAACCAATCAACCTGCTTCCCCAACCATCGTAAGGTCAGAGTTGAAACACGACACCTATAAGGAGCCACGGCGGGCTCAAAAAAGGCGCCATTGTGCGGCAGTAGAGAACACCAGCTATGTCACCTAGTGGTGAACCCCCGACTTCCATCTTCCACTTGACCTCAATTCCTCCCGTTTCTATAACTTTATAATGGTGTCCCTGAAAAGGTTGATGACAGCTCTGTTCTAAAAGATAGATGTAAACAGCTGCTGTGTAGTGTAGAGCGACTGGTGTGAGGCTGAACACAGCAGCTAGAGTGTCTGTGGCCTGCTGCCATGTCTGTGCTAGAATGACAAGGCCTAGCAGCAGGGCCAGATTACTGGACGGGCATGCAGGGCACGTGCCCCGGACTCCCGACCTCCAGGGGGCCGCCAGATAGCAAATGATAGTAAAATGGGTAGAATTGCAGGAAGTTACCTTTAAAACTGCAACATTTTCTCTCAGCCTCATAGCAAAATGTGTAGAATAGCAGAACATTTGCTTTCAAACTGCACAAATGGGGAAATTTGAACAAAAGATGAGCTATAAAACAGCAAAAAAAATAAACTGCCCCATGCCCTCAACGATAAAAGGCAGGCGGCAGGAGGCGAGATCAGGTGGGAACATTCTAGTCAATGAGAGGCCCCAAATGCTTTAGTCTGGCCCTGTCTAGCAGGGTGAGGAGAGAAGCGTTTCCACACAGACAGCAGTTATATCTGGTACTCAGCGTCTGTCTGGTCAAGGTCCCTTCTCTGTGGCGAGTACCTGGCCCTCTCCATGGGTTCGGCGGGCCAGGGTCAGTATGGTGTAAATGGACATTGTAGCCCCTGAGTGCTGATCTGGGGTCAGGTGTATTTGTTTAATAGTAATGGGTATGTTTAGGTAACTGGGAAAATAAAACTGATCCGAGACCAGTGCTTAGGTGGAGCTGTGGAACTGTCTGTCAGTGCAGCTTTACTGGAGGTGAAATGTCCCCAGTAAAGAGCAGAATGGTGGAGGATCACTTGTACCTTCCTCTTGAGTTCCCTGTTGTGTGTGTGCGTGTGTGTGTGCATGTGCGTGTGCGTGTGTGCGTGTGTGTAGCAGCCATTTAACAGGCTGGCTGCTGTCCCTGGTTCCACTGACGCCCTGCTGTGGTAGTATTTATAAACTGTTATAGATATTTAATACAGATTTGAGCGCACCTCTCATCTTTCCCTGCTCACTTAAATACATCATGTCCTCAGAAACAAACAGACAAGCACATTCATGATACATCTACCCAGAGTTTGAATTGAGTCGGCACCTCAAAGTTTCTACTGTTTGAGTACCAGCATCTCTTATAAAATATTAATTCTAAAATATTGACCATTGTACAGAAAAATGAAAGAGCATCAACACCTTATCAACCCACTTCAAGAACTGCCTCTAAACAGAATATTCAGACGTAGAAAACTGATGAAGTTGGCTAGATCATGCATGCACGTCTTGCATAGAAACTAGATTATGCACACACATCTATTCTGTACATACAAATGCCTGGCGAAGCCCCCGATTGCAATGTCCCCCAGAAAGGGTTAACCTTTTCTTTTCCACTTGAAGAGAGAGAGAGAGAGGAAAAAACAGGCTAAAGGTCAGCCAGCAAGTCTGATTTCAGACACTGATGGGGAATTCCGCACTGTCTTGACTTTTCAGGATCTTGCCCT
Organism: Salvelinus sp. IW2-2015; assembly: GCF_002910315.2. NCBI lineage: Eukaryota > Metazoa > Chordata > Actinopteri > Salmoniformes > Salmonidae > Salvelinus > Salvelinus sp. IW2-2015. Next base: position 33,542,974 of record NC_036860.1, on the reverse strand, counting down.
TCTTCTGCCAAGTTCATCATGTTCCCTCTTCCCTCCGCTCGCTCTCCCTTCTGCTAGACAGAGTGACAACAAATGAACTTCTGGGAGATATTGTGGGCTCATCAGAGGCCCAATGGAGGAATATGAAACAGGCATGTCTCTCTCTGACCCTCCGAAAAGAGGGAAGACTCCACCAGGGGAAGATAGTTTTAGTGTCCCCCTACGTGCGTTAGATCAGTCAGCCTACTGTGCGCTACAGGAGGGTCCGTCCACCATCCACCCAATCCATCCCCAAGCCTGAGGAATCTGCTGAAAGCTCAGTGCCTCAGTCTTTTCCCCTCCGTTACCCCTATCCCCTCCTTTCCTCTCCCTCAGCTCCACCCCCCCCCACCCCCCACCCCCCACCCCCCACCCCCAGATCTCATTCCCATAGTCCTTAGACAGGATGCTTGTCTCTAGATTCCTGTGCAGGGGCGAGTGTTGGTTGGCCTGGGCAGGGCTGACAGGTTGGAGTTGGGACTAGGACTAGGGATTGGGCTGGGGCTATTGGGCTGGGACTATGGGGCTGAGGATAGGGCTCATTGGACTGGGGCTATTGGGATGGGGATGGGTCTGGTAGCTATGTTCTAGGGCTGAGGCTGGAGCTACGTCTATGGAGCTGAGGCTGAGGGACTGGGGATAGGGCTGGGGCCTGGGCTGGCTGGCCGGCAGCCAGGTTGCTCTGGTGCTCAGCTCCAGTGTAAGCGAAAGAGCATATGATGCATAAGAGGCCGACCCAACAAGGCCCATGGGGACCGAGGAGCATGGTTCAGATCATATGAGTTATGTGCGGTAGCAAGTGAGCTCCTTCAGTTTTATTACATTGGGGAGGGAGTGATGGAATAGAATAAACTGCATAGATGCCTTAGGACATGTCATATCATGTGGCATTTTAATAGTATTTTCATATCATGAAATAGGATTGACACAGATTGTAAAATGGACATGTATCATCTGGGACTAAAGGGTCAAGTTGTTTGGTCTTATTAGCCAAAAGGCCTTAGTTGTGGCTAGTGTAAACCGTATTTCTAAACACTAGATTGAGGAATGATTTAGTTCTGTAATATAACAGTCCATTTTTTAGAGGCAAATCATTTAGAAAATATAGAATGGAAGTAATTTACAGTTGCGCTGCATTAGGGCATACTGACTGACCAGTGACCACACCCCAAAGCTCATATCTCTCAAACTTGACTTTCATAGTCCTTAGACAGGACGGGGTTCATCCCCGCACCTTTTGCTTTACCCTCTACATCTGCACATGCACCATTGAAAATAAGGAAATCAATTTGCTAACACTTTAGTATAGTCGATTTGCTGCAAAGAAACCACTACTAAAGTACACCAATACGAATAAGAGACTTGCTTGGGTCAAGAAACAGACCGATGGAAATCTGTCCTTTTGTCTGATGAGTACAAATTTGAGATTTTTGGTTCCAAACGCCTTGTCTTTGTGAGACGCAGAGTAGGTGAACGGATGATCTCTGCGTGTGTGGTTCCCACCGTGAAGCATGTAGTAGGAGGTGTGATGGTGTGGGGGTGTTTTGCTGGTGACACTGTCTGTGATTTATTTAGAATTTAATGCACACTTGAGTAAGGACTATTTGATCAAGGAGAGTGATGGAGTGCTGCATCAGATGACCTGGCTGCCACAATCACCTGAACTCAACTCAATTGAGATGGTTTGGGATGAGTTGGACCACAGAGTGAAGGAAAAGCAGCCAACAAGTGCTCAGCATATGTGGGAACTCTGGCAAGACTGTTGGAAAAGTATTCCTCATAAAGCTGGTTGAGAGAATGCCAAGAGTGTTCAAAGCTGTCATCAAGGAAAAGATGGTAACTTTGAAGACTTTGTTTAAAACCTGTTGGGTTACTACATGATTCCATATGCCTTATTTAATATTTTTTATTCTATAATGTAGAAAATAGTAAAAATAAAGAAAAACCCTTGAATGAATAGTTGAGTCCAAACTTTTGACAGGTGCTGTATGTGTTGTTTGGTGTTCACTCGCATTTGTTTGTATAGATAGTGGATAGTGCTTAGTGAAAGTCTACACACCCCTTGCACAGCTTGCTTTCAACGTAAAAAAAAATATTATAGAAAATGTTCCACATTAATACATTTTTTTAAACAAAGATCTATTGATTGCGTATGTCTTCACACCCCAGAGTTAATACTTGGTGGAAGCACCTTTGGCAGCCATTACAGCTGTGAATCATTTTGAATATGATTCAACAAACTTTGCAAAACTCTTAGGGCAACATATATCCATTGTTTTTGTCAAAATTGCTCAAGCTCAGTACATTTTGTTGGGAATCATTGATGGACAGCAATATTCAAACATTGTCTAGTTTTGTGTAGTGAATGCAATGTTATTGATCCTCTGTATTTTCAAGTTTTGTTGTGGAATTTGCCAGGATTAAAATAAATATGAAAGGAAAAACTGCCTCAGTCTTCTGAAAACCTAACCCTGGGGTAAAGTTTTATTTTTCCAGTGGGACAATTACACACATTTTCATGCCAAAGACACACCAGAATGGCTTTCCAAGAGTGGTCATGAGTAGTCCAGTCTCAGTCCTGACTTAAATTTGCTTGAAAATCAGAGACACGGTTTGAATATTGCTGTCCATCAATTGTAGGGGCCCTTAAGAGTTGTGAAAAGTTGGTAGAATCTTATTCAAAATTATTCATAGCTGTAATGGCTGCCAAAGGAGCTTCCACCAAGTTTTAACTCTGGGGTGTGAAGACATACAAATGTATATTTTTTATTAATTTGAAACATTTTCTATTATTTTTCTTTCACTTTGAAAATGTGAAATAGGTTGTAGGGAAAAAATCTAATGTAATCCCTTTTTAGATGTAATTTTAAGGCAGCAAAATGTGAAGACTGTGCAAGGGTTGTGTAGACTTTCCCTAGCAACTGTATATGGATCAGTGTCTGTGTGTGTTTGTATACACATGTGTGTATTGTTTTGTGTGTGCATTTAAGGGTGGATATGGTGTCGTGCGGTGTGTGTATATTATGTGTGTGTCCTGTGCTTTGTCTGCCACATCTGCCTATTATTAGCTGCTTGCTCGTTAAACGTTGGGGTAAACCCCTCGTGATGCCAAGGAGTGTACTGTTACCCCTATGGGAATACCTACCATTGTCATCCAAAGCTCCCTGGAATTCTATAGTTGTTACCCTTAAACAACACAGTCTTAGCCATACTGACCTAGTAATAGTCCCCAATATTGAGCTTAGAATAACTCCTAAACACATGCAAATGTATTCTGTGCTGTTCCAAATGTTAAGTACATAGTGCGTGTTTCAAAATAACCTGTGTGTGTGATGGTGAAAGAGTATATATTTTGCACGGTAAGGGTTGGTCTTATGTCAAAATTCTTGATTATTGCTATTGATTGTGGCCAAAATAAGTTCCATCCCTGAAATAATGACTAAGTAAATAGTTATGCTATATTACCTTCTGAAAAGTGGTAGAGACATATTGGTATAATAGCTTTTAATAAAAGACAGTTGAAAGAGTTGAATTGTTTATGTCATCTATAGGCTTTATACTGTAAATGTGGAAGTACTATTCTGCATTTCTTATAGCATCAGCACCCTATAGAAATCCCTGTGAAGATGGCCAAATGACCTCACTTCCTGTTTGGCCAGTGGAAAGAAAATTGTATCATTGTTGTACATCCTGTTTGACAGTGATCTGTGTGATATTCTGTACAGCTGTAGGGCATGACAGAATATTTAGGTCCCATTGTGTGTGTGTGGAAACCACCGTAAGGATTTTATATATTGTTAGTTCTGTAGATACAGTTACATTCTGTTTGGTGTTTATTGCAAGTTTGTGGTGTGAAGTTTGTGGGGCATGGGTTTTTGAGTTTGGGTGCATGTGCTACAGAACTCCAAAATGAATCCCAAATTAATTAGCTTCTTCATGCCCTGCATCTTTGTGTAGAAAAACCTTGCTCGCCTTTCTTGTGTTTTATGGAAATGAAATTATGGCATAATGTCACTTTCGTTATTAGAACAGAGAGACTGTGCATATGAATCAGTCCACTGTTGTCATAGTAACATGAAGCACTAAACCTCTGAGCAGCTGTTATTGCAGGCTTTGAACAGCTGGGGGGCTATTGCTGGCAAGGGATTGTGGGAAATGAGTCCTTTGGTCCACCCTGCTCACCTTGACCTTCCTCTTCCAAAGAGGAGAGTTTGTGGATCTTAAAGAGGTCCATCTGGACTATACCAATGTGTACTGAGTCTGTGTACGATTATAGGATATTTAGTAAATATTCATTACCTACATTAACGCTATATCTTCTCTGAACATGTTTGCCTGAAACTAAAATAAACTGCCTGTACTCCACTTGAATTGTAAAAAAAAAAAAAATTGAGCAAATGAGCTGAATTGTTTTGTAACGCATGGCCGAAAACAAGTTCGAAGCAGCCGAGCGCATCCCATTATTCGAGAACAAATATTGTACAGGGCTACGATAAAAACTCCAGGAAGCACAAGAACTTGTCATGGGGTAGCACTACTGCCGTGTCCAATTCCTTCAGCTTTAATCAAGTCAAAATGTAACCCGAGAGCAGTGCCCCATCCTCCCACTGTTCAATTTAATGAAGAATTCCTAGACTGGGGGACTGTGTGTGCATGTGTGTGAGTGTGTGTGTGCTAGGCCTGGACTGTTTGCACAAGGCGACATGCCAGACTACTTGAGACTCTGAGACCAAGACAGTGACTGAATGTGGGAAAAATCTAATGCTCTCCACCTCCCCCTCTCCCAAGTCAGAGGGGCCCACTCTCTCCTCTCCGTGTCTGTTTGGGGGCCCAGCCAGCCGACCAGGCTGACTTGGGAGAGGGGGAGGTGGTCTGCTGTGGTGGTCTGCTGCTCCAGGAATGCTAATGCTTCCTCTGTGGTTTGCGAGGAACACAGTGATTAGCCCTCCAGCCCCCCGGGGGGAGCCGCTGCTGCTTCGGCCCGCTTTAATTCACTTTGACGTCAACAGGAAGGCCAGCCCGGGTTGAGCGGCTGGAGAGGAAGGCCACTGCTGGTCCCGGAGATTAGGGGGAAGCTTCCAGAGGGATTACAGACCAGGCTAAAATGTTTTCTTTGTAGCTGGAGGAAACCTTAGAAATGCCTCCCCTTCTACCTCCCCTGATCTTCCTTGGGTGACTGTTGTGTTGGTGAAGTGAACAACCCAGGCTAGAGGATAGCCCACCCCCACAAAAAAAAGCCTACTCTCCTTGTTTACTTTCATGAGCACTGGTCTGAAATGAGTTTATACATTGAAGCAAAAGGGTGTATGGTGGAATCCTATCCAGTCCTTTAATTAACTTGTTAGTGGTCTTGAAGTGAAGGAAACGAAAAAGCCATGTAACTGCTGCAGTATGTATATCCCCCCTCCCCCTGTCTGTTAAATATCCAGTCTCCAAGCTCCCTAGCCTATACCTCACACACAGTCCCAATTGAGCAGTGCAGGTCTTGGTAAACATTCGCTGTTCAGAGCTCCAGTGTTAGCAGGTAGCAGCTGGAGTTGCTAGCCTGCTGGGAAGCCCAGCACACACCCACTGACAGGATACATGACTAGCCGGTCAAGCGAAAGATCAGGTGTCCAATCCTAAATGGAAGATTGAACTTAAATCGGTTACATGTGCATACTGACTTCCTGCACTGCACCAGAACTCCTCGAAATGAGTCCAAGAGCCTATGGAGGTACTAGGCACAAAGGAATATGTCTAAAAGAGACTAAGGCTACCTGCAGCCAAGATATTCTATATTCGACATATAGAATGGCGAGACAGAGGAAGACTAACGTGGACTCTTCATGGCCAGAAGTAATTAACCCATTCATTGTAGCCATTGGTGCTCTGTAGAGTTGCTATTTTCTCAAGTTTTCTCTTGTCAATTTACTCGTGACATTTCTGGATTACTCATTCTACTAATAAAGTCAGATCATTTTTTAAATTGAACCTTTATTAAACTAGGCAAGTCAGTTAAGAACAACATCTTATTCACAATGATGGCCTAAATCAACAAATCCGATAGTTAGTTTAAGAAAGATTAAGGGTACAAGACTGTGTACATATCTGTCTGTGTTGGCAAAATCACTACATCTTCCATCGAGCCTAGCGAGGAGAGGCTGCCCATTGTCACAGTTCCAAGATCAGTCAGAAATGTCTAGCTAACCCTATGCCACTGAAACCGGTGGATCTCAAAACTGAACTTGGATACTCGTTAAGTAGCAATGGTGTCTTTTGCCACAATTGATAGGTCGAACCAGTCATGACTATTCAACAAAACAATAAATCAAGTTTCTTTCCAGCGATTTTCTTAGTTACATGATTGTATAACTAGCAAAGGAGTTTTGAAGTTGAGGGAGCAGTATTTATGAAGTTTGACAAGGATTGCAAAAACTAGCTCAAGTACTCATACTAACCGTACTAACCGTACTATTTGTGACACTAACCATACTATTTGTGACATGAATTGAGTATATAGTATGCTTATTGGTCATAGTATGGATATAGATAGTATGCCAAAACTTCCCGGATGTTGTTCTAGAATTCGTCAAAATATGAAGTATACATGCAGTGGACACTTTTTCCGTACTTTTAAGGCCCGTAATGCAATTCTTCAGAAATGGGCATGGCTTCACAACGTTTTTTAAATTTGAAGAAAATTTAGGAAAATATGCCGAAGTCCAACGAGAGCTGATACAAATTCATTGCTTTAAGTGATTTAAACAAATGTTAACAAAATGTTGAGCAATGTAATAAATAAATAACTTTTCAAATAAGTTACGTTACACGTTATGTTGGCTAACGAACCGCATAGCAGTACAGCAGTATGTTAGCTAGTTACCTAACGTTACTTGACTACTACTACAGTACATCGAACTTGCCAGGCAGTATATTAACTTCATGCTATCTAACTAACTACCCAACGTTTATTGACTTGATTATTCACATCATTCTTAGCTAAGTGGTCATTGTACGTTTCAATGGACATTGTTAATTCTGGCTATCTAATCTGATTTCAGAGCATTCTCTCGCAGAATAACTGCGAGAGAATGGCCCGTGTCAGTACACGTCAGCAAAAAAAGCGTAATTAAATTGTTGCCAGCAGCACAGTTAAAGTCACTAATGCTCTGGATAACATGAAAACAGCCTAACCAGCTCTGCTAGGGCGAGTAAAATTGTCAGAGTGAGGTGTTCTCTCATTTGTGTCTAGAAGTATCTAGCCAACATTAGCCAGTAGTGTAAAGTACTTAAGTAAAACTACTTTAAAGTACTACTTAAGTAGTTGTTTGGGGTTTCTGTACTTTAATTTACTATTTATATTTTTGACAACTTTTACTTTTACTTCAATACATTCCTAAGAAAATAATGTACTTTTTACTCCATACATTTTCCCTGACACCCAAAATTACATTTTGAATGCTTAGCAGGACAGAAAAATGGTCCAATTCACGAACTTATCAAGAGAATATCCCTGGTCATCCATACTGCCTCTGATCTGGCGGACTCACTAAACACACATATTTCATTTGTAAATTATGTCTGAGTGTTGGAGTGTGCTCCTGACTATCTGTAAATTTAAAAAACAAGAAAATGATTCCGTCTGGTTGGCTTAATATAAGGAATTTGAAATTAGTTATACTTTTACTTTTGATACTTAAGTATATTCTAGCAATTACATTTACTTTTGATACTTGAGTATATTTAAAACCAAATACTTTTAGACTTTTACTCAAGTAGTATTTTACTGGGTGACACACTTTTACTTGAGTCATTTTCTATTAAGGTATGACAATTGGGTACTTTTTCCACCACTGCAGTTAGCTTGGGTGCTTGACTATCCTTGAACACTCAGATCAACCCTACTCCTCGGCCAGTGTCCAGTGTGCGCTCTGAATTTACGAACGCCCAGAGCGCACTCTGGCACTCCGGATTGAATTCACGAACACACCCAAAATCATAAAATGTTTAGCTAGTCATTTGTTATGCTAACAAGCTAGCAAGAGGTTGCATAGCAACAGCATCAACTAGACAGGCGAAGCTCTAGTAAGCTCAACTGAAACGATACCGTTCGTTTACAGTATACTAAAATGAAATATTAGTATGTAGTATATACTCATTAAGTATGTAGTATACAGTATGGTGGTATGGGTTTTCGAACACAGCTATAGTTCAGCTAGCCAGCTATTTTAGCAAGGGAAAACAAGCTCGGGACAGGATATAGGGTCCGTGCTGCCCGGCCTCCTTGGGACGTCCCTACCCCATTGAAGTTTACATTTTAAATGGTTGCGTTTAGGGTTAAGTAATGGTTATGGTTAGGGTAAGGGTAGGGGTTAAGGTTAGGATTAGGTTAGGGACGTCCCACGTATCCCAGATAGCACTTACTCATGATATAGCTGGGCGCACATGCGCACTAGGCTAATTCAAGACATAGATGATAGTTTTTATGCCCTGATATCTGGAGCTCGCGGCGAAATGTTTAATTAAACCATTCAGAGACTGAAACAAAGAAATCAGATGACAAATATTTAAAGAGAGAGAATCGATATACAATTCCGAAATCAGCTGTCAGTAGTAAAACAAAGCTTAAAACGATGTTTGAGTGAACCTGAATGCAGAAAATGAATGATGATGTCGCTTCTGGACACTGATTCTCCTCACCACTCTATTCACACCCATTATATGGCGGTATTTTAATGCCAATAATACTGTATACATAAGAAAACAACCCAGACCACTATCATTGTGACATTACAACTACTTTTCTGATTTTGCCTTCTTTTGTGTACAGTAAATGGGATATGTTAAAAATGGACTTTATACATACATGTTTACTCACACAGCAACATTTCCCTGTTTTTTGCAGACTTTGTGTGGAGGACCGGACACTAAGGCGTGGAAGAGCAGACGACAACAACATTGACTGCTGCTGTGTTGCTGAGGGCAAACTAACTGTGAGTTCTCCCATCACCTTTTCACAGTCCTGAAATAGGGAAGTAAGACTTTAAGACTTCTTCACTAGAGTTACTGTTTACATACTGTCTGTTTGTTTACAGCACCATTAAACAAGAGGTGTATTTATCGAGTGCCTAAGTGTAGTCTTTGGGCATGTGTTTTATACACGTACGCATGACTAACTAATGGGGTGTTAACAACACATCTTAGCAGCACATCTGGTACATCTAATACTGTCAAGCTGCTTCTTCAGAAGCAGTGTGGAGGACCAACTCCAAGTGTTTTTATCGTACCATGATGAAGGCTAAGACTAAGAGCACACAATTAAGTGTAACTCCTACCTTAAAAAACTACCATGCAAGAGTAGTTACTGTAAGTCTCTTTGATTGACTCAACTCCGTTGCGGTTCGGTTGACCTAGATCGACATCAATCATTTAAGGCCTCTTCCTAATTCCGCAGACTAAGTTGTATTTCCCAATTTGACTTTTTAAGTTGACTTTACTTCTCGCAGGGAGTTTATTTCCCAAAGTTTGGATGCTGCTTTTCCCCCTTCATGTTTTTAATAGCAGTTAGATTCACTCTAAAAACACTATTTGTGTCTTTAATGGTTGAGCTGGCCAGGATGGAATTGACTGGAGTTGATGAGTTCTAAGTGAAGCTGTGGGGAGAGTTCGAGACGAGGGCTTTACTGTGACACTATAATGACAGGCAACAGGGAGGTGAACTCATTTTTTAGTAGGAATAGGATGAGAAGGGGGGGTTGGAGGGCAGAAAGAGAGGGAAGTCTCTTTAATTGAGTGCAAAAGCAGCTGGATATTCCAAGCCATTTCCCGCCACAACAACGGTGCACTGGCACTGCCTGTCTCCATATCCTCCTGGCCCTAATCACTCCCAGCCGCTGCATCCTCCCTCCCTCCTCTCCTCTCCTGTATGGATTCTTCGGAGCCCTGCCGAGGATTGTTTTACACTTAATTTTGTTAGACCTAACGAGATTTCGCTAATTAAATCTCCTCCTGGCTGGAGCCGCCATCTCACACTGTCGCGCGGAGTGTTTGTTTGTATAGATCTTTTTAGACTAATAAACATTTTCATTCCAAAGTCATGGGGAGAGGAGAGAAGGGTCGTGTTGAGTGGATGAGGCTTGTGTTGCTCCTGCACTTCTGATAATCCTTATAGGTTTTAACCTAGCATTCGGTGTTAGGGAAGTGGCAGCCATCCGCACCAGGTACCACTTTCTCTCCTCAATGGAATGGCATCCATAGGATGATAGTCTCTTATGAAAACTGTCCATGGCTACCTAGCTCTTTCCCTTCCTTCACAGCATCTTGTTATTGTATCAATGAATGGGCAGCGATCATGCAGCTACAGTATATGATCCTGATAAACACAGCTGTCCACCACAGGAGGCTGCTGAGGGGAGGATGGCTCATAATAATGGCTGGAATGGAGTGAATGGAATGGTATCAAACGCATGGAAATCGTGTGTTTAAGTTTGATAACCATTCCATTTATTGTTTTCCAGCCATCACTATGAACCAGTCCTCCCCAATTACGGTAACACCAACCTCCTGTGCTGTCCACCCAATCCACACCGGTCTGGATGGATTAATGTGAAACCTTTAGACATTGCTATATGCTTTCCCAGTATCATGACCAATGATAGAATAATTCTATGATGGATAGACACATACAAATACAAACATTGTCTTCCTCTCTAGGTCCCTTTGTCGTCATTCCTAACAAAGATAGAGCCTGTTAAACTACATGCAATAAAAATGGGTTTCAGTAACCAAAATGTCCCTGTAAGTCCCAGTGTTTAATCTCAAGAAGTCTACCTGCATTGTATATCTGTGTGTTGTGGGGTTTTAGGGGAAGTGTCACCAGGTGGGGCCAGGTCTAAACATAGGCGATGCCTGGGAGGGGCCCTGCCTGGGAGGGGCCCTGCTATGGTGGATGCCCCCTCAGGAGACACTCCCCGACTATTGTAGGAGCACACCGCCCACAATAGACTTGTAGTCTCTCTGCATTGTTGCTTGCCAAAGGCTCCATTGTAACCACCTCCTTCCTCCATTCTCCCACTCCCTGCCTGCATCCCTCTAACTCCCTCTTGGGTTTGGTTCTATCCAGTCCTCTGCCACCTCTACCCCCATTGTGGAGGGTGTGGGTAGGCTGCTCGGTTCTGGCGGAGGTGCCCCTGGTGAAGGCCTGTGCTTGGTGATCAGGTTTCTGCCACCTGTCGCTCAGCTTAGGGAGGGAGGGGGAGGGAGGGAGCCAGGGGAGATGCCCAGGCATCTGGCACCAAGAGGGGCTCGCCATGTGCCAAGAGTACTGGATCCCAATGTTCTCGATCTTTCATTTCATTCAATTCATTTCATTTCTCCAGTGTGAAGTCCGCTTTCTCGTTTCTTCCCTTTTTTTATCAAGGAGGACAACATAAATGGTGGTAGGGAATTGTATTTTTAGCTTTAGCATTAGCATGTGGCCAATGACAAGCATCTCAAAGGTAGATGTTAGTTACAGATCATTTAGTATTGTTGGAATCAAAGTTTGTGTTTTATGTTTAGATGTGTCCTTACAACTGTTTAAGAAATGCCATTAGGACTCCCATGAGTTCCTTGTGTACAGTATCCTGTTGACCAAATGGTATCGAACATATGAAGTATCTTACACATGCATAGCAAGGTTAGCATAGACATTCAGAGATGGAAGCCAACCTCATTAAACAGACTACATCTGAAATGCTCGCTCTCAGATGAGGCAACTAAGGTATTTTAGATTGAAGCACCTGACACCTCCCACTGTCTTTACAGACAATTAAATAGTGAAGGCTGACATTTCCAATCCCACAAGGAAATCCAATTTCGGAAAGTATTCAGACCCCTCGACCTTTTCCATATTTTGTTACGTTACAGCCTTATTCTAAAATGTATTAAATAGTTTTTTCCTCATCAATCTACACACAATACCCCAAAATGACAAAGCAAAAGACAGGTTTGTAGAAATTTTTGCAAATGTATAAAAAAACTAAACAGAAATATCACATTTACGTAAGTATTCAGATCCTTTACTCAGTACTTTGTTGAAGCGCCTTTGGCAGCGATTAAAGCCTTGAGGCTTCTTGGGTATGATGCTACAAGCTTGGCACACCTGTATTTGGGGAGTTTCTCCAATTCTTCTCTGCATATCTTCTCAAGCTCTGTCAGGCAAGATGGGGAGCGTCGCTGCACAGCTATTTTCAGGTCTCTCCAGAGATGTTTGATCGGGTTCAAGTCCGGGCTCTGGTCGGGCCACTCAAGGACATTCTGAGACTTGTCCCGAAGGTACACCTGCATTGTCTTGGCTGTGTGCTTAGGGTTGCTGTCCTGTTCGCACCAGTCTGAGGTCCTGAGTGCTCCGGAACAGGTTTTCATCAATAATCTCTCTGTACTTTGCTCCGTTCATCTTTCCCTCGATCCTGATGAGTCTCCCAGTTCCTGCTGCTAAAAAACAGCATGATGCTGCCACCACCATGCTTTACCGTAGGGATGGTGCCACCTCCCTGAACAAGGCCCTTCTCCCCCAATTGCTCAGTTTGGCCAGCTCTAGGAAGAGTGTTGGTGGTTCCAAACTTCTTCCATTTAAGAATGATGGAGGCCACTGTGTTCTTCAGGACCTTCAATGCTGCAGATATTTTTTGGTACCCTTCCCCAGATCTGTGCCTAGACACAATCCTATCTTGGATCTCTACGGACAATTCCTTCGACCTCATGGCTTGTTTTTTTTCTCTGACATGCTGTGAATTGGGGAACCTTATATAGACCGGTGTGTGCCTTTCCAAATAATGGCCAATCAATTGAATTTACCACATGTGGACTCCAATGAAGTTGTAGAAACACCCATTGATGAGGGAAAACTTTTTATTTAATACATTTAGACTAATGCTGTAACGTAACAAAATTTGGAAAAAGTCAAGGGGTCTAAATACTTCCCGAATGCACTGTATACCCTAGAGAAAGCAATTGAACCTGCACCTCTGTAAATATCATGCCGTATTAGTGGAGAATCTGTGACACTGTGAGCCTAGTGTGCCGCCTGGGATAAGGGCATTTTCCTAAGAAATTAAACGATTTAGCTGTCATTTCGATAATGGAACGAAAAAATATAATATTTAGACAAAACGGAAAAAGAAAACGAATTGACGTACACCTATGATATATACTCTTGCATCCTTTTTGCCAGTCAATTTCGAGTTCACCTGTATGCCCTTCATCATTAGCGTTAGCAGCACGCTAGCTACCCCTCCTCCATCTCCCATCCCATCGTTCTTGCCATCTCAACCATCATCCCTTAGTGAAACCCCTTCATCTCCTCACCCTGCTAGCTACCCAACCCTGCTCTCGTTTCCCCACCAACCCAGCAACCCTAATTATGTTGATTTAACTTAGCCACAACCCCTTCCTTCCTCCATACCACCATCTGAATGGAAGCTTATTAGTTTGAATATTTTTTTTTATTTATTCCCCATTTCTTGGGGCCCCTGTCGGCATATCCAATTACTCTCGCCGCGCGGCTGTAATTGCCTCCATGCCAATGGCCGCCAGACAATCGTGCTAAATGAGGTGAGGCCGAGAGGCTGCGAGCACGACTTCATTAAGAGCTAATGGGATTTTATTGGGGGGACTGAAGACCCAGCTCATCAAAAAGGGACGATGGAAAGAAAACAAAACAGATGGAGAGGAAGAGCCAAAAGACTCTGCAACGTAGCTCCCTGCGTAGGCTGCATGCACTTTTTGTTTTACCCTGGTAAGAAAAAAGAAGCAGCAAAACTCTCTATAACTCGATCCTTGCCATCAAACCCCTACCCCATCCCTGTAAAACATACATACAAGAGAAAGAGACAAATGTTGGAGCGTTGTTGAAAGATAAGGCAGGCCTGAAGGGTGGAAGGTTTTATAGGAAGTCTTTGGGCCTCTAGACTTGTTGTAGTATTTAGAATTATAGACTTGAATTCTTCTAGACTTGAATTATAGTCAAATGTTTGTTTTCTTCAGAATGTTTGTATGTCTTTGTTGTTAAAATGTATTCTAGGCTTGAATTATGTAGCACTTAACAATAATTTAAAAAAACATTTCACTTGCAATCTATCTCTGGGATGTTAAGCAGATCAATACCAAGTCTAATATTACAGTTGATGTTTTCATCACCTATGTGTACAATAGATACTAACTAATATATTAACTCATTTCAAAAAGAGTACTGGTGAAACTAACAGACAGATGATATACCCAGTTGAAGCATTCAAAGTGCTGCGCTGAGATTGGGGTAGTATTCGTGCTTCTGTGCAGTGTGGGATACGGCAGTACTTGATGCACTCAGAAACAAGGAAAGTACTCAACTCAAGAAGAGGGCATGCAAAGTGCTACGAGAATAGCTTTTTCAGCAGCAATGAATGAAGTGGAGATGAGTGAGAGCCAATCACTGCTGATATACAGCAATGTGATGCATCATGTGTTGAGATGTTTTCCAACTCAGACATGTACAGTATACAGTATGTATGTATTTGGTAGTGATGCCCATGCAATAGATATGAACATGCCCTCGTCTGTCATCAGTCTGCCCTTGGTATGCATGTGAAGCTGGTCCACCATTTTGGAGAACCACTTTAGGAATAGCTACATTGCAGCTTGCAGGTGAGGATCAGTTGCCCATACTTTAATCCTCTGCACCATCTTAATGCCGCTACGGTTGTCCTGCTGTGGGATTCAGCTCAATGTGCCTTTTGACTCCTCTGTAAGAGGGTCCTGCCAAAATCTATTACACAGTGAATTGTGTTCACCTACAGGAGCATTTAGTCCCAGTGTGTAATGTATACTGTGAACTGAACATTAGCTTCTAATCTGACTTTGCTCCATTCTGTCGCCATTGAGTATTAAGGCTACTAAGTCCATTCACAGAGAAATTGTGATTTGCACAAAAGACAACCCAATTACAAGATGCATCTGTTTGTTGTGAAAAACGACACGTTTCATCCTCAAAAGACAATTGAACATTTCAATGTTTCAAATCAAATCAAATTGTATTTGTCACATGCACCGAATAGAACAGGTGTAGACCTTACTGTGAAATGCTTACTTACAAGCCCTTAACCAACAATGCAGTTTTAAGAAAATAGGATTAAGAAAAGATTTACTACGTCAACACAAGACAGTGTACTCAGTGTGTGTACCCAGTGTTTGTTGTGGGTGGTTGTAGGCCTGGAGCCGATTGACGCCTGGCCCTGGTAGTAACAGCTGTCCTCCAGCTGCCAGAATCTCCTGCTTGGAGGAAAACAGACCCAAACCTCCAGGGTCAGTGCTGTGGTATGGAGGTCTCCACGGCAACCGGAGGAGGATCTAGAGCCCTGAGAACAATCCTGCCACTGAGAGGAGAGTTGCGCTCCGGCTCGCCTCTGAGCTCAACACAGGGGAATGCGACTCTCCCCAAGTGGGGAGACGGAGAGAGGGAGAAAGAGTGAGAGCTGAATAGGAAGGAGAGAGTGAGAGATAGGGAGAGGAAGGAGGAAAAGAGGATGAGGAGAGAAGGGAGGGGTGAGAGAGAAGCTTGGTTTTATCCCGGCCAAAACAGCGGTTGTCATGTTAACCCAACCCCCTCCTCCTCCTTCCCACCCTTCCTTCTCTCTTTCTCTCTCTCTTCAACCCCTCACCTAGCTCAGGCATTCCCCACAAGCAGTGGGGTAGTGTTTGAATGACTGAAACACTATATGCAGAACGTAACAAATTGTACTTATTGGGTGCCGGCTTGTATACAACACTCTGACCAGTGGTGATTAGAACAAAAACCTGACCCCTTTGCCAAAACGTATTTTTGTTTTATTAAACACTGTACTGAGCAAGCTCTATTCCAAGAAAAGTCATGCTCTTTCATAATACGTTGTAGTTCAATAAACATAGCTTTTTATGTAAGTACGTTTATTTTGTTTGAATTCAGCTGGTTCAGATAAGTTTGTTGCTCTAACAGTTACACTGTAGTCTCAAACTGCAGACCACATCAAAGCTATTTACACTGTGGTAGGCAATGGCCATCAACCTGTGAATTTGAGTCTGTTTGTGGTCATCCAAAAACTTTTGAATAAAACTTCCACACACCATTCTTATATACAACATCTCTAAGTAGGGTTTTGTTTAATAGAGTTACGATTCAAATCAGCAGAGGAGACAATAGAAACAGTAACAGAAAGAGTAACAGGTGTTAACCAAGATGTGGTGCCACATGAGCCACTGTATCTGGTAATCAGGGCTTCACTTTAACTGGAAGGAGAAACACTTGGCATGGACATTCTGATAATCAGAAATCAGTTTAAGACAAAAGGAAATTGCGAATCCAATCATCTATTGTTATGGTACATGAACAATTGTCAGAAGATTATTGTTCTGTTCTAAATGAAGAGGCCCTCACGCGTCACCTGCAGCTCGATATGGAAAGTAAGACACACAAACAACACTTGATTTAGACGAGGGGAACAGAATGCTCGTTATTTACCTTAAGGTCACCACTTTTGCCTAAATGGTGACAGAAATTCACAAAGAATGGAGGGGTTTCTATGGTAACAGGCTCCCTGCAAAAAGGTCACCGTCAGAGGCAGCCTCAGAAAGACACAACAGGATTATGGGGGATTTGGAGGGGGAATAAAATCAGTTTTATTCTCTCTTTTTTTTGTATAAATACATTTCTTCTATAGAATATCTGAACGATGATAAAAACATTGGATTTGAATAGTGCAATTACATGGCTCCAAACGGCAAGGGCCTCTCTTTTTTATTATGATTTCTTTATTTTCTTTTGATGTCAGAATTGAAAAGGGAGTGTGGTCGGCAGTCGCCCGACGCCCAAGCTTTGTGCTCGCCGCTGATACATACCCGCCTTGCCCCCTCAATCACTGGCGGCTCCTTTCGCTCCCCTCCCTCTCAAGTCATTTTAATTAAGTCAGTCTCGCTGGCGTGGCTGGCAAAGATAATTGGAGAGGGTTTTGGATGCCATTTACTCTAAATGTCGCATGTTTCTTCCCTTTCTTTTCGGTCTGTCTCGGTCTGCCTCTCCCCCATCTTCTGGCATGGAGGCTGATCTGCCCCCCCCCCTCTTCTCTCTCTCTTTCGTTTCCATCTTATATTCAAACGTGAAATATGGATCAACCTCGTCTGTGTGGTGTGTGGCACGCCACTGAAAAGTTCCTGTGAATTGGGCCGATGCTGCAATTGATTTGAAATGGCAAATCAAGTGATGGCAATATCTTTGAAATGAGGGGATCCTTTTGAACTTTTTGAAAAAATTATTATTTTCTCACTGTCAAGAATACTGAAAACGTATAGGGAAGACATATACACAGTATATTAAATATAGCTTAAGAATAACTAACATAAATTATGCTTTAAGCAATGCTTTGATGATCTGGAAGTGAAGCAATTGTATGTTGTTTCTCAACATCATTTCACATTGCTTCCATATGGAGAGAATGATGATCCCCCAAGTTCTAGTCAAGAGTATAGACCCATTTCTCGGCCTCATTGTTAAAAGACATCAGAAAGGGGCTTGTTTACATTGGATTGAATACAACTTCAGATGCAGCTTCTCCCTTACAGAAAAAACACATTATTTCACATGCGGAAAATTCATTTCATGTGAATTTCACCTGATTTCACGTTAAATCAATCAATCTGAAATCAGGTGAATACATCTGTTTTTGGAACACTTCACAAGTCATCCCGTTTTCACTTGTAGTTTCTATCACATTAACTTCACATAAGATCATGTGGTCAAATGGAAACATGTTTTTTTTGGAACACTTCCCATGTGTTCACGTGAAATGCATGTTTTTTCTGCAAGGGCTGCAAGTTAACAAATACGTAGTCAGATGGTTAGCGGCTACAACATGGCAGCTGTCATCGGAGGATTGATTAGCTAGCAAGATAGCGAGGCAAGGTAAAATATCACCCATAGAGCTAGAATAATATACTTATTGAGCATAGCTATACCCATCAGTCTTGTGTGTTTTCATAGTTATCATTCACTCATTGTTAAGTTTGTCAAGTTCCCGACATCAGTGTATAGCTATACTGCTACAGGGCTTTTGATGTGAGGATACGCGTGCATCACTTAAACGTGATGTTTGCTTGTAAACAGAAAATGTCTCTATGTGCAGTATAATTTTGATTAAGACTGCAGAATGAAGTGTAGCAACTTTGTGAAGAATCTGTCGAATCATTTTTATAATAACACTGTCAAATTCTTTCAAGTTATTTGTGTTGTGGTGCGTGCATGAGTTTTGAGAGTTCAGGAATCTAGCAATGAGTGATATGTGCAACACTCTAAAAGTGTTAACTGTGTGCAATGTGCCCATGAGTATTAACTTCACACTTTCTGACATTTGCAGTGTTCACTTATGTGAGTGATAAATATAATACTACATTTACACTACATGTATGAACCCTACAACATATAATGTGGCATATGAGGTATGTTGTACTTGAGTGTTTAGTGTGTGCAGTGTGTGGCATGTGCGGTGTGTGTGAGTGTTAAGTGTGCGGGGACTCCTCCAGGCAGGCCCCCTATCAATCACAAAGGGTCGGGCCTGTTGCTAAAATGGTGGAGCGGGCCACCCATCCAGTCTTGCCGCTCGGGGGAGATCCAATGTCCTCAGAGCTCTAATGCACTCCAGATGTCCTTTTGGCTGGGGCTGATTTTTCCATGTGGTCTATATTAAAGGGAACTTTATTTAATATAACAGGCTTTTAAAATGCTACATTTGTGCACAATTTCTACTTAAAATATCAAAGGGACTTGTTGATGCACCTGCAGCAACTTGCCTGTTCAGTTCTAATCGCTGGCTCATGATAGCTGTGCATTTTCTATTTTTTCCCATTTTAAAACAGCATTGGTAATACTGAGTCCCCAATGTCTCTGTTCTCTTTGGTGTTGGCTGCTCTCTCCTCTCTCTCTCTATATCTCCATCTGGCTCCTTTCATCTCTTACCTTCTCTCTCTTTCTTAATCTACTTGTGTCTCTTCCTTTCTCACACTCCCTTTCTCTCTTTTTCTCTAGTTCTGGCTTTCTCACTCCCCCTCTCTCCCTCATCACCCCACACATGCTCCCCTCCGCTCCCTGTGGCATTTGAGAGAGGAAATTTAATATTGGATTGTTTGGTGTTTCCAAGGATTCCATTCGGCTGGGCTCCTTCCCCGACACAAAGACAAACATCAGCTGTCGGTGCCAAGAGCAGCAAACACCAGCGTCTCCCTCATTATTTGCCCCTCTCATTTCAGAGCTCTGGCCTACTTTTTATTGTCTCTTTCTTCCCCACTGCCTGGTTTGTGTTCTAGACGGCTCTCCATGCTCTCCAAGTGCCCCTGACACTGTTTTTTCCCCCTAACTTTATGGCATACCCACTGTGATCGTTTGAATTGTGTTTTTTTTTTTTGGTATCAGCAAGTGATATCGTAATTACCAGGCCCTTGGGAATGGTTGTGGACAATTATCAGATTTCCATTTTACAGGAAAAATACATCTGGATGAAGAGAGAAAATGAGGGGAGTGGTTCATTGTTGCAGGGAATGAAACTGTATATAGGGATAATAGTTGTTCACTTTTCAATAATTTCAATAATAAAAAGGGAGCATGCATGAACTGGATCTCAATTAGCTAGCATATTCAGTAGCCTAGCTATCTTTCAGACAGTTTTTAGACTTTGTGGACCAATCTCTCATTATGCTCAACCAAGTATTAGTTACCCTTCGGTTTCCTCATGGGTCCAACCACACATTGCCAACGAACACCCTTATGGGGTGAAGGTCTTTCTCCCTACCGCCTCCACACATGTCATCCACCTTGCCCTGGTTCCTCCACCTGCTATAATAGTCTGACCCCCCTCGGCGGCTCATCCAGACCCTGACGAGGGGGCCTCAAACCATCTCCACCAGGAATCTGCTGACAATCAAAGCTGCGCATCCCAACCATTCTACCTCCTCTACATCCACCCACACACCTGATAACCCCCCCCCACTCATTAGCCCCCTGCCGCTCTCCTCAAATATTCCCCGTCGCTTGTCCTTTGTAGGGGGAGGGATAGAGGGATGGAAGGAGGATAGAGAGATGGAATCCTCTGCATGCAGATGACTAGGTGCTCTTAATCTTCCCCTCCACATGCCTGCCAATACCTCTACACAATGTGCCCTCACCCTCCGGTGGCACCAAGCAGGGCATGGCATGGCATGGCACTGGCCGTTCATTTAACTCATGTCAACCTTGCAAACTCTTGATTTAACCTCGGTGTCAATGTTAGGTGTTGTATACCTAATATTCACTCTAAAAGCTGTTGTCTAAAGGTGTTTGAAGTTGAACTAAGGGCACGGGACACAGAGTCATGCTCCCCTTAAAGTAACGCTCCAGAGATTGTGTAATTTCCGCCAGGAGTTTTGAAAGTACTGCTCAAGGCAAAACGGGTCCCAGAAGATTCTGCACAATTGTGTACTACATCATCCATTTTGTACAATATGTTACTGCAAAAATATATATATTTTATGATAAGTTACAAATTCCAATTCGTACTGTACAATATGTTATGAATTTGTAAGTGCTTAAGATCCCGACTGATTTTTTTAAGCCAGTGGATAGGCCGGGGTGTTGGGAAAATAGCAATTTTTATCGTGAATAAAAAAGTTAAACAAGTGAAACATAAAAAAACCTAGGAGACCCCTTCCATAAACGTACACAGTAGTTATGACAACTTCCAGAGGACTTCCTCCAAACTATCAGAGCTCTTGCAGCTTGAACTGACACGTTGTCCACCCAATCAAAAGGTCAGAAAATGTGTCTTGTACTGAAAGCATAAGCTACAGCTAGCACTGCAGTGCATAACATGTGGTGAGTAGTTGACAGAAAAACGAATTAAAGACAGAGAGAGCTAACTATATTTCGTAGCATATATATCTTTTACTTTCACTTTCACTTACTTAACTAACTAGTTTAGCCTACTCAAATACCCAGTTAAAACAGAGAGGGATGCTATCCAACGCTAGCTGTCTAATGCTATCCAACACTGGAACTCTTCCAAGGTAAGCTTTTGGCTTTATTAATTTATTGCCACCGAGGCCCGCCGGTGTAACTGCTAAATTGCTTGCTGTATACTGTACTGCATGATTGTATCGGGTTTACTAGCGCGTTAGTTCTAGTAGCTACTATATGTTGACTATGACCTTAATATGGTGACAACGATGTAGGCTGTGGTTAGCGGTTATGGTATGAAAGTTTGGCTTGGAAAGTTTTTTTTGCCTGGTCACAGACAGCTGTTGTATTGTGCACTGAAGTCCACAAGTGAAGGGAAAAGGTGAGAAGAGGAGAGAGCGTAGATGCGAGAAGGAATTATATATACAATGAGCAAAGTGATCATGCGGTTTATATTTGGCTGCTAGTTCTGTGTTTGCGTGTGATCAGGAGTGTTTTGATTCTGTTGAAAAACTTTTCTTAAACAGAAGCAAACGGAACGAAACGGGGATAAACATACCTGAATTTGTCCAATAGAAACTTGTTTGCAACTGTTGGACTAATGACTACACCCTAGATCAGCTAGATTTGGGCAAGAGTGTACAAGGCGGTATTGAATGTGTCACTGTCTGTCACCTTAATTACTCTAATTTCTCTCGACCTGTGCACCTACGTTGTAAACTTTTATTTGTAGGCTAGATTGTAGCAACCTCATGATGGGTAAAGGGAAAATTTGAGTATCATCTAGTGGGCTAAACCTATGGATGTTAAATTGAGCTGGGTGAATGGAATATGAATGACAGTCATCTAATATGATGTAATAGAAATAAGGCCCATATATTTTCTTTATATCTTAATAAATGACACCGACCAGCCACTGGTTGAATCACATTCAATGTTAAAAATGTATATGATGTATATTTTTTTAATTCAATTATTAAGCTTGAACAGCAGGACAGGCTTGTACATGATTCATCTGAGGTAGGGCCCACGTGTATTACACCATCCATGTCACTTAGTTACAATATTTGTCATGTACCACAACCATCACCTAAAGTTGTGGCCTCGCTCACTCACACGTCCACCGATAAGGAGGTATCCATTTTAAAACGGCCTTGCAGATGCAATAGCAGATAAYCCACACAATGTTACAACCGGCGTATCGCCTGTGAACATGAGAGTAGAAGAAGAAGAGAGAGAGGGCCACGGAAACGATTTGAAGACAGCAAACTTTTGAAGATTACGCTCCTCTCGCCGAGCTCAGGAGTTCCAATTTCAGGCAGAATTTTCAGCCTTAAATATTCAGATTTTTATCAGCTTAGGGAGGAAATGCGACTGCTGTGTGTCAACCGCGGGACACGCTGCCTGCTCGGCCCTGCATCGGGCTAATAACATCAAGATGCTGGTACATTCAGAGCCGGCTTAGCACAACTCACAGAATGAAAGCWATGTGGTGTGTAGGAGGATGCACTGAAGATCTCCAAATGGAAGTCCCTCAAAGTGTTGTTTGACTGGATTTGAAAGTCTATAAGGGAGGAAGGGAGAGAGGAAAAAACATGCCTAAATGTTTCAAAACAGAAAGGAACATATAGGTTGAATGTTTTCCAATTCACCTGGAAAATAATGTCAATACTCAAAGAACACCATCTAGATGGTCTTTATTAGGCTGGCTAATGCATTAATGTATTTCGGTGCACAGTAAGTTTGATTGAAAATGTCAATCTACTCTGAAATAATCTGCCTATTTTGATTGGTGTCATCAACAGAGCTCTGGAATTAAATTACTCTTATACCGTAGTTCACCTGCTAGATATTCCAATATTATATTATATTTTCCCTATAAGCTTTGCCACTGAAGTAACAAATAGACCTTTGATCTACTGTATCTGTCAAATAACAGTGGCAAACCTTTTTAGGTTAACCCTGCAACCTACTGCTGGCTTGCCTCTGTAGTTAAGCAGAGTCGATCCTGGATGGGAGACCAGATGCTGCTGGAAGTGGTGTTCAAATAAAATAATCTAACTTTATTTGTCACATGCTCCGAATACAACAGGTGTAGACCTTACCGTGAAATGCTTACTTACAAGCCCTTAACCAACAGTGCAGTTCAAAAAAGAGTTCAGAAAATATTTACCAAAATAAACTAAAGTAAAAAAGAATAAAAAGTAACACAATAAAATTACAATAACAAGGCTATATACAGGGGGTACCGGTACCGAGTCAATGTGCGGTGGTACAGGTTAGTCGATGTAATTTGTACATGTAGGTAGGGGTGAAGTGGCAATGCATAGATAATAAACAGCGAGAAGCAGCAGTGTACAAAACAAATAGATGGGGGGGGGTGTCAATGTAAATAGTCCGATGGCCATTTGATTAATTGTTCAGCAGTCTTATGGTTTGGGGGTAGAAGCTGTTAAGGAGCCTTTTGGTCCTAGACTTGGTGCTCTGGTACCGCTTGCCGTGCGGTAGCAGAGAAAACCGTCTATGACTTGGGTGACTGGAGTCTCTGACAATTTTTTGGGCTTTCCTCTGACACTGCCTAGTATATAGGTCCTGGATGACAGGAAGCTTGGCCCCAGTGATGTACTGGGCCGTACGAACTACCCTCTGTAGCGCCTTTCGGTCAGATGCTGAGCAGTTGCCATACCAGGCGGTGATGCAACCGGTCAGGATTCTCTCGATGGTGCAGCTGTAGAACTTTTTTGAGGATCTGGGGACCTATGGCAAATCTATTCAGTCTCCTGGGGGGGAATAGGTTTTGTCGTGCCCTCTTCACGACTGTCTTGGTGTGTTTAGACCATGATAGTTTGTTGGTGATGTGGACACCAAGGAACTTGAAACTCTTGACCCGCTCCACTACAGTCCCGTCGATGTTAATGGGGGCTTGTTCGGCCAGCCTTTTCCTGTAGTCCATGATCAGCTCCTTTGTCTTGCTCACATTGAGTGAGAGGTTGTTGTCCTGGCACCACACTGTCTCATCGTTGTTAGTGATCAGGCCTTCCGCTGTTGTGTCGTCAGCAAACTTAATGATGGTGTTGGAGTCCTGTTTGGCCACGTAGTCGTGGGTGAACAGGGAGTACAGGAGGGAACTAAGTACACACCCCTGAGGGGCCCCAGTGTTGAGGATCAGCGTGGCAGACGTGTTGTTGCCAGTAGGGGGACCTCATCCCTCTGGTCTAAGGAGATCCCAATGCCCCAGGGCAGTGAAGGGGAAATTGCCCTGCGTAGGGTGCCTTCTTTCGGATGGGATGTTAAATGGGTGTCCTGACTCTCTGTGGTCATACAAAATCCCATGGCACTTATTGTAAGAGTATGGGTGTTAACCCCGGTGTCATTGCTAAATTTCAAACCTGGCCCCATTCCATCATGGCCACCTAATCACCCCCTCATTCTTAATAAACATATATAACTCCACCATGATAGCTGGTGTGTGGTGAGCTTTTTGGCACAAAAAATGGCACTCACCCAAGTGAGTGCTACATATTGGTGTTGGAAGAGGTGAGTGTTTCACCTCAGACTATGTAAAGCACTTTGAGCACCTACTGTAGGTGGAAAGGCGCTATATAAATCCGATAAATTATTATTATTAATGTTAGCTAACGTTCGTGAATTATTTCCCCTGTTGAACGCGCGTCTGCACTTTATCCAGATTTTATACAGTTTTTAGGTTTTGCAATTTTCTGTGAAACATGTATATTCCTCTCTTTTTCATCCCAGGGTAACGTGTTCCCTATTTAGAAAAAAAACAACCTAATTATAATAAGAGCTTTTAGATATGCTAATAAGGTTATTTGCATGCGAACCATTCGCCTTTAGGGAATTACACAAATTTCACCACACTGTAGTAGTCTCATCAACATCCATAGTCGAATCTTTAATCTAATTTTAAAAAGCAGGACAGAATGCAATCACATCTGAATCTGTAATATCCAAACAATCATTTGCATAAATACAAAGAAAACAAGAATTGGAGTCAGATTGGGCGACTGATGCTGTTGTATATGGACGGAAAATACTCCTGGGAAATGGTAGGGTGTTTTTTATGTTTATGTGGCACATTTAAATCCATGAAGGACATTATCACAAAATCTACTAAAGAACTATGTCACTAGGAAGTAGCACTTATCATTCAAGGTCATTTTGTCTGGRTTGTATGAAAGGGTGGGAAGTGAACATTCAGAAACACTTTCTGTGAGTCACCTGACTTATAACTGCATTATATGCACTCATGCATTCATATAGGGTCTTATAAGGAACTATTCGTCTTTATAATTTATAATGCATTATGCTTTTTGTTTGATGCATGAATGAATCTATAGCCTTAATGCATTCATAAAAGGTGTTAAAATGAGCTGTGAGCTATTATGAATGCTTATAAGAAGCCTTATATTGCACTATGTGGCATTATAAACAGGTGGTTCATAGATAGTGTTACCCAAAATTCAATGGACATTATTGCACTGTGCAAACGTGTCAGACATGAGTTAATTAACTTCTACAGTTCTTTGCTGGATTCATCGATACAATTTCACCATCGAGGGTGAAACAAAACAAATCAATCTGCAACAAAGTCTCTCCCTCAGCAGTATCTGTGCAGTGACCTCTGCTGAACTTATGTCTTTAACAATGTCTATGATCGTCCTTCACCAAGCGACAGCATCAAAACCATCCACATTGGGCTTCTGAGGTATTACCCCCACATTTTGTGTGTGTGTGCGTGTGTCTGAGTGTGTGCGTGTGTGTGAATGTCGATGTGTGTGTGTCTTTCGAATGGTAATAGGATGAATGCTAAGTAAGGAGACTGGGAGAGATTGAAGAAGGCTTGGCCCCGTGATGTGAGCCTCTTCCTAGCCCGGGGGCTATGAGGCCGGAGGACCGCTGTTGGGCCCACCCGCCTCGGGCTGTACGGTGTGGGGTATATGTGTGTGGTGCCCACTTATATGTCATGACGTTGGTTATACCGAAGGGATGTGTGTTTGTGTGCGTGTGTGTGTGTACGATTTTGTAAGTGTGTTAGCGTGTGTGTGTGTGTGCGCAAAAGTGTGTGTGGTGCCCCCTTCCCCTTCCCCAACCTCATTACCTCCTGCCAAGCCCTTCTCTCTCACATGGTGAATACCCACCAAGGCCTCCTCTCCTCTTACCTTTTGCATTGCAAATCTACCTTTAAGAATGAGCAGTAATTGGATACCCATATTCATCTGTGTTATTGCTATGACTTAGGACATTAAGATGCATGATATTTGGGCTACGTGTCACCTCCGAAGCAAATGTTATTCATTGCATTTCCAGGTCATGTCCGTAACCAGGAAACTCGGTCACGGGATGGAGAAAATGGAAAGGGGGGGAAGGCAGCCCTTTGGCTCAAGCAAATGTTGTGGTTGTAGTCTCTCTTCTTATTTAACTGTTTYTTTTTGGTGGGGGAGTTCATTGTTTAAATACCGCGGCTGACATTTGGTAGAAAGCTGACTCAGTCTTATCAAAAGAGGAACAGGAATGTGTGTGTGTATGTGTGTGTATTTTGTGTGTGGTGGTGTGTGTATGTGTGTGTACGTGTTTGGGCGCAAGTGTTCGAGAAAACGAGATAGGGAGAGAGTGACAATATTTTCTTTTTGCAGAAACCGAGAAATTCCGAGCCAGCCAGCTACATGAGCAGCTTTGACACTGTAATGCTTTCCCCCTCCCCAGCCAGCCTCATCAATAGCCTGGACCCAGGAGCTAACGATTGTTGTCCGAGGTCATGTCAAGAATTATCGATGACATCTTTTACCTTTCCTCAGCCAAGGCTCTCAAGGAGCAGTAGGCCTCCTGTTAAGGCTCATCGATCGAACGTAACGTTCGTGCCACACAGTTAGACATGGGCTCTGTTCGAATACCTCAGAAATGTACCCTTCTTTCGTTCCTTCCTACCTTCCTTTAAGTAATCACAGATCTGAACGGGTTGGATTGGAGAAGGTGTGGATGGTATACAGTAAGATGTGACCGGATATGGATTTTCTATCAATACTAAGGGTAATGGTGTCGAACTGTGGTTAGGCCACTGACAGGCTTTGTGTCAATATGATGTAGGCCAGTTGTACGCGTTAGAATGGACATATTTGTGGTGTGCTCTTTGTTAAACACATAACCTTTCCTACATTGGGTCCTCAAACAACTGGCACGTACTTAGTGGTTTATGGTGTAGCCATATTTCTCATAGTTGGTCCAGTGACGGTCTTAAAGTGGAATTACTTACTGGTACTGACCAGCGGTGCTTTGGGAAAGGGGAAAATGTGTCCCTACCATTCTACAAGGAATGTTTTGTTTTCCATTTGGGTGTTATATTTGACCCGATAAAAATACAGGTCTTGTTGATTGACCACTTGGTTGTCCCCCAGAGTGTGTGTGTTTGTGCGTACATGTACGTGTGTGTGTGTATTTACGGGTGCATGTAATGTGGTTGTGTTAGGTAGCCTACTGCATTCCTTGAGGAATGGGAGACTTGATAGACCACTTAAAAACCTGTGTAATAATTGGAATTGATTTATCTTTTAGTCTTTAAATGTTTTTTTGTTTTTTTTATTTAAACCTTTATTTAACTAGGCAAGTCCGTTAAGAACAAATTATTATTTTACAATGACGGCCTACCGGGAAACAGTGGGTTAATTGCCTTGTTCAGGGAGAGAACGACAGATTTTTACCTTGTCAGCTTAGGGATTCGATCCAGCAACCTTTCGGTTACTGGCCCAATGCTCTAACCACTAGGTAACCCTCATTATAATCCACATAATAATTCACATTTCCTGCTGCTGCGAGATTATGTTCCTACTGTGTCATTTTCCGTTTAATTACCAACCCTGCATTTGCAATTAAAATGAGGACCAATAAAAGGGGACATACCTTTCAGGTGACACCACTTGGAACGAGAACACAAGCCAGGAAGATAAATCAGTATAATCACACCCATCATCCTCAATTTGTATGATTTGGACCAGAGCTCGTCAGATTAACTAAAATGTGCAATTTCAGAGCCAGGATCCATTCTGGGGGTGGTTGTACAAAAATGCCTTAGAAGATGTGAGGTGAGATGCGAACCATTTGGAGGACATAGGTGTCGATAGTGGGTTAATAATATCATTAGCAAGATGTTGTGTTGAGTTATGTGGGGGGCTGGCTGAGTTGACGGGTGGTTGTGTTTTAGAGCCTCCCGGGGCACTTTTCCACACACGTTGGTGCCAGGCCGGGTCCTAGGATAGGATGGGATGAGCTCACTGGTGGAGCACGCCCGTCATCTGTGTCTCCTTGTCTGTGTCTGGGGGAGAGATGAGAAGCCGTTCGCACCATTTCCTCTCTTGTCTGGCTGTCTGGGTCCTTGTGCTGTCTTGTGCACTTGTGTCCCCTCAAACTCAAAGACACTGTTCCTATTCAGAGTAGAGCAGGGGAATTCTTTATGGAAATGGTGACTGGGTATAATATACAGATGTAGGATCTAAATTTGACCACCCTGTTGCAGAATATCTTTCCTGTAATGCAGGACATTTTAAACTTGTAGCATTTGAGGTTTAAAAATGCTTCTGAAGTTTGTAATTTATTTGATTTTCCCTTAGGAAACATGTATCAACCCCTACAAAAATGTCCATTAGGCGTAATTATAATCCACATAATAATTCACATTTCCTGCTGCTGCAAGATTATGTTCCTACTGTGGCAAACTGGCTCAAATTGAGATCCTACATCTGATATTTTACAATGTCTCAGTTATTTGCATGGAAGCATGGGTATTTGTGCCCTGTTTTTGCCCTTTCTGCCTGTAAAATAGAGTTGAAATGGTTCAGTCCAATGCGACTCCCTGTGTCTAGCCTTGTTTTGGTATGAGTCACAATCTCAATCTGATTTAACTCCTAGACCTCTCTGGCTGTTAACAATTATACCTGCCAAGTTCAGACTTCTTAGTAAGCATGACAGATACTGTATCATCTATTCCACAGTACCGCTCCCAATCTTCCTGTAACCACACCAGCAATTAATGTGATTCATACCCTACCATCCAAAGGGACCTTCATGCTCATGACTATACATGCTGTTCCACTGATGCTGTGCCATACATGGGAATAGTGTCTGTGTGTGTGGTGTGTGTGTGTGGTGTGTGTGTGTGTGTGTTGTTGTGGTGCGTGTGTGTGTGTGTGTGTGTGGTGGTGGTTGTGTGTGTGTGTGTGTGTGTGTGGTCGCGCACGTGTATGTTTTTCTTGCTGTGCATGGTGTGTGTGTTAACTCTAGAGACCCTATAACTCCATCAGTACAGTACACAAACCCTGCGGGACCCCTCCAGGTCTGGACAATAGCAATTAGTCCACTGACTGGAGCTTTAATTGGACACTGGTTGGCTTGGTTTCAATAACTACAACCTACCATCCACATACATGAGGAAAACAAGGGCACTGGATCCCTTATTGTGTGTTATCTTGTTAAGTGTTATTATAATGTCACCTGTTCTGTAATGTTGCATCTGTTGTAGGTCCATTTTGCCATTGCTTTTGCACTTTGTGAGGTGCTTTGTAGTTTAGCATTTTACGAGAGAGAAAAGAGAAGAGAGAGAGAAGAGAGAGATATCATAGCAGCACCTGGCGGTTGTCTGGTGCAGTACAAACCAGACAACTGCTGCGCACTCATTCTCACACAAGATGCATTTTACACTACTGTACAGCAAGTTAATCATTTTCTGGATCAACGTATGCGAAGGAGATGTGTCATGCTGCACGAGGCAAATGGTTCATACCAGATACTGGTTTCTGATCCACGCACCTCCCCCAACCTGATCAAGACAAAGGAGATGATTGTGGACTACAGGAAAAGGATGACTGACACCCCCATTCTCATCGACGGGGCCATAGTGGAGCAGGTTGAGAGCTTTAACCTTACAGGCTGCATCCGACGTCGGATTAATATGACAACAGCCACTGCAAGTGCAGGGCGCGAAATTCAAAATCTATTTTTTTAAAATATTTAACTTTCAACACATTAACAAGTCCAATACAGCATTTGAAAGATAAACATCTTGTCAATCCAGCCAACATGTCCGATTTTTAAATGTTTTACAGAGAAACACCACATATATTTATGTTAGCTCACCACCAAATACAAAAGTGGAATTATGATTATGATTATGGAATATGATTCAAGTAGCATGCACAAACCAACCGAAATAAACTAAACCAACCTAAAGAACCCAGAAAAACTACCTCAGATGACAGTCATATAACATGTACACAATAAATCTATGGTTTTGTTCATAAAAAGTGCATATTTTAGCTATAAATCAGTTTTACATTGATGCTACCATAAATGCTACCACATAGCTAAAGTCGCCAAAGACGGGAGTAGCCAGGAGAAATACATACACCAACGTCGACTACTAATTACACCTCATAAAACATTTCAGAAAACATATGGTGGATAGCTAATGAAAGACAGATATCGTGTGAATAAAGCCAATATTTCCGATTTTTGAAGTGTTTACAGCGAAAACACAATATATCGTTAATAGCTAACAACATAAGCTAGCATAAGAACAACACTAGCATAAGTCAAGCGCTAGCCTAGCACAGTTAGCATACAACAGTTCGACAGATATATGAAAAAGCATCCCAAATTGGGTCCTATCTTGTTGATATTCCATCAAGAATGTTGTAACGGTCCAATGTCCAGTAGAGTCTTTAGTTGGGTTTCCAGAACGAACTATTTCCCTCTTTGGTTAGCAAGCACAATAGCATTGCGGCGCTAATCTGTCTTTCTTCAAAAAATTCTTCCGTCTCATCACATCTAAAAGTCCCAGATAAATTGCAATAATATAATTAAAGTATATTGAAAAAACATACTTTAGATGAATTGTGACATGTATCAAATAATATCGAAGTCAGAGATCATATTCACCGTTATCGACCTTCTTCCAGTAGCCGAGACCAAATTATGCTTCGCGCCCCGGAATTTTTTTTTAACTGCGCAGGTCTCACAAGAAGTGTGTGTATTCAGTCATGGACGAGATATTCGACTGCTTTCAATTCTCACTTCCGCATTACACCCTGATGAAGGAGTGTGACGTGTTTCTACGGTCCAAGTCTAATGACCTTTATTAGACAAGGTCTAAAGACACACATCGCAATTTTGGAAAACTCAATTCGGCTGGGAAAATGGCTGTAAAAAATTCTGTTCGACTTAGAGAAATAATTTCAAACCTTTTTAGAAATATGACTGTTATCTATCCAACAGTAGTAAATATAAGCTATTGTTAAATAAAAAGTTTCTTAGGAGGCCGTTGAAAATGTGCACATATTTTCCAGTTTTTTCAATATTCACCTTGCAGCCATAAGAGGTTAAGTTCCTTGGTGTCCACATCACAAACAAACAACATGGTCCAAGCAACACCAAGAAGTCGTGAAGAGGCACGACAAACCTATTCCCCTCAGGAGACTGAATAGATTTGCCATAGGTCTCAGATCTCAAAAAGGTCTACAGCTGCACCATTGAGATCATCCTGACTGGTGCATCACTGCCTGGTATGGCAACTGCTCAGCCTCTGGACCACAAAGCACTACAGAGGGTAGTGCGAATAGGCCCAGTACATCACTGGGGCCAAGCTTCCTGCCTCCAGGACCTCTATACCAGGTGGTGTTCAGAGGAAGGCCCTAAAAATTGTCAAGGACTCCAGGCCACCCAAGTCATAGACTGTTCTCTCTGCTACCGCACGGCAAGTAGTACCGGAGTGCTAGTCTATGTCCAAGAGCTTCTAAACAGCTTCTACCCCAACCCGTAAGACTCCAGAACATCTAATCAAATGGCTACCCAGACTATTTGCATTACCCCCCCCCACGCCCTTTTACGCTGCTGCTACTCTCTGTTATTATCTATGCATAGTCACTTTAATAACTCTACCTACATGTACATATTACCTCGATTACCTTGACTAACCGGTGCTCCCGCACATTGACTCTGTACCGGTACCCCCTGTATATTGTTATTTTACTGCTGCTCTTTAATTACTTGTTCCTTTTATTTCTTATTCTTTTTCATATTTTTTAAACTACATTGTTGGTTAGGGGCTTGTAATTAAGTATTTCACTGTAAGGTATTGTTGTATTCGGCACATGTGACTAATAACATTTGATTTGATTTGATGGATTTTTAAAGTATCTGTGACCAACAGATGCATATCTGTATTCCCAGTCATCTGAAAACAATAGATTAGGGCCTCATTTATTTATTTCAATTGACTGATTTCCTTACATGAACTGTACCTCAGTAAAATCTTAGAAATTGTTGCATGTTGCATTTATATTTTTGTACAGTGTACATAGAAACGCACCAAGCATGGTAAAAGTGAAAGTAGCACGGATAAACCACCCACTAAAGCTGATTAGGTAAATACCTGGGTGTTCATAACACTTCCCAGAGTAGGAGTGTTGATCTAGGATCATGTCCCCCCCTGTCAATGTAGTCTTATTCATCATGGTCTAAAAAGCATAACTGTAGCTCTCCTACTCTGAGATGCTTTATGAATACAGGGCCTGACCCTGGACCAGCAATTAGCCACTTCTTATATATATATATATATTTGAACTAGGCAAGTCAGTTAAGAGCAAATTCTTATTTACAATGTCAGCCTACCCCAGCCAAACCCGGAAGACACTGGGCCAATTGTGTGCCACCCTATGGGACTCCCAATCACAGCCGGATGTGATACAGCCTGGATTCAAACCAGGGACTGTAGTGACACCTCTTGCACTCAGAGTGCCTTAGACCGCTGCGCCACTCAGGAGACAAACACCTGATGTTTAAATGATAATGTACTCATTTATTTATTATAGATTTTTTTACCTCCTTTTCACCCCAATTTCATGGTATCCAATTGGTAGTTACAGTCTTGTCTCATCGATGAGGTCAAGAGCCGTCTGTCCTCCGAAACACAACCCAACCAAGCCGCACTGCTTCTTGACACAGTGCCCACTTAACCCAGACGCCAGCCGCATCAATGTGTCGGAGGAAACACCGTACACCTGGCGACTGTGTCAGCATGCACGGCGCCTGGCCCGCCACAGGAGTCACTAGCGTGCGATGGGACAAGGACATCCCTGCCGGCCAAACCCTCCCCTAACCCGGACGACGCTGGGCCAATTGTATGCCGCCCCATGGGTTTCCCGGTCGCGGCCAACGGCGACAGAGTCTGGACTCGAACCCTGAATCTTTAGTGGCACAGCCTTAGACCACTGCGCCACTCGTGAGGCGATAATGTACTCTTAACACTATGTGTGTTTGTGTCCCCCTGCAGGTCTCCATGTGAATCTGTCCCATGATGCAACATGTGTCCCCAGCACTAACAATGATGGCCACTCAGAGCGTTCCTCCACCATCGTACCAGGAGAGCCAACAGGTCAGTACACCACTAGTAGTCAGCTCAGGGTTGGGGTCAAAGCAATTTTATTTCAGCCAATTAAGGAAATGGATTAGAAAGTAAATAATCAATAGAAAATTTCTTGCAGAAAACATTCTAGAGTATTTTATTTGTCTTAAGTCAAATGCACTTCCAAACAAACATTGTTATAAGAGCCTAACTCTTATAAACATTGTTATAAGAGTTAGGCCAGACCTAACTGCAGATATAGGAGCAGTTTACCCTACCTCAATGTCAACCTGAGACCAACAGGGCAAATCCACCACTTTTCAACTTCATTGTCATTATCTCCAACACAATAACAGTGTGAAAACTCTGCTTTTTTAAGTTTTGTAGAAAAAATATGTAAAGTAAATAATTATACCCGATGACATCACCCGAAGTTAAAACATTTCAAAAACAAATGTTATGAGATTTTTGTATTTATTAGGGATCCCTTTTAGCTGCTGCCAAGGCATTTAAAAAAAACCTTTCCTTGTATCTTTTTAATCACAGTTCATAGCAACGCGCCATTTTCACATACACTACCGTTCAAAAGTTTGGGGTCACTTAGAAATTTCCTTGTTTTTGAAAGAAAAGCTATTTTTTTTGGTCCATTAAAATAACATCACATTGATCAGAAATACAGTGTAGACATTGTTAATGTTGTAAATGACTATTGTAGCTGGAAACGGCAGAATTGTTATGGAATATCTACATTATCAGCAACCATCACTCCTGTATTCCAATGGCACGTTGTGTTAGCTAATCCAGGTTTATAATTTTAAAAGGCTAATTGATCATTAGAAAACCCTTTTGCAAGTATGTTAGCACAGCTGTCAACTGTTGTTCTGATTAAAGAAGCAACAAAATGACCAGAAACAAATAACTTTCTTCTGAAACTCGTCAGTCTATTCTTGTTCTGAGAAATGAAGGCTATTCCATGCGAGAAATTGCCAAGTGTTATATAGTGTTATACCAGACACAGTGTTATACCAGATCTTCAGTTTCTTGGCAAGAACAAGAATAGACTGACACATTTCAGAATAAAGTTATTTGTTTCTGGCCATTTTGAGCCTGTAATCTAACCCACAAATGCTGATGCTCCAGATACTCAACTAGTCTAAAGAAGGCCAGTTTTATTGCTTCTTTAATCAGGACAACAGTTTTCAACTGTGCTAACATAATTGCAAAAGTGTTTTCTAATGATCAACTAGTCTTTTAAAACAGACAGGTTCTACAGACTGTTGACATCTAGTGGAAGCCATAGGAAGTGCAAACTCATCCATATCTCGCTGTGATTTCAATAGGATCTTGGTTGAAAATCGACCAGCCTCAGAATTTCCACTTCCTGTTTGGATTTTTTTCTCAGGTTTTTGCCTGCCATATGAGTTCTGTTATACTCACAGACATACTTAAAACAGTTTTGGAAACTTCAGAGTGTTTTCTATCCAATACTACTAATAATATGCATATATTAGCAACTATGACTGAGGAGCAGGCCGTTTACTCTGGGCACCTCTGTGCACCTTTCATCCAAGCTACTCAATACTGCCCCTGCAGCCATAAGAAGTTAAGCCATGTAGCTAGCTAGCTAGGTAAACAATGAACCATTATCCCAAATCATGACGTTACTACCCTGCATGAATCTGAAGGTAGCTAACCAACCAGGGTCAATGTTAGCTAGCTAACATTAGGCTATAACTAGCAACACAAATGTATCTGAGATATGAATAATAAGATCATACACGTAACGTTAGCTAGCGAGCCAGCCAGCTAACTTTAGCTAGCTAGCTAACAGTACACTTTAACTTGAAAGGAAAAAGGCTGTCTGTCAAATTAGAAACGTGTCATATCTGAAAATGTAGCTAGCTAGACATCAAGAATGGACGCTTCTCCCTGTCAGAGATGCCATGGTTGCCCTTAGTTTGAAGATGTAATCCGGAGACAGATGTTTTCTCCATCTCCTTAGCTATTATCCTCTAATTCCACTGATTTCTAAACTCGATCCTCCAGAAAGTGGAGAGCAACACTTATGCAGTTCTACTACGTGATATATTTTCAAAATAGACGCATTAGGCAGGAATACCTAAACATACTGACCAGCTCAAATAGACAGAAGCATGCTATATGGCTGACCAATCCGAACTGATCTCTCTGCATGTCCAGCCCACTTATTATCTCAGCCAATCATAGCTAGCTGGAAGGTTGCTCACTTTTTCTGTTGCTTAACAAATGGCATACAAGTTTGTTATTAAGGCACATGAAAGTTCACATGTTCCAGAGGGCATTTCTGCCAGAAAAAACACATTTTGATAATAATAAAAAGTTTACTTTCAAATGGCTTTCCTGTGAAGTAGTGACCCGCGACATACGCCTAGTTTCCTGACACGAGCCACATATGAGGTTGAAAAGTGGCAGAATTGCCCTTTAACCTTATCCTAGCTAAGCAGTATCCTAGAGAAGGAAGTAGAGCAGGTTCAATCAGAGCCTCACCATCCCCCACCCTGTCTCCACTCTACCACTGTCTCCTTCCGCCCAGAGGATTAGTGACAGGGGAGAGCTCCCAAGCCACAGTCAGTGCAGGCAACAAAATGCAAATGAGAGCTAGTTAAGTGTGAAGAAGCTAATTTATTTCCCATTTGGAGCCGAGATTAAGATGCTTCCTCCCCAAACCAACACAGGGGGGATGGAGGACCCATTTCCTTCTCTCCAAAGACTGAGGGGGAAAAGGAGACGAGAGGAGGGGGTGGGAGAAGGAGAAAGAGGTGGAGGTTCGACACGATTGAAGAGATGCATTGTACACATCCAGACCATCACATCAAAATAACACGCCCATCTTTCATAGGCCATGCGGAAAGATCAAGCTGGTTGTCTATCCACTCATGTAGTTCACAGAATCTGATCATGTGTGTGTGTGTGCCTGCTAGAGATGAGATAGTGGAACACAAAACCAGTTTTCTAAGTAGAAAGCCCAGCCAGAAGAGGGCTAATGCACATACAGATCTGGGACCAGGCGTATGACCAGGTGTATGTAGTTGACTGTGGTTCTGAATGCATGAACAGATCTGGGACCAGGCTACCAGTCTATGCAGTTAACTGTGGTTCTGAGTTAGCTAATGCACCGACAGATCTGGGACCAGGGCTACCGTTCTATGTATTGAAGTTCACTGTGGTTCTGTTTGCTCTGCCCTCAGATGACGGGCACCACCCAACAGAACTCCAAGGCCCAACAGGTCCACATCTCAGCATCCTCGGAGGCTGGGAATACCCCCATCAGTGTGACCCTTGACCCCCAGGCCCAGCTGGAGTCAGATAAGCGGGCCGTTTACAGGTAAGACGTGGTCTCAAAGCATACATTTGTGCAATATACTGTACATTTTCTGTGCTATATACTGTAAATTCTCTCTGTTAGTTCATTCACACTAAGCTCTCCAAAAAGTGGTAAGGCAAAACTCCCTTGAGGAGATTTTGAGAACCATCAGGCATTTAAAGGACACCTGTAAACAGACGCACGCACCCACTCCTGCATGGACACACACACACACACACACACACACACACACACACACACACACACCACACACCACACACACACACACACACACACACACATTCAGTACACACTCCCAATGCTAAGGTAAGATTGAGCACGATGATGGTTGGTTTTCTCTATTTTCTCCAGGGTACTGGGTTTTGTGTAACCTATTGTGTGGTACATAACGTGTAAGGAATTATCTTTTCAAGTGCAGTATCACAATTAGGAAATCCTTGTAAGAGTAATTAAGTGAATAGACAGTTGAAAACTGAAAACTAAACATACATTTTGAAAAACATCCTCCTCTCCCAACTCATCACTTGAATATTAATGTACTTTCATAATGGGCTTTTATTATCTGTTAATGAAGAAAATGATTCACAGAACACAGAAATGTGTAATATGTTCAGCAATCTCCCAATGAGAAATCATGCTCCAGCAACAAACCGCTATTTTTGTGCTTCCAAGAAAAATACATCTTCTCCCCAATACCGTCTTCAGCAAACTCTATGCTGCTCTGGCTCCTTGGCTCTCCCCTAGTGTGGTTATCCACTGCTCTTGTCTGAGTGTGCTCTTGGACCCATGGTTGGCCGGCTCAGGCCCCTTAGGCGAGTGCTGTGAAGGCCTCGCCAAGCCTGGGGCAGAATTTCTAAGCTCCTCTGAGATACAAGGCTTCTCTTTGATGGGAGCAGCCAGCCTGAGAGGGGCTGTGGGCGCTGGAAAAGACACTCAGCCCCAGGCCCACGCTGCCTGTTCACTCATTATCGTCCCTCCTGAAAACACACTCACAGGCGGGCTTGCAGCCATGCTCACACACACATGAACTCACACACAAATGAACACACACACACACACAAACGTATGTACAGTATATTCATGCACACATACACACACAAGCACACAGACCGCTAACCCTACCACTTGAAGGGTATGAAACTGAAAGCAAAAAAGGGGCTTCAAAACGTTGCCTTTTCTTCCTCTTTGACACTTCCAAATGTCCTTAAAACATTCTAAACATCCACAGGCAGAGGAGACAGCTTCCTGTCTCCCACTTTATTGATCATCTCCTGTAGTGTGCTCACACCATGCAGCAGCACAACACACAACACATGCTGCTGCAATGCCAAAAGCTAACTCGACAGATATATTGTGGGTCAAATCAAATCAGAAATTAACATATTCTGTTTGTGCCAATTGATGAACACATTTTGGAAACCTTCTTGGATTAAAGACAGAATGCTTGTTTTTATATTTGGATGGCCTTGATGACAAAATGCTGTGTTATAATCAATAAAAGACTGATACGCAACTTTAAAGCATGCGTTCAATGAGTCAAATGTAGCCTCCAAAGCCATTGTCTCGACTCCCTCCCACTACTGTCACTGATGCAAGGGAAAGTTA
Source organism: Salvelinus sp. IW2-2015 (assembly GCF_002910315.2). Lineage (NCBI taxonomy): Eukaryota > Metazoa > Chordata > Actinopteri > Salmoniformes > Salmonidae > Salvelinus > Salvelinus sp. IW2-2015. Next base: position 33,504,628 of record NC_036860.1, on the reverse strand, counting down.
TACTGTACATTCTCAATCCCAAAAAAGCTGCTCCTCCCCTGTTCCGCACTGTTCCAATTCTCCGCCGCCATTTGGGGGTTGGAACGTTTTCAAAGTGATACCAGAGTTTGAATTAGCATCCCTGTAATTTATCCAGGAAGTTTGCAGCATCTCTCCCTTATTAATGCTTGTGCACACGTCAGTTCTTTCGCTAATGGCCTGGATAGTGAGTTTGTTGTGCGCGGAGGACCTGTCTAGCTCCTCTATTCTCTTTGACGAGTCGTCACTTAATTATTACAGGCGGAATCAACTTGTGATAGCTGTAATTAGCCTAACGAGTTACGAAGCTCCCGATGAAGAAGTGCTAGATTGGGCTTGTCTTATTAGCGAGCTAGCAGGCGGTATGTTTTCCAGAGGTCGCTCCACTATGCCCAACTGATGGAGGCTGAAGGAGAGATATTTTTTTATTTATTGTGTACGTCTTTGTAAGTGAAATGGTGGTTGGGGAGATTTTAGCTACTTTGTTTTGATATGAAAAACAGTAGTACAACTAAGATGAACTGTTTGTTTCACAAGTAAAACAGGAACACACAGTATCTCACAGAATCAATGTGCCAACTATTGCCGCCTTCATGGGTGGGTATATTGAGAAAATGTTCTGTACATTAAGAAGTTAAAATACATGCAGTGAACTTGAAATCTACAGTGCTTTTCCACATTTTGTTGTGTTAGAGCCTGAATTTAAAATATATTTATGTTGCTGGCCTACACACAAGACCCCATAATGTCAAAGTGGAATTATGTTTTTAGAAAATCTTACAAATTAATAAAAAATTAAAAGCTGAAATTTCTTGAGTCAATAAGTATTATGGTTTTATGGCAAGTCTGAAAGTTCAGGAGTACAAATGTGCTTCACAAGTCATATAATAAATTGCATGGACTCACTCTGTGTGCAATAATAGTGTTTAACAAGATTTTTGACTGACTACCTCATCTCTGTACCCCACACATACAATTATCTTTAAGGTCCCTCAGTCGAGCAGTGAATTTCAAATACAGATTCAACCACAAAGACCAGGGAGGTTTTCCAATGCCTCGCAAAGAAGTCCACCTATTGATAGATGGGTAAAATTTTTAAAAAGCAGACATTGAATATCCCTTTGAGCATGGTGGTTATTAATTACCCTTAAGGATGGTGTATCAATACACCCAGTCACTACAAAGATATGGGCGTCCTTCCTAACTCAGTTGTTGGAGAGGAAGGAAACTGCTCAGGGATTTCACCATGAGGCTGTCATGGAAATTCTTACTCAGGGACACTCGAAGTCAATCTTAAATTAATCATCCTTTATTTGTCAGTGCGCTGGAGAGGTTCCAACCAACTCAATGCACCTCCTGGGAAGTACCAGCAGTTGTCTTATATATGCCTATTGACAGACAAGTTATATTTGCATGATTTAGCATAATTCATTAATTAATCATTACCATTTTGTTTCATTCATGTGACTGACCAATACTGGTTCATAACATGTCACAGACCAATACCTCACGAGGCTTCTTCTCTCTAATGTTGAGACCTTGAAACTGAGATATCTGTCATTCGTTCTCAAAACAAGGTCTGGGCGTACTTCCAAATTGTAGATACTGATAAGTGAGGATTCATTAAGTCAGTCACTTGCATGAACACAGAAATTGGTTATTAGAACAGCACACGAATAGAACACAGAAATTAGTTATAAGAAAAGCACAAACATTACAATTCCCATTACAAGACCAATGGTGACTTTAAAACAGTTACAGTTTAATGGCTGTGATAGGAAAAACTGAGGATGGATCAACAACATTGTAGCTACTCCACAATACTAACCTAAATGACAGAGTGAAAAGAAGGAAGTCTGTACAGAATAAAAACAGAGTGAAAAGAAGCAAGCCTGTACAAAATACCTGTTTGCAATAAGGCAATAAAGTAAAACTGCAAACAAATTGGCAAACAAATTAACTTTATGTCCTGAATACAAAGTGTTATGTTTGGGGCAAATCCAACACAACACATCAATGAGCACCACTCTCAATATTTTTTATAAGGATGGTGGTGGCTGTTAATCAGTTAATGGATACGCTTATCATCGGCAAGGACTAGGGAGTTTTTTTTAGGATAAAAAGAAACAGAATAGAGCTAATCACAGGCAAAATCCTACAGGAAAACCTGGTTCAGTCTGCTTTCCAACAGACATTGGGAGACAAATTAATATTTCAGCAGGAAGGTAATATTTAACACAAGGCCAAATATACACCAGAATTGCTTACCAAGACGACAGACTTAAGTCGGCATTAAAATCGATGGCAAAACTTGAAAATGGCTGTATAGCAATGATCAACAATCATCTTGAAAGAGCTTGAAGAATTTAAAAAATAATAATGTGCAAATATTGTACAATCCAGGTGTACAAAGCTCTTAGAGACTTACCCCAAAGGTGATTCTAAGATGTATTGACTCAGGGGTGTGAATACTTATGTAAATGACATATTTCTGGATTTCATTTTCAATACATTTGCAAAAAGTTGTAAAAACAATATTTTCACTTTATCATTATGGGGTATTTGTTTGTAGATGGGTGACAAAAAAACAACATTTTAATCCATTTTGAATTCAGGCTATAACACAAGAAAATGTAGAATAAGTCAAGGGGGATGAATACTTTCTGAAGGCACAGTACAGAATGGTTGACAAAATGAACCACAACTCTGTTTCACACAAAAGTCCCATATTTGTCATACATCCTCAATCTCAAAATGGAAAGCAAACAGCGTTACATGCTATAACACTTTTATTTTCAACCTTTGACATTGGTGCCATCCTTTTTCTAATGGGCCCAAATTGCAGTCCAAAGCCCTGTATGTGGTGTGTCACTCTACACCGTAGTGGGTCTTGGCTGAAACTTTCTAATGCTGATCCGCCCGAGACATAGCCTCGTTATTGTTATTTATTGTCTTACTCTTCTTCTATTTTTGTTTGTTCATTTTCTTAATTTTTAACTCTGTGTTGTAGGGACAGGGCTAGTAAGTAAGCATTTCATGGCAAAGACTACACCATGCAATTTGAAGTGTGTGTTTGCTGCCACTTATTGAACTCCAGTGGATGGACGGATTCACAGGGAAGCGAGGAATGAGAGAGTATGTGTGTGTTTGTGTGTTAGCGAGCACACACGTGTGTGCATCCATAGAGCAAAGAGGTGCAGCGGCGAGGCAAAGACATCCCGTATCATACACTATGGAAACGCTTTTAATTTGACAGTGCCCTGGAATGGGGGGCGCCATGCAGGATGTCTGCTCACAGACTTCAGTAATGCACCATAAAGTCTGTTTACCTTCACCGCTGTGAAGCTCTCGCCGCTATTTTGTCTCCCATCTGACCGCTCCCACATTCCTTAACGACCAGCGCTGTTTGATGGCGCAAAGCTAGCCACCCGTGTTCCTTAAAAAAGGCTTCCCTTCGAGTGTTCAGCGGGCTGGCTGAAAGGTGTTTGTGTCAGAGCCCAGTGGTTTATTGGCATGGTCAGTCTGATCTCTGGTTGGTTCCTCACCGTTTGACTTGACTGAGAAGGTTGAGAGAGGAAGGGCTGCAGGATATTCGTGGGGGAGTTTGTCAAGCGATTTTAACTTTGATATTGTTACGGATACAGAGAACTGGGTGCTTGTGGAAGTAAGCATCTTTCGATAATGTTAGTCACAGGAACATTAACAACCACAGCTGATATGACTGAATAGATTTAAACGGCCTGGACAGTTTGAATGGTGAATACAAACTATAACTTGAAATGAGTAACATGAAAAGATTACACTGGCTTAACTGGATCAATGAAAGTGTCACGCTCTGATGATAGGAAGGTGACACACCAGCCCATCTGCCTCCGTCTCCCATGGGCCCACTTGCTCTCTACAACTGGACTGTGACAGAGACAGAGAATACAAGCACGCAGGCAGATATGCGCACACGCACGCACACACACTTCAGATCTCACATACCGCAGACACTACACCCTGTGCCGGCTTTGCCCATCTATCCCGCATTGCAGGTGATGGAGGGAGGATGGACCAACAATGACTGTGTATATGAATGGATAAATCAAATCAAATCAAATTGGTCACATACAGATGGTTAGCAGATGTTATTGTGAAATGCTTATGCTTCTAGATCCGACAGTGCAGCAGTATCTAACAGGTAATATCTAACAATTCCACAACAAAACCTAATATCTAACAAATTCCACAGCAAAACCTAATATCTAACAAATTCCACAGCAAAACCTAATATCTAACAAATTCCACAGAAAAACCTAATACACACTAGTAAAGGAATGGGATGAGAATATATAAGTATAAAATATATGTGTGAGCAGTGACAGAGCGGCTAAGATAAAATAAATATTAAATAATAGATAGTGAAGGATACAGTACACATTATATACATATGAGATGAGTAATGCGTGATATGTAAACATTCTTAAAGTGGCATTATTAAAGTGACTAGTGTTCCATTTATTAAAGTGGCCAATGATATCAAGTCTGTAGGTAGGCAGCCACCTCTCTGTGCTAGTGGTGGCTATTTAACAATCTGATGGCCTTGAGATAGAAGCTGTTTTTAATCTCTCTGTCCCAGCTTTGATGCACCTGTACTGACCTCGCCTGCTGGATGGAAGCGGGGTGAACAGGCAGTGGCTCGGGTGGTTATTGTCCTTGATTATCTTTTTTACCTTCCTGTGACATCGGGTGTTGTAGGTGGCCTGGAGGGCAGGTAGTTTTCCCGCGGTGATGCGTTGTGCAGACCGCTCCACACTCTGAAGAGCCTTGCGGTTGTGGGCGGTGCAGTTGCCGTACCAGGCGGTGATACAGCCCGACACGATGCTCTCAATTGTGCACCTGTAAAAGTTAGTGAGGGTTTTCGGAGACAAACCAAATTTTTTCAGCCTTCTGAGGTTTTTCAGCCTTCACCACACTGTCTGTGTGCATGGACCATTTCAGTTTGTCGGTGATATGTACACCGAGGAACTTAAAACGTTCCACCTTCTCCACTGCTGTCCCGTCGATGTGGATAGGGGGGTGCTCCCTTTGCTGTTTCCTGAAGTCCACGATCATCACTTTTGTTTTGCTGACATTAAGTGAGAGGTTATTTTCCTGACACCACACTCCCAGGGCCCTCACCTCCTCCCTGTAGGCTGTCTCGTCGTTGTTGGTAATCAAGCCTACCACTGTTGTGTCGTCTGCAAACTTGATGGTTGAGTTGGAGGCGTGCATGGCCACGCAGTCGCGGGTGAACAGGGAGTACAGGAGGGGGCTGAGAACGCACCCTTGTGGGGCCCCAGTGTTGAGGATCAGCGGAGTGGAGATATTGTTTCCTACCTCCACCACCTGGGGGCGGCGCGTCAGGAAGTCCAGGACCCAGTTGCACAGGGCGGGGTCGAGACCCAGGGTCTCAAGCTTAATGATGAGTTTGGAGGGTACTATGGTGTTGAATGCTGAGCTGTAGTTAATGAACAGCATTCTTACATAGGCATTCCTCTTGTCCACATGGGATAGGGCAGTGTGATAGCGATTGTATTGTCTGTGGACCTATTGGGGCGGTAAGCAAATTGAAGTGGGTCTAGGGTGACAGGTAGGGTGGAGGTGATATGATCCTTGACTAGTCTCTCAAAGCACTTCATGATGACAGAAGTGGGTGCTACGGGGCGATAGTAATTTGTTCAGTTACCTTAGCTTTCTTGGGAACAGAAACAATGGTGGCCATCTTGAAGCTGTGGGGACAGCAGACTGGGATAGTGATTGATTGAATATGTCCGTAAGCACACCAGCCAGCTGGTCTGCGCATGCTCTGAGGACGCGGCTATGGATGCCGTCTGGGCCGGCAGCCTTGTGAGGGTTAACACGTGTAAAATGTTTTACTCACGTCGGCCACGGAGAAGGAGAGCCCACAGTCTTTGGTACCGGGCCGCGTCAGTGGCACTGTATTGTCCTCAAAGCGCGCAAAGAAGTTGTTTAATTTGTCTGGAAGCAAGATGTCGATGTCCTTCGACAGGGCTGGTTTTCTTTTTGTAATTCGTGATTGTCTGTAGACCCTGCCACATACGTCTCGTGTTTGAGCCTTTGAATTGCGACTCCACTTTGTCTCTATACTGACACTTTGCTTGTTTGATAGCCTTACATGATTAAATACTGTGGAACGTGCTTTCAGTTTTGCTCGAATACTGCAATCAATCCATGGTTTCTGGTTAGGGAAGTTTTTAATGGTCACAGTGGGTACAACATCTCCTATACACTTCCTTATAAACTTGCTCACCGAGTCAGCGTATACGTCAATGTTATTATCTGAGGCTACCCGGAACATATCCCAGTCCACGTGATCGAAGCAATCTTGAAGCGTGGGATGCGATTGGTCAGACCAGCGTTGGATAGACCTAAGCCCGGGCACTTCCTTTTTAGTTTCTGCCTATAGGAGGGGAGCAACACGATGGAGTCTTGGTTAGATTTTCTAAAAGGAGGGCAGGGGAGGGCCTTGTAGAATTGTGGAAGTTAGAGTCGCAATGGTCAAGCGTGTTACTCGCTTGTGTACAGCAATCGATATTCTGATATAATTTGAGAACAAGGCTACTTAAATTCTCTTTGTTAAAATCCCCAGCTACATTAACTGCAGCCTCAAGATATATGGTTTCCAGTTTGCATAAAGTCCAGTGAAGTTCCTTGATGGCTGTCTTGGTATCCGTTTGCGGGGGGATATACACGGCTGTGACCGAGGACAGTTCTCTTGGGAGATAATATGGTTGGTAGTGGATTGTGAAGCATTCTAGGTCAGGTGAACAAAAGGAGTTGAGTTTCTGTATGTTGTTACAATTACACCATGAGTTGTTAATCATGAAACATACACCCCCGCCCTTCTTCTTACCGGAGAGATGTTTATTCCTGTCGGCGCGATGCACTGAAAATCTCGTTGACTGTATGGACTCCGACAGCATGTCCCCAGCTAGCCATGTTTCTGTGAAACAGAGCATGTTACAATCCTGGATATCTCTTTGGAATGCAACTCTTGCCCTGATTTCGTCGACTTTGTTAACTAGGGACTGGACTTTAGCAAGTAATATACTCGGAAGCGGTGGGTGGTGTGAGCGCATCCGAAGCCTCACTAGAAGACCGCTCTGGCACCTTCTCCTCCAGCTGTGTTTTGGGTCGGCCTCTGGAATCAGTTCAAATGCCCTGGGAGGCGCAGACAAAGGATCCGCTTTGGGACAGTCGTATTCCTGATCGTAGTGCTGGTTGTGCTGGTAAGTTGACGTCTCTCTGATATCCAATAGTTCTTCACGGTTGTATGTAATAACACTTAAATAACACATCGATCACGTGACACCATTCATTCCTATGTGAAGACTCAATAGGACATTGAAGCCAAATGAAGTTGGTTAAGATGGCGTCTCATGGAGACATAACGTGTAGTTGGGGCTACTCCAGAAAGTGACGTTACAGGCTAGCTCAGTGCTGCTCCCTCTCATTGAGTATCTCAAGTTGAAGGCCAACCGGGATACTGCAGGCTCCCATTAGCAACTAAATTATCCTTCTATCCTCTGTGTGCGATCTGAAAATAATCAGTTATAGAACATGCATCGGTGTATTTGAAGCAATTATTGGTACCATGATTGTCTTTGAATTTTTATTTTATTTACACAAAGGTTAACCCTGAAGATCGACATTTTTCCATTCACTATGGAAAATTAGGAGATCCTGTTTTCTGCTAACAATGCCTGCAGTACCGCGGCCGGCCTTGAACTTCCAGTCGTTCTCCCCTGGGATGGACAAGGGAAGAAAGAGAGCGAAAGAGAGAATAGGAGAGACCGAGAAATAAATAGGGGGAAGAAATACAGAAGGGAGGTGGGAGGACAAGACAGAAGGAAGGAAGTAAAAGAGAAAAAGGAGGAGGCAGAGAGATGGGCTGCCGTTAAACTCACTGTGTGTGTGTGTGCATGCTTGCGTGTGTGTGCGTTTCCTTGTGCGTGTGCATGCTCGCTTGCGTACATGTACGTGCATGTGTGTGTGTGTGTGTGCACGTGTATGTGTGCCCCCTGCACAGGGTGTGCTTCAGACATGTAGCCTGGGGGAGAGGGCCTTGTCGAGAGCACACACAGCGTGGTTCCTGCCACAAACTGGGTCCTAATAAAGCGCCCGGGCATATGGCAGGACTGATTAGAATGGCAAACACGGTGAACACACAGATAGAGCCCCCCCCACCCCCTCCTCTAACGTTCTTCACCCCCTGGGTGGGTTGCCAAAAGCTCCCCAACAAAAACAGTGGCAGAGAAAAAATTGGAATAGCAAAACATGGTTGCTCTTGAGGTTCGGCACCTTTTGTCCAATTACGGAAATACTTACATTTTACATGGTTTTCTACCACAGGTTCTACAGGTATTTATGCTTACAGATTTACTCCCATTGTATATGGAGAAAGAACTGAAAAATGACCTTATGAATAAATAAGTCCCCACAATTATAGGTACAGATCGATAAGCCAAGGTATATAAACTCAGAAGGCACACACCCTTGCTAGTGACAACAAGGCCACAAACCTGTACGCAATTAGTATCACACCATGGTTGCGTTCGATACGGCACCCTATTTCCTATGTGCACCACTTTGGACCAAAACATAGTGAATAGGGTGCCAATATAGTCAATTGAGTGCCATTTCAGATGCACCCCATGCCTTTGATTCACGTATGATACTGCAGAAAAAGGGTAGGTTTTTCATAACCATTCCCCAACCTTAATGTTTAAGTGAACACGTATCGTGCGAGTGTGATTCATGGAGGACCGTTTCGGTGGGGTGTTTTGTCGTGGCTCAGTTGGTGCAGGAGGAGAGACTTTGTGCTGACTGACTCCACGCTCACTCCCTCCGTCCTGTAAATGGCTCTTTTATGGCCCGGGTAACGATCCCCCCGTCGGCCGTCTCCATTCCGTCGCACTGCAGATAGAGACTGGCTGATTTTTTGGTACCCGATGTGGGGCTAAATGGTTCCATATTAGGACAGCCTTAGTATCAGAAAGACTTATACAGGTACGGTGTGCATTCACCTCAGTCCGATCCACTCCCTGATCTACCACTGTCTGTTCCCTAAGCATGAAACCGTGTAGCCTCCATTCAAGCTATGAGTATAAGAAATAAAATGCTCACAATTTGCACAGCTTGGGTTAAGGCATACAGCAGTACCAAGATAGTGACCATTAAATCAAGGGAAACAAAATGTGACACATTATTCAATAGAACTGAGAAAGTACTTTCATGTTTATTACTTGGTAGGCCTACATTTATTTGCACCCACCTGAGCAGCTGATTGAACGTAGAACTATGTAAATGTCCAAAACCAGGAAAAATATCCTAAACCAGGCAAAAGGTCCATGAATGTTATGTGCCTGGAGCCTTACCGTTTAATAAATACATCTAAAATAAGGATTAAATTGTGTAATTACTGCTATTGTTTATTTGCCTGACAACTCACCTTGAATTTAATTCCGCTGCTCTATCAATCGCTACATACATTGTCTGAAACTGCCATCCTAGAAGTCGTTTGTGTGACTTCAAAATGAGGGGTGACTTACAAAACAAATTAATCAGCGATTGGATCGTCTCTAACAAATCTAACGAATCAGAGTATCAAAGTTGATCATGTAGGCCAGCTCTGGCCCAACCCATCAGATTCTGGGACCAATCAGAATGGTCAGAATATGTTCGCATTTTATGGATTGTTGGCAAGGGATGCAAATCCAGACTCATTGTGGAGAAGAAACGTTTTTCTCTTACTGTGGTGTTGTAGGTGTGGGCCAGTCGGCCAATAAAACCTATTGTGTACCCATAATGCCCCGGGGTTATGAGAAGAAGCCCCGCGGCATCATATCTCCATTTCATCAGTTGTGTGTGTGTGTGTGCGTGTGCGTGTGCGTGTGTCTGTGTGTTTACAGAAAGCACTGCTGAGGAAGGGGGAACAAACATTTCACTCCAGAGCTGGAAACCATCACCAGTGAGAATGGCTATTGGAATCAATAACATGATAAATTCCTATATTTATCTGGGTTTTCATTTGAGATTAGTTCAATACGTGGACCTATTTTTACTCTCATAAGACAATAACTGTCTATAACACTTAGATATCTTAGCCCTAGTTCACCGCTCCATCGCCTCACCGAACTAAAAAATATGTCACTTTCTCTTTGGAATAGCGTGGATAGAGTGCTGTCTGAAACCATGCAGTGGTAGTTCGCCTCGTCAGACCTTTGACAATAGTTCGGCAGGCTCTGCCGCTCTTTGGGCGTGGTATGGGTTAAGCACGCCTCTGTTTCATACAGCGCGCCAGAGCAGTTCTTCCAGTGTCGGTTGAAATGGTAATGCATATTAATATATGTTAATTGCATGCAAATAAAGGTTGCTTCGCTACAACACCCACAACGGAAGCACAATCATGGCCTCGGATTGGGACAAACTCTTTTCACTCCGTGGGCGGTGGTATACATTACAGTGGCCGTGGTTTTCAAAGTGCAAGGACTGCCCGATGCACATGCACTTTCAACTGGAAACCCTCCGCCTGGGACCTCATTCATAACTTAAACTATGGTGGGTTAATACTTATAGTTTACAATTGCACTTTCATATTAGTACATACTTTTGCTTAATTTCCTCTTCATCTATTGCTTAATATTCTCCACTCCCCTTTAATTTCTGGTCATTCATTTCACCTGTCACTGCTGTGCACCCTGAAGAAGGCCTGTGAGCCGCAACGTGTTGGTGTATTTTTATTTTTATTTTTTACTATTCAATAGCCACTAAAATAAAGGCTTTTAACTTTTCCACAAGAGTGCCTTGGTTTTTTGAAGTATGATGTTTTTACCCAGCTACAACTTACTTTGGTCACTATAAATTATACCCCATTCTCCGATTACATGTTTTATTTAACTAGTCAAGTCAGAACAAATTCTTATTTACAATGACAGCCTAAACCTGGACTATGCTGGGCCAATTGTGCGCCACCCTATGGGACTCCCAATCCAAATCGGATGTGATACAGCCTGGATTCAAACCAAGGACTGAAATGACACCTCTTGCACTGAGATGCAGTGCCTTAGACCGCTGCACCACTCGGAATCACCTCTCTTTCTATCTTCATTTGATGCCAAAACAGCGGTCCCTATTTTTTTGCATTTTTCATTGCCAAAATGAAAGATGTGTAATGAAAAGCTTTGATTGCTAGCCAACAAACAATGTCAATCTACTAAATTTACCTGAATGAAATATCGGAAACTGATCGCACGTGTGTGTGTGGCCATAAAAGACAGATAGTAACAATGTAGGTGAGATTTAATCAAATTTCACTGCGATTGGTTAGGCAACATGCAATAATACCTGTCAATCGCTGAGATGAATTATTTTTATTGCTGGCTTCATTAAAAACTGTTAATCGGATGGATTTTTTTTTGTCTTATTTTTTTGGGGGGGTCCTATACATGAGACCAACTTTACCATGCTATCCTGGAGGCATACTTACACAACCAGTCTCGTTACTTTGCGTGAATGATATCTCTCAATTTCAAACAATGCGAAATTTGAAAACAAATTCATTTGTTTATCTTCTTTCTATTCTGTGACTGCATGAAATAGCAAACATAATGTGAATTCAGCGATTTACATTTGTTTACTTCATCTTTGGGGTTCCCTGATGAAACTGTAACATCCATTACTGTAGTTAAGTTTAGCCAAACTGTACTTTATGGCTTAGCAGTGTGTTAAAAAGATTCCACGATCCGAACATGAGCGAATTATTGGCTTGTTCTCGATACTGTGTGGATTCCACTGAAATCTACACCCACCGTTATGTATAGCACCGCCCACCGACCAGAATGGCGTGAAAAGAGTATCCCCCCTTCGATTCACATGTGGACGCGTTAGAACAGACCCAGGGTCTGTTTCTGTGGCGGCAGAAATGCTAAAAGGCTTATTCATGGTTAGTATAGTTTTTGGTGCTCTTTGAACCAGCAATAAAAACATGACTTCTCAACACAGAGGTTGAAGCATTCATAACGGATGGACACTACATCAACATATGAATTACTTTGCCATCTCGGGAGAAAATAGAACGTGTACGCTGCACAGTAATATCGCTATCGCTAACATACCTCATGGTTTATTTTAGGGATGAGAAGACGCTTTGTGATTCCTTAGTTAAAAGGGAGTTATGAAATCTGAAGACACGTTACGTTAACCGAGACACAGTAAACCGATCATATTCAATGTTTCAAACATTAACTTCTGTGCTGCACAGGAATGTGATTGGTCTTTGCCTTTTTAGTGCAATAAACTTTGAAGTTTCTTTAGCACAGAAGAGGTCGCTCTTATGCCTGAATTCGACCCGAAACCAACTGTAGTGTTGAGATCGGTTGTATGAAACCAATCAGTATGTCATGAAAAGCTCTCAACCGTGCCAGCCCGCTCTTCATTTCTATTCACTTCCACTCACCAAAAGTTCGGCGTCTGAACTGTGCGTTAGATCACCAGCAAGTTAAATAATTGAACACCTGCCATAGCATAGGACCTGAAAAACAAGCCATGATGAACATATTACTCCTTTGCAGCCAGCCCCTCTCCCTTGCCCCCCCCCTCCACTCCTATCCTCTATCTTCTCTTTCGTTCATCCCCTTCCTCTGTGTGCGGTTTCAGAGGGAGGAAGTAGTTGGCACTTATAGTGAACCTCTCTCCTCTCCTTTCTCTCTCTCTCTCTCTCTCTCTCTCTCTCTCTCTCTCTCTCTCTCTCTCTCTCTCTCTCTCTCTCTCTCTCTCTCTCTCTCTCTCTCTCTCTCTCTCTCTCTCTCTCTCTCTCTCTCTCTCTCTCTCTCTCTCTCTCTCTCCTCTCTCTCTCTCTCTCTCTCTCTCTCTCTCTCTCTCTCTCTCTCTCTCTCTCTCTCTCCTCTCCTCCTCTTCTCTCTCTCTCCTCTCTCCCCCCCCTCCCCTCCTCCCTCTCTCTCTCTCTCTCTCTCACGCCCCGTGAATGAGGCCGGGAGGACTGCAGCTCAGCGCTCTGCGCATGGCCGCCTGTTTAGTATTCGTCTCACGTCTGGCCGAGGGAGCCGCATTAAATTGGGATCAGGCAGATTAGAGTCTAATATAGTGGGCTATTAAAGGCTGCGAGCCATGGGTTAGAGCCAGAGCAGGGGCCCACTCTCCCAGCATCCTAGAGTAGCCCTGTGTGCTACATGCCCACTTCCCCCCTACCTACCTACTCTCTCACGCCACATATACACACACACACGCGTGCACGTTCGCAGATGGATGTATGCTTACACGTAGGCACAGACCAACGCACACACACACACACACAAACACACACACACCACTTTAGTACAGAGACGGATGCAGGGAGGTCATGTTTTTGGGGGAGATTTTAATTAATTGTCATGTTGTTTCATGTTATGAGGTGCCTCTGCTATTTTGGGTTTTACAACATGAAATACGCAAAGCTATAAAGGTTATTGGTACTATAGTGTGCTTGATGAAGTGCTTCTTAGTGTTTGAATAGTTTTGTGATACATGCACATTCAAAGGCTTTTTCCTGGCATTTGTATGATTATTAAGGAGTGATTAAGATGTTTTTATCTTCTATTCTATTTGATTTGCTATTGTTTTCTGTTTTAGTCTTGTCCAGTTAATTCTACGCAAGTATCCATAAACTTTGTCCAACTCTGTGAATTCTGCCAAAACATTGATACTCATTGATATACTGTATATTCTCTCCTTAACATTGAACAGGCATTATTGCCTGAGTTGCAGAAGTTGGAACTACTATATTAAACAGAGGGGGATTTGCAGATGGATCATTGGACCATATTACTGAGTGGTCTGACCTTTGTGACATTGGCCATAAAAGACAGATGGTAACAATGTAGGTGACATTCACTGTTATCGCAATGGACCATATCTTCACTACTTAACGTCATCTTCATATTGATTCATACCAGTACTAAATGTCCTAGGGAATATGAGAAAACTATCCAAACTAGGGTTGTGAAATTCCAAGAACTCTCCCAAAAGCCCCAGGTTTTCAGAATTCATGGTTTGAGGATTTACAGAATCAGAAGGGAATAAGCAAGAATTTTGGGACTTTTGCAACACTAATCCAAACTATTGATAACACAGTGATATGAGGTTGCGTCAAACAGTTTGTTCATTGTTTTGTTTTGCTTGTCAGGAGGTGAAAAAGGAGTTTGCGTGCATTTCAATCAGACGCTATTTCAGATGCTATTTCAGACGCTATTTCAGACGCTATTTCAGACGCTATTTCAGACGCTATTTCAGACGCTATTTCAGACGCTATTTCAGACGCAATTTCAGACGCTATTTCAGATGCTATTTCAGACGCTATTTCAGCGTTTTAATTGCATCTGATTGAAGCGTGTGGAGGCTCCTTTTTCACTCAATCATATGCATTTCCCACTTGGCACCGACATCAATTCAACATTTATTCCACGTCATTTCATTGACAACGTTTATTCAACCAGTGTGTGCCCAGTGGATTACTCCTGCACCTTTACTGAGCTTGGCGACTGGGTGTGCAGTAGATCATCTCAGTGCCTACTGTTCGCTTTGTCTGTTGCATTTGTCAGTGGAGTTAACAATCAAGTTGACTTGCTTATGCGGTTCCTGGGTGTAAGACATAGAGTATTGTTGCAGTACAACAATACTGTATCAAGAACACAATGCACAACAAAACCTCAAACTTCAGTCTTCCCGTTTAATGGTCATTTCGGATTGAGCCTTTACTGTGAATGTGGTTTCAGAGAACGCAGGAACATTGCATTTAAAAGGAGCATTGTCGACCTCAGACTGTAAACATGATACACATACCACAAATACCGATACAGCGAGAGCAGTATACATAACAAACAACATTTCCTCTTCTCAAACAGAGTTTAAAAAAACTTTGCACCTGGAACTACTTCTTATATGGCAATCAAGATACAGCTAGAGCAGTTATAAAGTCTAACTACTTCCTTTTTTCTCCTACCCTTCCAGACATCCCCTATTCCCACTGCTGGCCCTGCTGTTTGAGAAGTGTGAGCAGGCCACCCAGGGCTCTGAGTGCATCACCTCTGCCAGCTTCGATGTGGACATCGAGAACTTTGTGCACCAGCAGGAGCAGGACCACAAGCCATTCTTCAGCGAGGACCCCGACCTGGACAACCTGGTTAGTACCCTGCATGGGGGGCATCTCGTTAGTCTAACGCGGCTTTGAAGTATCTCAATAGTCTAGCGTGTCTTCTTCATTAAGGAGGCATCTCAATAGTCTTAACGGCTTCCTCATGTTGAGGAAGTATCTCAATAGTCTAACGTAGCTTACTAATGTTGAGGATGATTTGCTTCCTCTACTGGTGGAGGCAGTCATTACATATCCCTTTCACATACGTCCCGTTTTATTTCCCACTCATATCAATTTGTCTTATTTCCTCTCTCACCCTTTCTCATGTACATGGTTCTCTCTTCTAGACTATCAATTAGCTCTCTCTCTCTCTCTCTCTCACATGCAGACACGTCTACCCCTTTCCCTTCCATCTCCTTTGTCTCTCTAAATATTTATTTATATTCACCCTTTCTCTCTCTCTTCCCCTTTCCCACTCTTCCCCTCATGATATCTCCCTCCTACCATTCTATGACAGCTAGCAGTAATTAGAAATTAGGAGAAATAGGGAAGGTGGCTGGGGAGAGAGAGAGATGGAAGGTCGGCTCTCATCATTATGGGGGTACTCGGCCGACAAGTGGTGCGGCAGTCAATTAACCCCGCATCTGTGTGCTTTACGAGGTGCCGGCCGTGGACTGGCCCTGGCACACACTAACTCTTCCACAGGACAGTAATGCTGAAGCTGACTGGCCGAGATGGCACTTGGCTCCCGATTAAACAAGCGGCAGTAATTGGCAGATTTATCTCCTCCTTGGCCAAGCACTTTTCCGCCCCATTCTGGTGCCCTTGAGTGCTGACTTTGAGGGAGTGAGCACTGGGAAGAGAAGCCTGGTTGGAAAAAGGACAAAGTTTGGATCATGGTGAAGGATTTTGAGAGGGCTCATGGATTAGCAGGTGTTATGTCAAGGGCTATCTTAGAACGTTCAGAGACTGACTAGGGCTAGCACATCATTTGTAAGGCACATGAGGGGGCTGTCCAGAAACAACCCCTAGCCCCTGGGCACATCATTGCCAATATTATTATTTACCTTTGGTTCAAACTGGAGAAGGCAACCATGGAGCTAGCCAATGTTGAGCGAGCATAGCATTCAGGCTAGCATGTAGCCTACTTCCCTAGTCATTGAGCCTGCTGGCTTTGCCTCTCTCTTCTCAGATGGTGAAGGCCGTCCAGGTGATCAGGTTCAGCCCTGGCTTCAAATACTATTTCAAATATCTCAATTACTTTCACATACAATTGAAATAAGTGTTCAGATATATTTTTTCTTGAAAAGACAAGAAGTACATTTTTTTTATGTATTTGGAAATACACTTGGAATGTATTTGAACAATTCAAATACACTGCCTCAAATACACTCCCATGCATTTATCCAGATATTTGAAAATAATATTTGAAGTATCTGAAAATCCTCTTAAATACAATTTATCAAATAACCATTCAAATACTAAAATAAAAGTACATGTTTTTGGCTGTGTATTTGTAAATACTCAAATACACACCAATTATTTAATTTTTTTACCAGATACTCAAATACAAATGCATTTGAACACAGGTCTGCTAAGGTTACACCATTCTAAAACTGGAGAAATCAACACGAGAGCTAGCTAAAGTTGAGCCAATCTAGACTAGCATTCAGGCTAGCATGTAGCGTCCTTCCTTCCCCAATCATTGAGCTTGCATATATTCCTCTCTCTCTCTCCCTCCCGAGATGGTGAAGGCCATCCAGGTGCTGAGGATCCACCTTCTGGAGCTGGAGAAGGTTAACGAGCTCTGCAAGGACTTCTGCAACCGCTACATCACCTGCCTCAAGACCAAGATGCACAGCGACAACCTGCTTCGCAATGACCTGGGCGGGCCCTACTCGCCCTCGCACACCTCGCTCAGCCTGCAGCAGGTAAGGCGGACACTTACACATATGTTGCATGCACTTACGTACAAACTCTAAACATAGTGTATCTGGTATGCACTTTCAAGGAGCCAACTACGTTAATGTTTTCGTGTTTTTCTGAAGGACCATTATACTTGTGTCCAACCATCTGAGCCGTATTCATTAGTCTAATACATTGTGTAACGTTTGGATAGAACGTTTTGAAGAACAGATATGTCTCCTACATGTAGCACTAAGGAATCATCAGCTCTGTTCATGGCATTTTTATCCCCAACATTCAGTACTTTCATGTTTCAAGTTTCAAATTGTATTAGTCGTATGTACATCCTGAACGGCCCTCCTCAACCCCCTTACTGGTTCCTTCTCTTCCTATGACCTCTGACCTCACCAGGACCTCCTCCAGACATCCTCTCCGTCCATGACATCAGTCTCCAGCTCCGTCAACTCCTCGGGCATCATGGTGCACACCGGGACCCTGCAACAGGGTAACATTGCCATGACTACCATCAACTCCCAGGTGGTGTCAGGTGAGAAGCCTTTCCACCTTCCTCAACCCAGTTCTATGGGTACCTCACCTTCCCTGATATTACATCATACAACAAGTGTCCCTTATACCTCTACATTGTAGTGACATGGGCAGAAACAGTGTATGTACAAATTGTACAAAGTGTTCTACTACACAACATTTAAAATTAAAACAACATTAGAGTGAGAGAAGGTTTAGCCACAATGTTTTGCATTAAGTATTTATCAATTATTATTTCAGCAACTGCTTGCTGGTAGGTCACATCATATCCTACGTCAAATGGAGGCTGTTGACATATAATTATGAAAATACATTTTGTGTTAATGGTGTTCTACACTATATACACAAAAGTATGTGGACACCCCTTCAAATTTGCCACACCCGTTGCTGACAAGTTTTTAAAATCGAGCACATAGCCATGCAATCTCCATAGACAAACATTGGCAGTAGAATGGCACGTACTGAAGAGCTCAGTGACTTTTAACGTGGCACCGTCATTAGATGACAACTTTCCAACAAGTCAGTTCGTAAAATTTCTCCTCTGCTAGAGCTGCCCCGGTAAGTGCTGTTATTGTGAAGTGGAAACTTCTAGGAGCAACAATGGCTCAGCCGTGAAGTGGTAGGCAACACAAGCTCACAGAACGGGACTGCCGAGTGCTGAAGCGCATAAAAATTCTCTGTCCTGGGTTGCAACACTCGCTACTGTGTTCCAAACTTCCTGTGGAAGCAAAGTCAGCACAAGAACTGTTCGTTGGAAGCTTCATGAAACAGATTTCCATGGCCTAGCAGCTGCACACAAGCCTAAGATCACTATGCACAATGCCAAGCCTCGGCTGGTGTGGTGTAAAGATCACCGCCATTGGACTCGCATTGGACTCGGAAATGCGTTGGAGCAGTGGAAACACGTTCTATGGAGTGATGAATCGAGCACAAAGCGAGGTACATTCAGAAATGGTTTGTCGAGATCGGTGTGGAAGAACTTGACTGGCCTGCACAGAGCCCTGACCTCAACCCCATCAAACACCTTTGGGATGATTTGGAACGCCGACTGCGAGCCAGGCCTAATCACCCAACATCAGTGCCCAACCTCACTAATGCTCTTGTGGATGAATGGAAGCAAATCCCCGCAGAAATGTTCCAACATCTAGTGGAAATCCTTCCCAGAAGTGTGGAGGCTGTCATAGCAGCAAAGGGGGACCAACTCCATATTAATGCCCATGATTTTGGAACGAGATGTTCGACGAGCAGGTGTCCACATACATTTGGTAATGTAGTGTATATCACTCAAAAGTGTGGCTGGGTTTCTTGTTATTATGCACAGCAAAAAGTTACCCCTGCCCTCCGGAAATCCCTTTCAACTTAGAATGATAATCTCATTCCATCTTTCTCTTTGATCGCAAGACATTCAAAGCTCAAATTAATACCCGTGATTAGAGAATCTAAATTAGTGCTAATTAGTAGCAAAAGAACAACTCATGAAAGAATACAGCTTTTTTTTTCGTGCTTCATTCGCACCGACGTGCTTTTGCCTTCCTTGTTTACATGTTGTTGTTGTTGTTATTGTTTTGGTAGGGTTAGATAATAGAGCTCTCGAGCCGAAATGGTGCAAGGCCGACTGCTTTTCACAGAAGAAGAAGCCACTCGACTCTTATGACCGCAAATTATCCCCTCAGGTGGCACCTTGTATCAGCCGGTTGCCATGGTGACATCGCAAGGGCAGGTGTTAACCCAGGGACTCCCCCAGGGGACCATCCAGATCCAGAATTCACAGGTGAGGCCGTCAGCTGCTCTTCTAGCATATACCTGCCTCTCTTGCCATAAGATGTAGAGATGGATAATGTCTAACAACTCCAAATAATCTCACTGTCATGCATACCATTGTTTTTGCTTGCCATTAGCTGTCATCAAGTGGTGGGCCTCTCTGTTATGAACATGATACGACAGTGTGAAATGAATATTAGAGTAATAGTGTAATAGCTAACGTGTCATAGGTAAACTTATGACATTTCAGCACACTGTTTTTGCAAGGTATCACTTGTTTATTATGCTAATGTTTCAGCCTTTAGCCTATGTGCTAACGTTTCCTCCTTGACAAAATGTTAGTACAATAAACAAGTGACTTGTTTATTTTAATTTGAAGTCCAACACACCTGCAAAGAAAGCTCTAAATGTCAGAGTTTGCGAGTGCATGTCCCTTTAAACTCCTGCAATCCCCATGGCCTGAAGAACCTCATATAGGTGGTCAATATTTGAGTCAGACTGTCAGACCACCCGTATGCTCGCCTACGGAGCAGACTGTGGGGTGCTCTGCTCTGCAGGCGTATTAGAAAGCCACAGTGTCAGCCAGGCAGGTAATTCTGTGTTTGACAGACAGCGGCGGCCTCAGTGAATACCCAGGACCCAGCCGAGGCGGCACTCTACACGTGGTCTGGGAATAGAGTGCAGCCCCGTAGCTACATCACCGACAAGCTCCCGGTAATGATACCCCGGCTTGGTGCCGCCAATTAATTCAACCCCGCTTTTCCGGAACACAAATTCCCAGTGCCGAGGGGGATAGGGGGAGGGATTTCCACGTGACACCCCAGCTGCACCTGTAATAAGGCTTATTTTATACTGTGTGTGTGTGTATGTGTGTGTGTTTGTGTTTCATATATTTACAGTGCCTTTAGAAAGTATTCACACCCCTTGACTTTTTCAACATTTTGTTGTGTTACAGCCAGAATTTTAAATTAATGATTTTTTTTTGAAGTGTCACTGGCCTACATACAATACCCCATAATGTCAAAGTGGAATTATGTTTTTATAATTTTTTACAAATTAATTAAAAATGAATACCTGAAATGTCATGAGTCCATAAGTATTCAACCCCTTTATTATGGCAAGCCTAAATAAGTTCAGGAGTAAACATGTGCTTAACAAGTCACATAAAATGCATGGACTATCTGTGTGCAATAATAGTGGTTAACATGACTACATCATCTCTGTACCCCACATATACATTTATCTGTAAGGTCCTTCAGTTGAGCAGTGAATTTCAAACAAAGATTCAACCACAAAGACCAGGGAGGTTCTCCAATGCCTCACAAAGAATGGCACCTATTGGTAGATGGGTAAAAAAAGAAGCAGACATTGAATATCCCTATGAGCATGGTGAATTTATTAATTACGCTTTGAATGGTGTAACAATACACCCAGTCACTACAGGCGTCCTTCTTAACTCAGTTGCCGGAGAGGAAGGAAACCGCTCAGAGATTTCACCATAAGGCCAATGGTGACTTTAAAACAGTTACTGAGTTTAATATCTGTGATATGAGAAAACTTTGGATGGATCAACAATATTGTAGTTAGTCCACAATAATAACCTAAATGACAGAGTGAAAAGAAGGAAGCCTGTACAGAATACAAATATAATAAAGTCACATAATTAGTTAAATAAAGTCCACCTGTGTGCAATCTAAGTGTCACATGATCTGTCACATCATATCAGTATATATACTCCTGTCCTGAAAGGCCCCAGAGTCTGCAACACCACTAAGCAAGGGGCACCACCAAGTAAGTGGCACCATGAAGACCAAGGAGCTCTCCAAACAGGTCAGGGACAACGTTGTGGAGAAGTACAGATCAGGGTTGGGTTATAAAAAAATATCTGAAACTTTGAACATCCCACGGAGCACCATTAAATCCGTTATTAAAACACAAACCTGCCAAGAGAANCTTTATTATGGACAGACCTTTCCCCATCTTACAACCATTGAATATATATGTTTTGTCCATAACATTTTACAATCTAAGGTTAAACCAAGTAATTTAGTCTCCTCAACTTGTTCAACAGCCACACAATTCATTACCAGATTCAGCTGAGGTCTAAAACTTGTGTGTTCAGAAGCAGTTTATTACTGGCCACCCATTCCAAAACTGACTGCAACTCTTTGTTAAAGATTTCAGTGACTTCATTAGCTGTGGTTGCTGATGCGTATATGGTTGAATCATCAGCATACATGGACACACAGGCTTTGTTTAATGCCAGTGGCAGGTCATTGGTAAAAATAGAAAAGTGTAGAGGGCTTTAAGAGCTTCCCTGTGGTACACTACACTTTACAAGTTTGACATTAGAGAAGATTCCATTAGATAGATAGCTTTGAATCCATGATTTGGCAGCGATTGAAAAGCCATAACACATACGTTTTCAACAACAGGTTGTAGTCAATAATAGCAAAGGCTGCACTGAAATCTAACAGTACAGCTCCCACAATCTTCTTATTATCAATTACTTTCAACCAATAATCAGTAATCATCATGTTGAGTGCTCACTAAGCTATCTGGGGTGGCAGGTAGTCTAGTGGTTATAGTGTTGGGCCAGTAACCGAAAGGTTGCAAGATCGAATCCCTGAGCTGACAGGGTACAAATCTGTCGTTCTGTCCCTGAACAAGGCAGTTAACCACTGTTACTAGGCCGTCATTGTAAATAAGAATTTGTTCTTAACTGACTTGCCTAGTTAAATATATATATTTTTTAAGCATTCTGAAAGTCTGTTGTTAATTTGTTTACAGAGAAATAGCATTGTATTTGGTCAAACACCATTTTTCCCAACAGTTTGCTAAGAGCTGGCAACAGGTTGATAGGTCTGCTTTACCACTTTTGAGTAGCGGAATTACTTTGGCTTCCTTCCAGATCTGAGGACAAACACTTTCCTCTACACTCAGATTAAACGTATGACAGATACGAGTGGATATAGAGTCAGCTACCATTCTCAGTAGCTTTCCATCTAAGTTGTCAATGCCAGGAGGTTTGTCATTATTGATCGACAACAATAGTTTTTCCACTTCTCCCACACTAACTTGACAAAATTCTAACTTACAATGCTTTTCTTTCATTATTAGGACACTTGACCAACTTAGGACACTTGACCACCATACTGTATGTACAAGCACAGGACCATCTGATTTAAATCTCCAATATTTGCTGTCGATTGTCATTTTTGCCTTGTACATTTTAGAGGGAGTCCAATAAGTTCTATTCATTATAATATACTGAACCATTTGTGTTTAAGACTGTGTACATAAAAAATAAAAAAATAAAAAAAAGGCACCTTTTTCCTTTACATTTCTTGTATATTCATCTTCAAATCTTTTTCCTTAACGGAAGGTGTAGTCCCCTTGTATTTTCATGTAATAATTTATACACCCTGGATGCCAGGTGGTTTCTGGAATGGACATCCTTTATAAAACTTTGCAATTAGTTAGAACAATTACATTCAAACATGATTTTATCTGTTGACTTTACTGCCAAGTCTGTTTTGTTTTTCTGAAAGGCCATTACACTTGTGTCCAAACGTCTGAGTCATATTCAGTAGTGTACAACATTGTGGAATGTTTTGATACAAATACATTTTGAAGAACAGACCTTTGTCTCCTAGATGTTGCAATAATGAGTCATGTCAGCTCTATTCATGGAATTTCTATCTGCAACATTCAGTAAGTCCTCAACTGCCCATCTCAGACCCCTCACTGGTTCCCTCTCTTCTTATGACCTCTGACCTCACCAGGACCTCCTCCAGACGTCCTCTCCGTCCATGACATCAGTCTCCAGCTCTGTCAACTCCTCGGGAATCATGGTGCCCACCGGGACCCTGCAACAGGGCAACATTGCCATGACTACCATCAACTCCCACATGGTGTCAGGTGAGAAGCCTTTCCACCTTCCACAAGCCAGTTGTGTGGGTACCTCACCTTCCCTAATATTATGCTTGTTATCATTTATTGGGATGAGTCCTGTCCTGGAAGCAGAACTGAGAGATTCAAAATGGTCTATTTTGTAAAATGTTATGAAAACTAAAATTTGCTTTTTGGTCATAGGCATTAGGGTTAACAGTGTGGTTAATGTTAGAGTTAAGGCTAACGTTAGGTTTAAAGTCAGATTTTATGACTTTGTGGCTGTGCCAGCTAGTGACCACTCTCAGAGCTGCCTCAATAACAAGATTCATGACAAAAAACGCTAACCTGCTAATATTACATCTTTACGTTGTACTTTATAACAACTGGCCCTTTTGCCTATACATTTTAGATACATAGGCAGGAACAGTTGCAGTTTATGTACAAATTGTACAGTGTTCTACCTTGCATGCACAAAATGGACTTACAACAGAATTATCTAAAACAACAACAGGGTGAGAGAAGGTTTAGCCACAATACATGTTATGCACTAAGTATTTATCAATGCTTCTTTCAGCATCATCATGCTGGTAGGTTAGAGCATATCCTATGTAAAACAGAGTCTGTTGACATATAGTTAAGAATAAACATTTTGTGTTAATGAAGGTGTTCTATATCACTCAAGAGTGTGACTATGGGTTTCTTGTTATTATGTACGGCGGAATGTTACCCCTACCCTCCGGAAATCCCTTTCAACCTAGAATAATCAATCTCATTCCAGCTTTCTCTTTGATCACAACACTCAAATTAACTCAAATGTAACACCCATAATCAGAGATTCTAAATTAGTGGTAATTAGTAGCAAAACAACAGCTCCTTCCTCAAGGACCCCGAGGTGAAAGAATATACCTTTTGTTTCGTGCTTTATTCGCGTCGTCCGTGTTTACGTGTTGTTGTTGTTATTGTTGTGTTAGGGTGAGATAATATATCTCTCGAGTTGAAACTGCGCGAGGCCGACTGCTTTTCACAGAAGAAGAAGCCACTTGACTTTCATAATCGCAAATTATACCCTCAGGTGGAACCTTGTATCAGCCGGTTGCCATGGTGACATCGCAAGGGCAGGTGTTAACCCAGGGACTCTCCCAGGGGACCATCCAGATCCAGAATTCACAGGTGAGGCCACCAGCTGCTTTCCTAGCATATCCCTCCCTGCTGTCCCCGCAATCCAGTCGCCCCACAATCAGTGCTGTCCCCACTATCCTTGCTGTCCCCACAATCGATCTTGTCCCCACAATCCCTGCTGTCCCCACAATCCATCTTGTCCCTGGAATCCCTGCTGTTCCCTTTATTCAAGATTCAAAACCATTCTTCTCACCAAAACGTATTGTTGTTATAGGTACACTTATTTCAATGCTTGTGAGAAACCAATTAAAATCATGTCAAATCAACTTTTTGCAGAGAATTTTTTTGAAATAATAGAAAGATAGTAACACGAGGAATAACTACACAATGAGTAACAGTAACTTGGCTATATACAGGTAATTGGTAGATATGTACATACAGTGAATTCAGATAGTATTCAGACCCCTTGACTTTTTCCACATTTTGTTACATTACATCCTTAATCTAAAATTGATTAAATTGTTTTTTACCCTCATCAATCTATACACAATACCCCATAATGACAAAGCAAAAACAGGTTTAGAAATGTTTGCACATTTATTCCAAATAAAAATCTGAAATATCACATTTACATAAGTATCCATATCACATTTACATAAGTTGCTGCACAGCTATTTTCAGGTCTCTCCAGAGATGTTTGATCGGGTTCAAGTCCAGGCTCTGGCTGGGCCACTCAAGGATATTCAGACATGTCCCGAAGGCACTCCTGTGTTGTCTTGGCTGTGCTTAGGGTCATTGTCCTATTGGAAGGTGAACCATTTGTTGGTACCTTCCAACAAGACATCAACCCTAAGTACACAGCCAAGACAACAGAGGAGGGGCTTCGGGACAAGTCTGAATATCCTTGAGTGACCCAGCCAGAGCCCAGACTTGAACCCGATCAAACATCTCTGGAGAGACCTGAAAATAGCTGTGCAGCAACACCCCCCATCAAACCTGACAGAGCTTCAGCTGATCAGCAGAGAAGAATGGGAGAAACTCCCCAAATACAAGTCTGCCAAGCTTGTAGCGTCATACCCATGAAAACGTGAGTCTGTAATTGCTGCCAAAGGTGCTTCAACAAAGTACTGAGTCAAGGGTCTGAATACTTATGTAAATGCAATATTTAAGTTTTGTATTTTTAATACATTTGAGAAGAAAAATACATCTGTTTTTCCTTTGTCATTATGGGGTATTGTGTGTAGTTTGATGAGGGGCACAAAACAATTTAATCCATTTTAAAATAAGGCTGTAGGGTAACAAAATGTGGAAAAAGTCAAGGGGTTTGAATACTTTCCGAATGCACTGTATTTAGCAGGGTTATGGGTTCGGAGGTAGAAGCTGTTCAGGGTCCTGTTGGTTCCAGATTTGGTGCATCGATACCACTTGCCATGCGGTAGTAAAGAGAACAGTCTATGACGTGCGGATGGAGTCTTAAACATTTTTTGGGGCCTTCCTCTGACATTGCCTGGTATAGAAGTTCTGGATGGCAGGGAGCTCTGTCCCAGTGATGTACTGAGCCATACGTACTACCCACTGTAGCGCCTTGCAGTCGGATGCCAAGCAATTTCCATACCAAGCGGTGATGCAGCCTGTCAAGATGCTCTCAATGGTGCAGCTGTAGATCTTTTTGAGGATCTGTGGGCCCATGCCAAATCTTTTCAGCCTCCTGAGGGGGAAGAGGCATTGTCGTGCATTCTTCACCACTGTGTTGGTGTGTGCGTGGACCATGTTAATTCCTTAGTAATGTGGACACCGAAGAACTTGAAACTCTTGACCCAGTTAGAGGAACAGTAGTAAAATATATTTAGTTAATTGATAACACTTTATTTGAGATATAGTCTTTATCATATCGTATCACTGTCATAAGAATAAATAATAAATATATCCTGCCTTAAGATAATGACTGACAAACTCCAAATACTCTCAATGTCATGCAGTATATTCATTTTTTCTTACCATTAGCTGTCACCAGAGGGCATGCCTGTCTGTTAGGAACATGTGACGACAGTACTAGCATGAAAAATGAGTATTAGAGTAATAGTATAATAGCTCACGTGTCATTGGCAAACCTAAGAAATTCGGCACACTGTGTTTGCGAAGTATCACTTGTTTTTTATGGTAACGTTTCATCCTTTAGCCTATGTGCTAAAATGTTCTCCTTGATGAAATGTGCACTTGTTTATTTTTATTTGAAGTCTAACACACCTGCAAAGAAAGCTCTAGATGTCCGAGTGGGCGAGTGCATGTCCCTTTAAACCCATGCATTCCTCATGTTCTGAAGAACCTCACACAGGAGGTCCATATCTGAGTCAGACTGTCAGACCACCCCTATGCTCGGCTATGGAGTAGACTGTTTAGTGCAGTACTCTGCGGCTGTATCAGCTAGGCAGGAAATACTGTGTTTGACAGACAGCGGCGGCCTCTGTGAATACCCAAGACCCAGCCGAGGCAGCGCTCTACACGTGGGCTGGGAATAAAGTGCATCCCTGTAGCTACACCACCGGCAAACTCCCGGTTATGATACCCCGGCTCGGTGCCGCCAATTAATTCAACCCCGCTTTCCCGGAACACCATTCCCTGGGCCGAGGGGGATGGGGGAGGGATTTCCACACCCCAGCTGCAACTGTGATGAGGCTTGTTTTGTGTGTTTTATATATTTATATCAGAATCAGTTGGGAGCCATTTCTTTTTAATGACTTTACAATGCCAGTGTCTGCATGAAATTAATCACATGCATTTTTAGCTGAGTATATTTATGTATTTGTTTATTTATTTTTGCATTTTGTCCTGCCAATGTTTTCATGATGGGTTGTTAAATATGAATGAAGGATCTCCACTTTGATACTGTTTGCGCCAATGACACAGAAACTATTTGTTTTGTGTGTGGACCAGAGATGGACATTTTGAGATTTCATACATAGTGATCTCATGCCACTGTAGATGCCTTGGTGTATGTGCGTGTGCGTAGATGTGTTTTCTTGCACACACACACACACGCAAACGCACGCATGCACACACACAATGCTTCTATTTTCTATCAGTGGGGACATGCAAACAAAAGCCTCTAACACATTGCTGTTTAAACTAGGACACTGGAACAGTTAATTACCATTGAGTTCTCCCCACCCATCTATACTGTAAAACAGAAATCAGCGAATTATTGAAGAAGTGCTTTTTCACGATTTTCTCAACCACCCACTGAGTTGGCACAAAACTCTTATCAAAGCCAAAGTTTTAATTACAAGCGTTCTACTTGTACTCTCTTGTTTTCCCACCACACGTTGCCAGGTTTTTGAGGCAGATTTCTCATCTGAGCTCTCTTTTTTAGATCGGCCTCGCAGATTTCTCTGAGTCAAGGGTGTTGCGAATCGACATTCCTTCCTCGCCTTTTAATATAAGTATCATTACTCAAATTGGGTTGCTATGGCAACGGTGAAAAGGGCGGTTCTGCATTTGCCAAAGAGACGAGTAATTGGCACTCTCCTTTTGTTACCATGGCAATAATAACACCCCATCCCTTTCTCCATCCCTCTCTTCCATCGAAGGTAAACCTGGACTTGGCTTCACTCTTGGACAGTGATGACAAGAAGCACAAAAACAAGAGAGGGGTCCTGCCCAAGCACGCCACCAACATCATGCGCTCCTGGCTCTTCCAGCACCTCATGGTTAGCTAGCAACATTTCAGTGTTCATATCAATGTTAATGTGTTGGAGTTAATCAAAAGAGGGCCAGCGCACTCTCAAAAAGTTTGTTTGGTGCATAAAACTGTTGTATCCAGATAAGCAAAACATTTGATGGAAAAGTAAAGTAAGCTTTATGCAACATATTTTTGAGTGCAGAACCTTCACATTTTTTTCTGATGTGCTGCTGAACTGGTAACAGGGCCAATATTCATCTGTAGTCCATGGGTTAAGCTATGGAGGAAGATATTGAGAAGAGTCGAGCTATGGAGGAAAAGCGGGGTGAAGGGTTTAGAGCTGATCATCTAGAAACAGCCCCTATAGCTTCTACACCAATAGGCACTAGGGATCTGAATGAATTGAGTAGGTATAAGCAAGATGGTAGTTCCACCCTGTCTGATAGGCTGAGGATTTTTAAAGGTGTAAAATAGGTAAACAGGTTAGACTGAGAAGTCAGCATGAAGATGGTAAGGGTTAGGGATGAGAGGTGCGAGTGGAGGGTTTGAACTATTAATTCACAACAATTCTAATTGAAATTGATTCAACTTTACTGATGGCACTCTAAATATCTTATATCTTTCCCTTTTGTAGCATCCCTACCCAACAGAGGACGAGAAAAGACAGATTGCAGGACAAACCAATCTCACCTTATTACAGGTCAACAACTGGTAAGATTGTAATACTACTACTGCCAATGCAATATGACATGAAAATCAACTGGCTAAAAGTATGGATGAAATTAATAGTGAATGATGATGAGTTCAAACTTCAGTCCTTTGCTCTACCACCTAATGGTGATTCACAACATATTGGCGCCATCTACTGGTCTAAAAATGCTCTCAGTATCATAGAGTACAAAACCCTTACAGAGAAAAAATTCTGTCTCTATGTTTCTCTTACACTTGTCTCTTTGTCTTTTTATTTGTCTACTTTCCTTCCCTCTCCCTCCCCTCTCCATCTCCCTCTCTGTCCCTCTCTTTTTTTCTCTCTCTCTCTCACAATCTCTAGGTTTATCAATGCTCGCAGGCGCATCCTCCAGCCCATGCTGGATGCCAGTAACCCAGACCCAGCTCCCAAGGCTAAGAAGATGAAGTCCCAACACCGTCCAACCCAGCGCTTCTGGCCAGACTCCATTGTTGCTGGCGTCTTGCAGACACATGGACCTCACTCTAACAACGCTGACAGTACGTCACTAAACCATTCAAACGCTCTGTCAATGTCTACTTGTCTGTTTCAAAACTCTGGCTAAAGATTGGTTGAGTCATCATGATTCTCTTGATATTTCAACATAGTTTCCTTGTTATTTCAACCTACTTTATAAGGGTAATCATTTTGCATCAATGTGCATAGATAGTGTGCACTTGCGCACTCATCCTCGTGGATTTAAAAGCAATGGATCAGTGAATACAATACATTGAATATTGGCATGGGCTATAGTGATCCCACCACATTACACCAGTTCATTCTTTTTAATCTCAGTAGGGGGGGTGAATGAGTGCACACTTTGATGAGAAGGATATAGAATCGGAGGCAGTTATAATGTCATGTTTGTGTTTCTTAGTGTGTAAACCCTGCGTTGCCTGCTTCTCCTTCTTCTCATACAGACCCCCTAGGCTTGGACAGCCTCCAGCCCCTGTCCTCTGACTCAGCCACCCTGGCCATGCAGCAAGCAATGCTGGGTGGAACCGACGACTCCATGGATGGCACAGAGGAAGAGGAGGAGGAGGAGGAGGAGGAAGAGGAAGTTATGGAGGAGGACGAGGAAGATGAGGAGGAGGAAGAGAGCGAGGGAGGGAGACGTATATCCGGCGGCGGAGGAAGGAGAGATCTGGGCATGGAGCATAGAGAGGGGCTAGAGTAATGAGATGTGTTAAAGGACAACGTGACCTTTTGACACCTGGGTTGTGTTCAGTAGTCACCAAAACAGAAGAAAACAGACTGAGACAGAAAGGGACTACCTGGATTTCTCCACTAAGAAATTTGTTTTGTTATGGGTGCTCTAATGAACACAATTCAGACCATACTTTCCCTCCACAAACCACACCTCCATTCAATCTTAACCCCTGCCCAGCCCCTAGATTCAGGCAACAGTCACACCTTGAATGGGCCTTTTGTTTTTTCTACCATGGATTTCTGTCAAGAAACTACAGATCCGTCCCATCAGAACTCTTAAGAAGGAAGATCCTATATGAGGATTAGGGGTCTGAAGGTGTCCTAAAATGGTCACCATAAATTGTGTGTCCTAGAATGGACACCATACTCTGTGGACTAGTGGGTCACCCCAAACCTCTTATGTTTTATTACTGACAAAACAATGACAACTATGAGTTGCTGTATGTGAGTTGATTGTGAACTTGTACTGTAGGTCTATACCTGGCCGTCACGTTGGGTTCCATGCTTTGGAATCATCCAAGCCTTAGTCCGTTTCAGATTGACTCCATGAACACGATGTTGTCATTATGTTTTCCGCACACATTTTCATAATGTTGATGACGAGCGATTTTTCACTGCAACAAAATTGATGTTTTCGGGCATGATTAAAAAAACGTTTCATTCTTTGAGGCCAAGAGCAAAAACTGCACAAAGTATGTATATTAGATGTTTTGACGTTTGCGTTACATTGCTGAAGGCTTGCATATTTATAAACAATTTCCTTCGAGCTTTCAGAAGACTGTTGAAATGGCACCTTTGTAGAAGGCACAAAGTAACTGCTGTGATTTTCTGGAGGTCTTGCAATTGAGAAAACTGAGTTAGTGAATCTGAGTTATCGAAGTTACTGATGGCCAATCAAGGTGACAAAATCTCAAGACTGGAAAGAAATACTCTATGTCACATTGAGGATTCACATTACAAACCAAACACTGCCTTGGTAACAGTGTCTCAATGAGTTAAAGAAAAACATACCGACATGAAGAGAAATGGAATTGAATCCTCAATTTAAAGAACTAACATCTTTAAGTGAAAACCTTTGCAAGAAAAAGACAATTTAAAGGGAAAGCCTGCATATTTAAAGGGAAGAGTTAAATTCCTGAAACGATTCTCTATGTTTCACGTTAAGGATTTGAAGAAACTGTGAAAACTAAGTTCAACCCTCTTTTTGTGCTAAATGAAATCCACAAAATTAAGCCACCCGTTTTCTAATGTGATGTCTAGAAAAGAAAAGAAAAACCTGTTCTTGAATGTTCATTGAGATTGGTCTTTGTGAATTATGTTCTTCATTATAAACTGGGTGGTTTGAGCCCTGAATGCTGATTTGCTGACAACCGTGGTATACCACGGGTATGACAAAGCATTTCTTTTTACTGCTCTAATTACGTTGTTAACCAGTTTATAATAGCAATAAGGCACCTCGGGGGTTTGTGGTATATGGNACCAAGGAGCTCTCCAAACAGGTCAGGGACAACGTTGTGGAGAAGTACAGATCAGGGTTGGGTTATAAAAAAATATCTGAAACTTTGAACATCCCACGGAGCACCATTAAATCCGTTATTAAAACACAAACCTGCCAAGAGAAGGCTGCCCACCAAAACTCACGGACCAGGCAAGGAGGGCATTAATCAGAGAGGCAACAAAGAGACCAAAGATAACCCTGAAGGAGCTGCAAAGCTCCACAGTGGAGATTGGAGTATCTGTCCATAGGACCACTTTAAGCCGTACACTCCACAGAGCTGGGCTTTACGGAAGAATGGACAGAAAAAAAGCCATTGCTTAAAGTTAAAATAAGCAAACATGTTTGGTGTTCTCCAAAAGGCATGTGGGAGAATACCCAAACATATGTAAGAAGGTACTCCGGTCAGATGATACTAAAACTTAGCTTTTTGGCCATCAAGGAAAACGCTATGTCTGGCACAAACCCAACACCTCTCATCACCCTGAGAACACCATGTTTTTCATCGGCAGGGACTGGGAAACTGGTCAGAATTGAAGGAATGATGGATGACGCTAAATACGGGGAATTTCTTGAGGGAAACCTGTTTCAGTCTTCCAGAGATTTGAGACTGGGACGGAGGTTCACCTTCCAGCAGGAAAATGACCCTAAGCATACTGCTAAAGCAACACTCAAGTGGTTTAAAGGGAAACATTTAAATGTCTTGGAATGGCCTAGTCAAAACCCAGACCTCAATCCAATTGAGAATCTGTGGTATGACTTAAGATTGCTGTACACCAGCGGAACCCATCCAACTTGAAGGAGCTGTAGCAGTTTTGCCTTTAAGAATTGGCAAAAATCCCAGTGGCTAGATGTGCCAAGCTTATAGAGACATATCTTAAGAGACTTGCAGCTGTAATTGCTGCAATAGGTGGCTCTACAAAGTATTGACTTTGGGGGGGTGAATAGTTATGCACGCTCAAGTTTTCTGTTCTTTTGTCTTATTTCTTGTTTGTTTCACAATAAAAAATATTTTGCATCTTTAAAGTGGTAGAAATGTTGTGTAAATCAAATGATACAAACCCCCCAAAAAATACATTTTAATTCCACTAAGTAAAACTGCAAAAAATGTGGCAAAGAAATGGTTGCATCATGTTATGGTTTCTTTGTCATTGGCAAGGGAGTTTGTTATGATAAAAATAATCTGATTAGAGCTAAACACAATCCTAGAGGAAAACCTGGTTCAGTCTGCTTTCCAAAAGACACTGGGAGAGAATTCACCTTTCAACAGGACAATAACCTAAAACGCAAGGCCAGATATACACTGGAATTGCTTACGAAGACGACATTTAATGTTCCCGAGTGGCCTAGTTACAGTTTGACTAAAATCAGCTCGAAATTTTATAACAATATTTAATGTCTGTCTAACAATGATTAACAACTAAGTTGACAGATCTTGAAGAATTTTGTAAAGAATAATGTGCAAAATATTGTACAATCCAGGTGTGCAAAGCTCTTAAAGACTTACCCAGAAAGAGTCACAGGTGATTCTAACATGTTTTGACTCAGGGGATTGAATACTTATCTAATCAAAATACTGTATATTTGTGTTTTATATTTCATGTTTTCTTTTACAAAAAACTTTTTCTTCCACCATCACATTAGAGTATTTTGTGTAGCTCATTGACAAAAAATGACGATTAAATCAATTTTTATCCTTTTTATACCTTCTGAAGGCACTGTATATCAGAATCAGTTGGGAGCCATTCCATTTTCATGACTTTCCAATGCCTGCATGAAATGATTAAGAATATTTTTTAGCTGAGTATATTTATTGATCTATTCAGACATGTTGTACTGCCAATTTATGCATGGTGCAGAAGAAATCTTCATATTTTTGCCTCAAAAGTGTTTTAGCCATTGCAAATGGGTTGTTAAATATGAATGAAGGATCCTCACGTTGATACTGTTTGCGCCAATGCCATAGGAAATATTTGTTTTGTGTGTGGACCAGAGGTGAATTTTTTTTTGATTAAAGACATTTTGGAATTCATGCATAGTGATCTCATGCCACTGTATATGCCTTTTTTTATTTTGTATGCCATTTAGCAGACGCGTTGCAAGTGCCATCCTCTAACCTACTGAGGCTATAGAGGACCATTGGACTCTGTGTGTGTGTGTGTGTGTGTGTGTGTGTGTGTGTGGTGTGTTGTGTGTGTGTGTGGTGGTGTGTGTGTGTGTGTGTGTGTGTGTGTTGTGTGTGTGTGTGGTTGGTGTGTGTGTGGTGTGTGTGTGTGGTGTGGTGCGTGCGCGCACATGCATGTGCATTGTTTTTCTTGCCGCAGTGGTAAGCAATGGACATGGTTTAAACTAGTTAATTGCCACTGAGTACTCCCCACCCAACTATACTGTAAAATAGAAATCGGAGATTTCTTGAATAAGTGCTTTTTCATAATTTTCTCAACCACCGACGGGGTTGGAATAAAACTCTTATCAAAGCCAAAGTTTTAGTTACAAGCTATCTACTTGTACTGTCTTGTTTT
Organism: Salvelinus sp. IW2-2015; assembly: GCF_002910315.2. Lineage (NCBI taxonomy): Eukaryota > Metazoa > Chordata > Actinopteri > Salmoniformes > Salmonidae > Salvelinus > Salvelinus sp. IW2-2015. The sequence goes on along the minus strand of NC_036860.1, from coordinate 33,470,578 downwards.
TGCACAATTTGCCAGGTTTTTTAGGCACATTTCTCATCGTAGTTCTTTCAGCTAGATCAGACCGGCCTCCTAGATTTCTCTGAGTCAAGGGTGTTGTGAATCGACGTTCCTTTCTCGCCTTTTTATTTTAAGTATCATTACTCAAATTGGGTTGCTATGGCGATGGTGAAGAGGGCGGTTCTGCCCTTGCCAAAGAGACGGATAATTGGCACTGTCTCTTTGTTACCGTGGCAACAATAACACCCCATCCCTCTCTCCATCCCTCTCTTCCATCCAAGGTAAACCTGGACTTGGCTTCACTCTTGGACAGTGATGACAAGAAGCACAAGAACAAGAGAGGGGTCCTGCCCAAGCACGCCACCAACATCATGCGCTCCTGGCTCTTCCAGCATCTCATGGTGAGCTAGCAACATTAGTGTTCACATCAATGTTAAGATGTTGGATTTACAGTAGCCACAGAGCTAATATTCATCCCTATTCCTTTGGTTAAGCTATAGAGGAAGTTATTGAGAAGAGTCAAGCTATGGAGGAAAATCAGGGTGAAGGGTTTAGAGCTAATGATGTCAGGGTTGGAGCTGTGTATGACTGAAGGCCTCATCCAGAAACAACCCACATAGCTTCTACCTAGTAGGCACTTGTAGTGATCTGAAATAATGAATTGAATATCTCCATGAATTAATTGAATAGGTATAAGCAATATGGTAGTTCCACTCCCTCAGATAGGCTATGAAGAATTAGATTTATGGGCTAAGGATTGTTTCTGGCCAAGGCCTGAGAATACAAGGTGTTGGGGCATGGGTCAAAGGTTTAGGGAAGTTGAGAGTTTAGGGGTGAGGGGAGGGTTTGAACTATTCATTCACAAAACGACTAATTGAAATTGATTAAACTTTACTGATGGCATCCTAAATATCTTAAATCTGTCCCTTTTGTAGCATCCCTACCCAACAGAGGACGAGAAAAGACAGATTGCAGGACAAACAAATCTGACCTTATTACAGGTCAACAACTGGTAAGATTGTAATACTACTACTGCAAATGCACTAGGAGATGAAAATCAGCTGGTTAAAAGTATGGATGAAATCAATAGAAATGTTGAATGTTCAGAGTGAATGTTGATGAGTTCAAACTTCAGTGCTATGCTTTATCACCTGATGGTGATTCACAACATAGTGGCGCCATCTACTGGTCTACAAATGTTCTCAGTATCATAGAGTACGACATTCTTACAGAGAAAAAAGGTCTGTCCCTATGTTTCTCTCACACTGGTCTTTTTCCCTTTACCTCTCCAATTCCCTCTCTCCCTCGCCCCCTGCATCTCTCTCTCTCTCTCTCTCTCTCTCTCTCTCCTCTCTCTCTAGGTTTATCAACGCTCGCAGGCGCATCCTCCAGCCCATGCTGGATGCCAGTAACCCAGACCCAGCTCCCAAGGCTAAGAAGATGAAGTCCAACCGTCCAACCCAGCGCTTCTGGCCAGACTCCATTGTTGCTGGCGTCTTGCAGACACATGGACCTCACTCTAACAACGCTGACAGTACGTCACTAAACCATTCAAACGCTCTGTCAATGTCTACTTGTCTGTTTCAAAACTCTGGCCTAAAGATTGGTTGAGTCATCATGATTCTCTTGATATTTCAACATAGTTTCCTTGTTATTTCAACCTACTTTATAAGGGTAATCATTTTGCATCAATGTGCATAGATAGTGTGCACTTGCGCACTCATCCTCCGTGGATTTAAAAGCAATGGATCAGTGAATACAATACATTGAATATTGGCATGGGCTATAGTGATCCACCACATTAACACCAGTTCATTCTTTTTTAATCTCAGTAGGGGGGGTGAATGAGTGCACACTTTGATGAGAAGGATATAGAATCGGAGGCAGTTATAAATGTCATGTTTGTGTTTCTTAGTGTGTAAACCCTGCGTTGCCTGCTTCTCTCTTCTTCTCATACAGACCCCCTAGGCTTGGACAGCCTCCAGCCCCTGTCCTCTGACTCAGCACCCTGGCCATGCAGCAAGCAATGCTGGGTGGAACCGACGACTCCATGGATGGCACAGAGGAAGAGGAGGAGGAGGAGGAGGAGGAAGAGGAAGTTATGGAGGAGGACGAGGAAGATGAGGAGGAGGAAGAGAGCGAGGGAGGGAGACGTATATCCGGCGGCGGAGGAAGGAGAGATCTGGGCATGGAGCATAGAGAGGGGGCTAGAGTAATGAGATGTGTTAAAGGACAACGTGACCTTTTGACACCTGGGTTGTGTTCAGTAGTCACCAAAACAGAAGAAAACAGACTGAGACAGAAAGGGACTACCTGGATTTCTCCACTAAGAAATTTGTTTTGTTATGGTGCTCTAATGAACACAATTCAGAACATACTTTCCCTCCACAACCACACCTCCATTCAATCTTAACCCCTGCCCAGCCCCTAGATTCAGGCAACAGTCACACCTTGAATGGGCCTTTGTTTTTTCTACCATGGATTTCTGTCAAGAAATACAGATCCGTCCTCAGAACTCTTAAAGAAGGAAGATCCTATATGAGGATTAGGGGTCTGAAGGTGTCCTAAAATGGTCACCATAAATTGTGTGTCCTAGAATGGACACCATACTCTGTGGACTAGTGGGTCACCAAACCTCTTATGTTTTATTACTGACAAAACAATGACAACTATGAGTTGCTGTATGTGAGTTGATTGTGAACTTGTACTGTAGGTCATACCTGGCCGTCACGTTGGGTTCCATGCTTTGGAATCATCCAAGCCTTAGTCCGTTTCAGAATTGACTCCATGAACACGATGTTGTCATTATGTTTTCCGCACACATTTTCATAATGTTGATGACGAGCGATTTTTCACTGCAACAAAATTGATGTTTTCGGGCATGATTAAAAAAACGTTTCATTCTTTGAGGCCAAGAGCAAAAACTGCACAAAGTATGTATATTAGATGTTTTGACGTTTGCGTTACATTGCTCGAAAGGCTTGCATATTTATAAACAATTTCCTTCGAGCTTTCAGAAGACTGTTAAAATGGCACCTTTGTAGAAGGCACAAAGTAACTGCTGTGGATTTTCTGGAGGTCTTGCAATTGAGAAAACTGAGTTAGTGAATCTGAGTTATCGAAAGTTACTGATGGCCATCAAGGTGACAAAATCTCAAGACTGGAAAGAAATACTCTATGTCACATTGAGGATTCACATTACAAACCAAAACACTGCCTTGGTAAACGTTGTCTCAATGAGTTAAAGAAAAACATACCGACATGAAAGAGAAATGGAATTGAATCCTCAATTAAAGAACTAACATCTTTAAGTGAAAACCTTTGCAAGAAAAAGAGAATTTAAAGGGAAAGCCTGCATATTTAAAAGGGAAGAGTTAAATTCCTGAAACGATTCTCTATGTTTCACGTTAAGGATTTGAAGAAACTGTGAAAACTAAGTTCAACCCTCTTTTTGTGCTAAATGAAATCCACAAAATTAAGCCACCCGTTTTCTAATGTGATGTCTAGAAAAGAAAGAAAAACCTGTTCTTGAATGTTCATTGAGATTGGTCTTTGTGAATTATGTTCTTCATTATAAAACTGGGTGGTTTGAGCCCTGAATGCTGATTTGCTGCAACCGTGGTATACCACGGGTATGACAAAGCATTTCTTTTTACTGCTCTAATTACGTTGTTAAACAGTTTTATAATAGCAATAAGGCACCTCGGGGGTTTGTGGTATATGGCCAATATACCACGGCTAAGGGCTGTGTCCAGGCACCTAAGAACAGCACTTAGCCGTGGTATATTTGCCATATACCACACACCCTCGTGCCTTATTGCTTAATTATACATTTTCTTGATTGCTTATTTTTTTTAAATGGTTCTTCCAGAGCAAGTGACTAGGGATTTCATTTTTTGGGTTTGTGCACATTGTTGTCATAATCTATTGTTTCACATAGACAATTTTTATAATTAAAATAGATAAAGCTTCTAGTTTGAGTATCCTTTCTGAGGCAGGAAGGTGTGTGCATATGACAGTGGTCACACACAGTGTGTATATTAGGGCAGCCTCAGTCAGCTTACTATTGACACTTTTGTGAGTATCGTGACAGGCCTACCTCTCCTCCCTGTGGCCAGATTGGGTATTACAATCAAAATAGTACAAATTACATCAAAAACAACTGCACGCTGTTAAAGGGCTAAAGATACCCCACATAAATTGTCATGAATCTGTGTCTGTTGCTCATTGTTTAATCTTACGCCATTGCTCCTGTCAGAAAAGTTCACCCAAGCCACACTACCTGTTGCATGCTGACAGTAACCCAACACTGGGCCTCTGCTTTTCAAACAAGAAAGACCACTTCTGTATTAGACAATAACCACAGTTCTCCACAAATTACAGATGAAGCTCAGACTAAACGGCCTCAATGTAGAGCAACCTCCCACATTTCCTTGTCATGTCTTTTATATCCCAACCTCTGGTTGTTAATCAAACCTGTGATTTGTTCTTGCTGGAGTACCACCCCCATGTCTTCCCACCTTTAAATTTGGGTGACCCATGTACTGTAAGTAGAGAGTATCAAAAAACATTTGCTGAATATGATACAAGTCTGGGATCTTCTGTAGATGGCCGTTATACATTGATTTCAGACATTCACACACGCACACATATATACACACTTGTATCTCTTGTACCTACTTCATTGTAGATGGCCACACGCACACACACACACAACACACACACCACACACAACACACACACACACACACACACACCACCACACACACACACACACACACACACACACGTAATAAAATCCCCAAATTCCTAAAATCCATTGTAAATCTGTATTTGGACTACATATGACCAAGCATTCCATGATTGCCATTAGGGTAGTTGTGGTATGGCACGTTGTTCTACATTGCACTAGTTACCAGTCATTCAGTTCCTCTGAAGTTATCCATCCTAGCAGCAGCACTGAAATAGCTGTAGCAGACAGGGCCTAACTCTAACTACCATTCTCAATACTGTATGCTAGCAGCAGCAGCAGTTCTGGAGCCAACCTTAGTTATAAATAAGAGGGGAAATTAGAGAGACAGGAAAAGCCACTGGTGCTTGGGTCTTGTTTGAAGTGGGCTGCAGTCGAGCATGGTTGGGACCTCAGTGAAGAGGCTGGGCAGTGGGTCATATGCACACACACAAACGTGAACACACACACGTAAGTACAGACACACACACACACAGTCGCCACTCCCTCCTCCCACCCCAGACACACCTCACCACACAGCAGCCAGCCCTGTAGGTCTGTGGAGTTGCGGAGACACCACTGCCATCTGGGCACTAACATACAGCAGCAGTAATTAGATCCATAGACCCAGGACCCAGGCACAGTCCAGCCCAGTCCCAGCCTGTCATATAGCAGGGCCCTCACGGACAACTTAAGGGCCTCGCCAACACAGCTCTGGTCTTCAGAGAGGCGTTTGGTTCAGTTGTCTCACTGCATTTCCTTACTGGATTTCCATCTTGCAGTCACTGGTCACTGGAAAGAGCAAGCGGATTGAAGGTAACATGGAAGCTGTTTATCATTGTATTGTAGAAGATGTGTAATGGAAATGATTGAAAGGCTGTTGACATTTAGGGAGATAGAGATGTGTAGAATAAGTGGTACTTGTACCAAGGGTTTAAAGTACTTTGATGCATGTTTGGTATTTACGGTATTGTCAATTGAAGAAAAATATCTGAGAAACAATTTTCTCTTCTCATCCTTTGCCATAGTTTTGCATACTGTTTTGATGATTACTTCACACATTGAATACCAGTTTTATTTGGGGCTCCTGAGTGGCGCAGCGGTCTAAGGCACTGCATCTCAGTGCTAGAGGCGTCACTACAGACACCCTGGTTTGAATCCAGGCTGTCTCACAACCGACTGTGATTGGGAGTCCCATAGGGCGGCGCACAATTGGCCCAGCGTCATCCGGGTTTGGCCGGTGTAGGCCGACATTGTAAATAAGAATTTGTTCTTTACTGGCTTGCCTAGTTCAATTTAAACAGTTTATTTCTCAGATTGGATATCAAGACTATAATACTAGTGGTTTAATACGATGACATAGTAAATCTGAAATCTGTATCAATAGAAAAACGAAACAACTGAATACAAAGTACATTCTAATACTCTACAGGGTAGGACAAATGTATTTCCCCTAGCTAACCCAGAAACTCCTGGTTGCCAGTTGGGACGGGACCCCGCCCCAGGCTAAAATCCTTCATGCTCTACTAGAACTCAGTGCTATAAAGTCTCAGTGGACTCCGCTTGCCAGTTTGGATTTAATCTGGTCTATGCAACAATGAAAAACTTTCTCTACTAGTGTAAAACTCAGTTCTCCCAGGTCTCAGTGGACTCAGTTGGGAGTAAATCCAACATTTCCCTGTACATCTCTAGGTGTCAAGATGTCCATCGCTAATGCAGCCGCGCAGGCCATGCTGTCAGACGCCTTGCTCCGGGACGGCGCCGGGGGCAACCATATCGGTCACCTGGAGCTGGAGCTGCCGCTCGACAGGGTCATCAAGTTTGTGTCCGTGGGGCTGCCCTTGCTGCTGGTGTCCATGGCCTTCGCTCGCGAAATCTCCATCGGTCAGTCTGTCTCTCTCTGTCTGTCTCTGTCTGTCTCTCCGTCTCTCTCGCTCTCTTTTAGTTCTTGTTTAGCTGCAAATCACATTTGTTACATTCTCTGCTATTATTTCCTTTCCTCTCTTTTTGCCTCTCTTTCCCTTTTCTGTGTTTATTTTTGCAATTTTCTCATGCCTCTTTTGTCCGCTGTATCATTGGGTCAATATTCCTCCATTTTCTTTTTCTGTCTCACATTTCTCTCTCTAGTCTCTTCTCATTTGCCTTTTTCCCTTTACTGTACAGGAGTGAGAATCTGTGTTTAGGCAAGGGAGTTAGTGATTCAGATTCAGTCACAAACCATTGTTTGCACAGCACTTTTGTGAATGGAGGGTACATGGGGGCACTGGATGTTATAACGGTCCTGGTTGTAGTCTAAGGGTTAAGGAGACAATTCTATCAACTATTCAAAAGGTTAATTGTAACGTTTTCATGAATTATAAGGTCTCTTTCAATTTATTCATATCATTTCCATTTGTTTTCTGACTTGAGTTGACATGTACTGGACCCCAACCGTGGTCAACTGCAACAATAACACTAACACAACCATGCGTGTGATAGTGGCACACAGAACAGGGTACATACAGGCAAGTTTATTTCCTTGTTTCATTGACATTGAGCTAACGATCGTCTTCCCGTCGAGCTGGACTATAATCAGCCGTTACAGATGTTAATTGGCAGGAGGATGACTGAGAGCAGTGTTCGCAGGTGCCGTGTTGCTTGGTAATTACTGGCAACCTACTCCTTTTGCAGTTCTCTATCGAAGTCAAATTAAATGCTAATTAACTGGGAGATGTTGCAAAATGAGGGACAGTCTAGGAACGGTTGATGGCTCTTGGTCCTCCTTATCTAGCTTGGTTTGTTGTCTGCTTCCTCTTTTGTCTGGTTGGTGGTGTCTCCGCTGTCTCTGTTGCGTGCACCTGCTGCAGCAGCCAATAATTCTGCCCACAGCTACAAATAGCTGGGTGAGAAGGATACCTTGTTGTACAATGGGTAACAAGCAAGATAGGGATGGCAATAGGGGTTCTTTGTCAAACTGTCGCCCAGTGGTAGAAGGAACATGCTTTGTTGCTGTCTGTGTTCCCTTGTAACCTGACGGTCTTGTCGTACATAGTCCATTTTGGATACAGCATGTCCCCAGCTATCTCAATGTCACGTACACACACACAACATGTAACATATCCATGTACAGTTATCTGTAATACCATAACACTGGTGGTGCGGCTTAAGCCTACTGCATGCCCAGTCAGCAACTGGATGGTTGGGTGTACTTATTTTAGGAGACTCTCACAGATGTGGAGATTTGGAGTCTGTGTATAAAAATAGGGTGTCCTGTGTTATTCTCAGAGTTTTCTCTGAAGTGGCCCTTTGCCTGTCGCCCTGCCCTGCTCTCCCAGCACTGCTGTAGAGGAGATGGGCTGAACGGAAGGGTGTGGACCCTTGGCTCTGTGGTTAAGCCATCTGTATGGTGGAACGGGCAGGGCTTGTTCTGAAAAAGACCCACACATTAGGAGGTTAACACCACCCTGTTTAAAAACGCAAGTTTCCATTTAGAAGCATATGATTTAGATTTGTTAGGGCTAACCTTTCTGCTTCTGGACAAGGGAACCTTCTGAAAAGCTTTAAGGCACATTATGGAAACTCTCTCTCTCTCTCTCTCTCTCTCTCTCTCTCTCTCTCTCTCTCTCTCTCTCTCTCTCTCTCCTCTCTGTCTCTCTTCTCTCTCTCCTCTCTCTCTCTCTCTCTCTCTCTCTCTCTCTCTCTCTCTCTCTCTCTCTCTCTCTCTCTCTCTCTCTCTCTCTCTCTCTCTCTCTCTCTCTCTCTCTCTCCTCTCCTCTCTCTCTCTCTCTCTCGCTCTCTCTCTCTCTCTCTCTCTCTCTTCTCTCTCTCTCTCTCTCTCTCTCTCCTCTCTCTCTCTCTCTCTCTCTCTCTCTCTCTCTCGTGTGTGTGTGTTTATGTCTATGCATTGAGTGTGTGCACATGCATCTTTATGTCACTGTAATACTTTTACAAACTGGACCAGTGCAATTGTTGAGCTCAAAATAGTTCAAATCTATATTTGTTTTTCCTCTAGGCCCACAGATCAGCTGTTTCCCACCTAACAACTTCACAGCCAGGCAGGCAGCCTATGTGGACACGTACTGCTGGGACTCCCTTATGCACCATGAGTTTGACACAGATGGAAACTTCGAGGAGCGATCCCTCTGGGTGCACAAGGTATGGCCTGCTGTGTTCTGTCATGCTGGAACGAGAGACAATTGCACACACCTTAATGTGGCATAGGAATTGGACAAAAAAGGTCATAAAACTACTGTAAATAGTTGCTCTTTGTCAGGTGATAAATGACATCAGTGTAAAATAAGTGGGTGAAGAGTCAATGGTATACTGGAGGGATTTTGTGGGCTATACCTGTATTTGGCAATGTTGTTGGAAGATTCCCAATTCAAAAATATGCTCTGACAATACATTCTTAAGAGAGAAACCGAATGTCTTTTTAAAAGGGACATTTAAAGATTTCTCCAGACATAACACTGTTAAACTTTGACAAGACATTAACAGCCTGAGGTTTCTGTTACTGAGGCCATTAACAACTCGTTTGAAAGCTCAGACATGCACTTTTAGATGGGCTTTCAAAATATGTAATAAGCAGTTCTATCAGTACTGGGCTGTCCAAGTAAGACATGGACCTCATGCTCATGGGTATAATGATGGAGTTAGCCATGTGCTGTGTCTATTGGTATATTTTGATGTGTATTTTGGTGGGCAGTCTGTTCAGAAGCGGCTGATGAGGAGCTGTATCACAAGCTTGTGCGTGTGTGTGTGTTTCTGATGTAGCACAGTACACAGTTTTAGGTGTTCATTGTGGGAAATTGTAGTGTAATGGAAATTCCCATGCAACTGGATGGGTCACCATTTGTAACGGGTGTGGAAATGATCCAACCAATATGTAGAAATGATGCTGAATATAATAAGAAACTACATTCATCAATCTGACTCCAATATTATGTGAATAAAGGCAACAGGTACGTTTCTGGAGGACTCTAGTCAAGGTAGCAAGCTTTACCCCACCTCTCAGTATGACTACAATGAACATGTGTCTAACTTGCACCGTTATATCATTTTTAAGAGATTAGATACAAACAGCTAATCCTGGCAACCAATGTTCTAGCATTAATTTATTGAGGCAAGCAGATCAGAGATGTCAAGCCGGTACCCAATCATGTGTAGTGTATAGTGTAAATAACAACTACCAATAGATGTACTAAATTATAAGTGTATAGTCAATCAAATAATTACTCCTTAATAAAACGAGGAATGCATTTACTCAATTCAACTAATCCCAATAGGATTAATAGGACATGTACAATTACAGTGTACATGAAATAAATTATACATTTATTAAGTGATACACACAGGAGCTTGGTAGCAAGTTCTCAGATATGAGAAAATTCACTGCCCTTTCAACCAAATTCAAGCAGCAACGCATGCCCAACCTGAATTAGCATTTCTTTGCACTTTGCTAGTAAAAACAAAAGACAGGCACAAACCCAGATTCGAATTTGACCAACTCCATTTAAATGATAGGAGCGCTCCTCTTAAAACGATCTGCCATCCGATGAACAAAATAACACAGCTTGCTTCCCTGTAACAATAAATCCATAGCACTTACAGTACAATGAAACATATCAAAATGTGTAGTTCTTTATGAACTCTTGAAACAATCCAAACATGACAATGGAGCCTGGAAGTCACCAGTCGCGAGTATCACCTTCTCTCATCCTTCCACTACAAAATTAAGCGAAGTTGTGAGTAGATATGGAGAGAGATAGGGAGCACCATTACTTTGTACACTGACCATCATTACTTTTTAATGGAAAGTGCCTCTTGCTTCCTTAATGTCACATTAAAGAGCATCCATTAAATGTAATTAATCTTTCTCATTAAACATTTAAAATGTAGTCTGTAAATTACTTTTCTTCTCTCCCTCCTGCTCTTTCCCTTTCTCCTTCTCTTCTCTTCATCTCACTCTCTCTCACTCTTTATCCTTTCTCTGTCATCATCTCTTACCCTCTACCTCTCCGATCCCCTCCCTTTCTCTTCGTTTCTTTCTCACCTTCCCTCCCTCCCTCTCAGATTTTCCCGTACTCTCTGTTGGCTATGACCATGATGATGTACCTGCCTGCCCTCATCTGGCGTTTCCTCGTGATGCCATCGCTGGGCTCTGACCTGCTCTTCATCATTGATGAGCTGGACAAGTCCTACAACCGCTCCATACGATTGGCTCGGAGCATCCTGGAGATGCGCCAGAACACCCAGAACCCCCTCACCTTCCAAGCCGAGCTTGAGAGGTGAGAGTGGGTGTGGCAGAGATTTGTTGAGGCAGGTAGAGGGAGGAGTTTGGACTGGGGAAGAGGGGACGTCAACAGGCTTAAGGTGTTAGCATGCTTCAGTTTGGCTGGCACCCAACGTGAGTGCTTGCATACTCCGTTAAAATATATTTTCTTGAAAAATGAGAAAAAAGCAGTAATAGTACTATTTGTTCATTTTGAGAAGCCGTTGCCAGTATACACTTCCTGAAAATAGTCAGAATTAATGTAAGATAACTCAAGAAGTCTGTCATAAATGTTGCTGTTTTTGCCAAGGAGATCTTAGTCGCACAATTTTACATCTAACTAAGATGTTTGGTCCAGTATTTATCAATGAAAAAATGTGAATCAAAAAAGAGTTCTCATTGAATGACAATAAAGACTTTATTGAAGAATCCCTACTGTTGACCAATCACTGACAAAGGGGCATAGACTTTGTCTCTGGCTTGCCTCCAGAACAGATTTTGTGAGCCCGAACAGCCGAAAAAACCCAAAACGAACAAAAACTTCACAAAATGTGGTCATAATATATTCACAATCTTTACCTGCTGGGAAGCACACCTTTAGATTGATGTCTACAATGATTCTGAAGACGTTTGAGTAGCAATCACTTTCCCGGGTGTTTGTAATTCCCATGGAAACTGAAAACAAGACACTAGTTTAGCTTCAACTACAGTCATGTGACTGACTAAATCTTGAATACTATAAATGCCTTAGATGCTCATACTACCTCCATTATCATACAACAGAGCCAATAACATGAAAGCGTGCTTGAGCCATCTGTCCTCTAACCCGATCTCCTTCATGGTCTCTTTCAGGGCCAAGAGGAAGCGCTACTTCGAGTACCCCCTGCTGGAGAGGTACATGCAGAGCAAGCAAAGCTCCTACTTCCTGGTCAGCATGCTCTTTCTTCGCGGCTTCCTCTTGCTCACCTTCATGTCGGCCGCCTGCCTCTACCTCGTCTATTTCCACATGTCCGCCTTCCTCCAGGACGAGTTCAGCTGCTTCGTCCGCACGGGCCTGCTGCGTGACCAAAACTGGGTTCCCGAGCTGGTCCAGTGCAAGATGACCGGCCAACTGGTCTTCCAGGTGATTAGCGTGGCTAACGGCGCTATCTATGTCCTGCTGGTGCCTATCGTGCTGTTCAGCTTGGTCCGCCTCTTCTGCTGGGATACGACTCTATTGTCGGTGTATGAGGTTCTCCCCGCATTGGGCCTCAACAGTGGTCGCAAGCTGGGCTGCCCGCTCAACGACCTCAACGTTCTTTTACTGTTTCTGCGCGCTAACGTGGTGCACCTGCAGTCTTATGGCAGGCTGAGGGCTATATGCTCGCTGGCGCCCCCGCAGATCGGGAAGGGGAATGGCATGAAGGGTGTGAGGATGCTGACGGCGGAGGAGATCGAGGAGAGGGCCGAGATGGCGCAGGAGTTGGAGGAGGACGTGGAGGAGCTGCAGGAGGAAGGGAAGCTCAACCTGGTGGACATCATGACCATCTTAGGAGCAGCCCGGGGAAACGCTGTCAACTGCACCGAGTCCAGGCCACTGGTGGAGGAGAATATGAGTCTGGGTACCGTAACTCTTATCTACACTCTCAAACGTATTCTGTTAGTGGTCTTGTTCGTCTATATCGTTTTGCAAGTTGAGAAAATTATAAAGTGAGGAATCGCTGCAAGACTGCAGATGAAGCTGAAATTAAATAGTCTGCTCCAGTACTTTGACTGAGTACCGGCTGGTGGTGTAAGCAGTTTTCATTGAATAGCCACTATACTCTTATTGAATATTAAATGAGGCAAAAGTAATAATGGACTTGAATTGAGATAGCAGGTTTGATATAAACTTTTCCATCCACACTTAGGGAACATTAGAATATACCATATGTTCTCAGTAGCTTTGATACAGAAATGCTTTGCACAAATATTAATTGTACACAAATCGTTTATTTTAATTGTCAAACTACTATGCCAGTAGGCCTAATATAAATAACTATTATGTGTTAGAGTTTTTCCCATGACCGGACAGCCTACTTCTAAAAGAGGCTTTTATTAGGAAATACTGCAAGAGATCAGGTACAATTTGTGTTTTTTTCCACTCCTAACTCCCCTCTCTGTCTCCTTACAGAGCCAAACCACCAGGGGTACCATGAGTTGAAGGAGACTGCATCATGTAAAAATGACTAAATCACCAATGGACTGAACCATCAATGTGACACCAATCAATGTGGATGAAGGAAAAATATACTGAACAAAAATATAAACGCAACATGCAACAATTTCAATGATTTTACTGAGTTACAGTTCATATAAGGAAATCAGTCAATTGAAATACATTTTTAGGCCCTAATCTATGTATTCCAAATGCCTGGGCAGGTGTGCAGCCATGGGTAAGCCAGGCCCAGCTAATCAGAATTCGTTTTCCCCCCAAAAAAGGGCTTTATTACTGACAGAAAAACTCCTCAGTTTCATCAGCTGTCTGGGTGGCTGGTCTCAGACAATTCCGCATCTGCAGTTGTAAGACCGGTTGGAATTACTGCCAAATTCTCTAAAACAATGTTGGAGGCGGCTTATGGTAGAGAAAATAGCATTTAATTCTCTGGCAACAGCTCTGGTGGACATTCCTGCAGTCAGCATGCCAATTACATGCTCCTTCAAAACTTGAGACATCTGTGACGTGTTGTGTGACGAAATTGCATTTTAGAGTGGCTTTCGTTGTGTAATAATCATGCTGTTTAATCAGCTTCATGATATGCCACACCTGTCAGGTGGATGGATTATCTAGGCAAAGTAGAAATGCTCACTAACAGGGATGTGCACATCATTTGAGAGAAATAAGCTTGTTTGTGACTCTGAAACATTTCTGGGATATTTTATTTTAGCTCATAAAACATGGGAACTACACTTTACATGTTGCATTTATATTTTTGTTCAGTATAGCTAGGTTTAGAAGATTAGTTAAAAAAGACATAACCCTGGAGAGAAGTGAGGGACGGTGTTCTGTACTCAGAGAAATTGTTCCAAAAAGCCTCCATTAGAATGAAAAGCTTGGTGGTTGAGTTGAGCGATGTCATTTTGTATGACTGAGCTTTTGGGTCGTTGGGACTCAACTTAATTTCAACCTCAGATTTCCTATTTGTCCTTTATGGATATGCTATGTACTGTACTTGTTAGATTTTGTGATTTGTCAAAAGGTAAAGTTCTATCTGTTAAACGTCTATAGGTAACATTTGATATGCTCTATGTCAGATACAATTGTAATGAATAAAGTTATTTTTATGACTGTTGTGTTAAACAGCTCGTGTGAGAGTGAAACATTTCTTGTCCAACTGCTGTAGCACATTCTGATGTTTGGTGGATCACTAATGAGGTGGAAACCTTTCCTTACCACTAGTGAATCATATTGTAAATTAATTGCCTCATAAATAGAAAAACCGTGAGTAGTTACAGAAGTAGGATCTTAATTTGCGGCAGTTTGCTCAAACAGGAAAGGAAAAAGGAAATGTGAATTATTATGTGGATTATAAGGAACGATTATAATGAATGGACATTTTTGTAGGGTTTGATAGGGAAACTTAAACATCAAATTCACTAGATTTTGCATTGCAGGAAAGTTCTCCTGCAACAGGGTGTTCAAATGAAGATCCTACATCTGTAATTAAATGTGCTCACTCTCCAAAAAATGCTTGACTTAGTCGCAAAAGCAAAGGTGTAAATGTAAACAATTTGTGCAGAAATATTTGCTGCACCTGAGCACCTTTTGTAATTTAAAGTAGAAACATTTGTCGAGCTCGTCTTCCCTGACGTTTTGAATGTTTAAACTTTTGAACTCTATACTTGATTTTTCTCCTCTTACACACCACACATATATTTATTGTAATACAATTATATTCAATTCATGTTATCTTCCTATACCCAATCCTGACTGTGATTCAAAACCAAAATTCGCACATTCCACATTCACTCATTTATAGGCAGTGGGGTTAAGAATTGATAAATACCAGGGTTGGGAAACCAGGATTGATATTTTAGGGGTTGAATAAAGTATCATATTGTCACTGCCCAATGTGGTTTGGAGGGAGGAGTGCTGCGATGGCATTTTGCGCTGCAATGTCAGATGTCCTGCAGAGACTGTCATAGGTTGTGTCACAAATGGCACCCCATTCCCTATATAGCGCATTACTTTTGACCAGGCCCCACAGTTGGGACTCAGCCAATATGTCAATATGTTAGTTGTGCAGCCATAGCCACAGGAGTATGATCCCTAAAGATCCTTATTGCCTTTTGGTACTGACACTTTGTGACTGTCACACCATGGACCGACCGCACAGTAAAAACCCCTGCATAATAAACATCCTTATCATTTATGCACGTTAACAATCCCTTTGCACTATACACATGGTGATACACTCGACTAGAATAGCTTTCTGGACGTTAGACTATTCGAAGAGGGACGCAAGCTCTTTTTTAGCTGAATGTTAAATACAGCAGCCCAATAGAACTCACGTCTAGTTTGAAAGAAGAGCGAACGTGCGATGGCGGTAGGCTAGCAGTTATATATTTAGACTCATAACCATTCAATCTTGGTGAAGAAAATAAGTGAAAGCCTTCTGCATATAATTATAGTCCTATTTTATTCAAGGATGTCATTAGAATGACAGACAAGTAAACGTATTTTATTTTATTAAACTAAATGTATTTTATTTATTTATGCTAGGAAGGAATGAAGCAACAATACATAAGGTCCCACAGTTGACAGTGCTTGTCAGAGCAAAAGCCAAGCAATGAGGTCGAAGAAATTGACCGTAGAGCTCCGAGACAGGATTGTGGCAAGGCACAGATCTGGGGAAGGGTACCAAAACATTTCTGCAGCATTGAATGTCCCTAAGAACACAGTGGCCTCCATCATTCTTAAATGGAAGAAGTTTGGAACCACCAAGACTATTCCTAGAGCTGGCCGCCTGGCCAAACTGAGCAATCGGGAGAGAAGGGCCTTGGTCAGGGAGGTAACCAAGAACCCGATGGTCACTCTGACAGAGCTCCAGAGTTCCTCTGTGGCAATGGGACCATGAGAAACAAGATTCTCTGTTCTGATGAAACCAAGATTGAACTCTTTGGCCTGAATGCCAAGCGTCATGTCTGGAGGAAACCTGGCACCATCCCTACGGTGAAGCATGGTGGTGGAAGCATCATGCTGTGGGGATGTTTTTCAGCGGCAGGGACTCGCAGACTTGTCAGGATCGAGGGAAAGATGAACGGAGAAAAGTACAGAGAGATCCTTGATGAAAACCTGCCTCAGACTGGGACGAAGGATCACCTTCCAATAAGAAAATGACCCTAAGCATACAGCCAAGACAATGCAGGAATGGCTTCTGGACAATTCTCCGAATGTCCTTGAGTGGCCAGGCCAGAGCCCAGACTTGAACCCGATCAAGCATCTCTGGACAGACCTGAAAATAGCTGTGCAGCGACGCTCCCCATCCAGCCTGGCAGAGCTTGAGAGGATCTGCAGAGAATAATGGGCGAAACTCCCCGAACATAGGTGTGTCAAGCTTGTAGCGTCATACCCAAGAAGACTTGCGGCTGTAATCGCTGCAAAAGGATCTTCAACAAAGTATTGAGTAAAGGGTCTGAATACTTATGTAAATGTGATTGAATATTTTTTGTATTCATTTGCAAAAATGATTATGTGCCCCATAATATGGGGTATTGTGTGTAGACTGATGAGGGGGGAAAACGAATCAATTTTAGAATAGGGCTGTAACTTAACAAAATGTGGAAAAAGTCAAGGGATCTGAATATTTTCTGAATGCTGTACACTCTGCTATCTTTACCATTATGCACTTAGGTACATGTAAGAGATAATCAACGAGGGGCTATGTGTTCAATAGAAAACAATGAAAGACGTGGGAGATGTGTTCCACGAAGCGCTAGCAGAGTTGCATTATTTTCCAGAGAATGCGTAGAGCCCGGAGTTGATTTTCCCTTTTATACCATGGCTATAATTTAGCACATTTGCCGCTAGAAACATCCACTGAAGTAGCTAGCAAGTTTATTCACACAACACCATGCCCACACCGCCGTCCCTTATTTGGTGGTGAGAAAGTTGGCAACCCTACTAGCAACCCTAGATTTGTGTCGGGACTATATCTTGTGGAAGGATAAAATAGTATGAATAAATTCATCAAACTAACATTTTTTATGAAAATATGTCAATCATTATTTTGAATTTGTTGGTAACCCGTTGTATAAAAGTGACAACACCCAAAGCCGGTGTTTGGAGGATATATTTCCACGGTTTGCAGGCCCTCGACGAACAACAACCGTGCCACAAGCTACAGCAGGAATGATGAGCTCAACTAGCAAGTCCGTTTGTTTGGTTACCATGGCAACTACTGTAGCTATATATAAACAGTGTTCATATTCCTATTCAATTGGAAAGGCAAAACATTTGTATATTCAATTTAGTCTATGGCTTTACTAAAACTGTATCCTTATGTGAATAAACCTCAAAATAAATGATCAAAGAAATCACAATTTGGACCTTTACAGCTAAAAAAAAATACATAAGAGGAAAAGAGGGGCATGAGTCACTCACCAAGTCTACTTATTTTTTGCTGCTCTTGACTGATTCAAGCAGTCCTTTGTCCTTTTGCATAGCCAGAGAGAAGTCATTACATGACAAATCACAGTTCACAGATATTTGAAGTTCATTTTTGATCAGCTCCGTGCTGCATCTGTTTCTTGAGTCTGACCATTTAATGGTCATCAGAGAGAAAATCCTCTCTACAAAGGCATTTGAGCCAGGCACACTGAGGACAAATGAGACAATCCTGAACATGTTGATCAAGTTGGCTTTCCCTAGGTTTTGAAAAACTGCCACCCACTTCTCACTGGTGGATTTTCTGGTATGCTGTCTGGCTTGCTGTATTTCCTCCCTGCTAGCACAAAACTCTTCATAGAGTTGGTCCATATTGACTGTCTCTGTCATTTTGAGGGCAACCACCACCTGCTCCAGGTCAGTGAAGGACAGCTCCTCATAGAAGCCGATCGGTTTCAGTTTCACCATTACATTTTTTGGTGAGAAATCAAACCACTTGTCAATGTATGTAACGACAGTGTCATAGAACTTCACAAAGTCCTGTTGCTGCTTGGACCTTTGTGCTGACAATTGTTTGTCCCATCAGCTGCTTGGTCTGGTATTCAAAAAAGCTGTCCTGTTTCCGCTGAAGCATCTTCCTTTTGGACTTTTGGACTTCCTCCTAAACATCTGTGATGCAGAGCGTTGTTTCCTCCAGCTTTTTACGAGTTGGTCAAAAACACACCCCACGTTGTGGAAAAAGCACAGATATCAGCAGCTTCCGTTTTTTTCTTCATACTCAAAAATACTCTTCAGTGCCACAGGACAGGTCTCCCCAAGGGACCTGAAGTATGAAGTAAGAGATGGCCAGCTTTGCAGGAGACGATCGACAGCTGGATGAAGAGAGAGCCATCATGTACAAACATGTCGCAGAATTTCATGCCACTCAATGTCAACAAAGGCAAAAAAATGCACGCAGTTCCTCTCTTCGGGAAGCAGATACTGATAAATGGCTGTAGATCTTTAAAACAATTGTCTCAATATCCACTGACAGCTGATCGCAGGCGTGCTTACAGGCATTATGAACTATGTGAGTTGGGCAGTTAGCTTTCAGAATGTGATTGTTGGCACTGCTCAATAACTGGTAAACGGAGTGGTGTTTTCCAATTTTGTCAGTTTCCGCAGTAGGCGTCACGAAGAATGCACCGATATTGCTTGCACCTTTAGCTAGCGTGGCCTTCTTGTGCATTTCTGTGGATGCTCCATGAGTTAGGTCATTCTCCCCTACATGGCCAATTGAGAATTCCCGACGGCATAAAGTACAGAAAGCTTTCGTCGAGTCACCACTGATGGGCTTACCCATGTCTTTTTTGCTTCACATTGTTTGTTGTAGCTGCACAGTCTTTTATTTTTTAGAGGTTTATCCATATTTCCTTGATATGCCAAACTGACTGAACAACAACATAAATTACTTTGCAGGAAATGGCGCGTTTACGCTATACTGTGATTGGGTGTATATACGGGACAAGGGAGGTCCCATATGGGACAAATCAATTTACCGCAATATAAGGGACATCACGTCTAATATGGGACAGTTGGCAACCCTAGGCTAGAGACGCTTTTTGTTCTGTATCTATGGATGTGACCCAGTCGTTCAGTTTTTTTGTTCTGTATCTATAGAGGCGACCCAGTCGTTAGTTCTAAATGTTTCATTGCCGTACTGGCTGGCAAAGTTCTTATCCCTTGCTTGCTAGCTAGCCAACTACGGCTAACTTACAGTCACATCAAAAGGTGCAGCCAGAATAACAGCAAAGTAGCTGCATTTGCATTTGTTTAAGCTGTTTTCTGGTTCGATGCATTTGGATACATCCATAACAATGAGCTTATGATGCACAACTTTGCCTGGCAGAGAAAATGTGCTCTCTTTTCAGGACACTGTTCAGACAAAGAAAGACAATCCATGACATTCATATGAGCTGATTTTAGTAAATGAAACCATACATTCACTCTGTTATCCACCACAGCTGACATAGCTTTAGCTACTTATTGTATGTCACATTTATCTGTACATTCCCCTGGAATTCCATTGGTCTGAAATATCCGATACACTCTCCTCCCCTTGGGTGGAGATAAAATGCAACGGTGTTCTCCGGGCATTTCGATAGATATTTCTCCAGTGATGCCACCGGGCATAGTGGGTACCCTGGCTGCTCGAAACATGAACCCCCTCTTGGTCTCCCTGCCCCTCTCCCTTGGGTCTAGATCAGGGGTCGGGAACCTTTTTGACTAAGAGAGCCATGAAAGCAAAAAATTTGGAAATTTATTTCAGTGAGAGCCATATAATATATTTTAAAAGTGAATTCAACTAAATGTCAGTATAATAAGCCTCTGAATTTATTCTTAAATAATGTTGTTATAATACTCACCATTAATGCGACTTCTGGTGCTGCATGGATTTGCTGATGTCTTTGTAGTCTGGTTGGTACTTGGTGAGGTTAAGCTTCATGCAAGCGTTGAGGCTTTCATCCGTTAAACGTGATCGTAGGTTGGACTTGATGTTTTTAAGATGTGAGAATGACTGCTCACATGCATACGTAGATCCAAACATGGTCAATACAGCAATACTCACACGCTGCAGTGTGTGGTATGTGACAGGAAGCGCGTTCCAAGTTTTGAGAATCAGCTGGTCTTCGGGTTGAAGTTTTTTCATTTCTGTCCACATGTGCTTGCTCGCCAACTCCGCTTTCTGTCGTGTGATTCTTTCCAAATCTTCATTCAGTGACTTGAACTTATTCACCCACATGTCTGAGGCCTTCAGGTCAGCCACTTCTGCTTCAAAATCTCTGACGGAGACACCAGGAATGTAACTCAGGTCGGCTGTGTTCAGTGAACACTCGTTTGGAAGGGTGATGAACTTAAAAAGACGAGTGTGCTCACGAAATTCTCCAAAGCGTGCTTTGAAGGACTGTAGGAGACTGGATGTGCAGCGAGCTAGCTGGTGGAGATCAAAGTTTTGAATAGGCTCACTTGCTGTGCATGCATCTTTAAATTGGCTCAGTTTTTCAAAATGTAGTAAACGACCTGTTTCAAGATCCATGATGAAAAGTTCTAGCTTGTTTTCAAAAGCAAACACAGCTTGTTGAAGGGATAACACTGTATTTCCAATGCCTTGCATTTTCACGTTGAGCTGGTTCAGATGTTCAGTCATATCCACGAGATAGTAAAACTTGAGGAGCCACTCAGTTTCGGCTAGCTCAGGATGCTCGATGCCTTTCATTTCAAGGAAAGTCGGGATTTCTTTCAGCACCTTCCCTCTTGACAACCAACGCACATTGCTGTGCAAAAGCAGACCAGGATAGTTATTTCCAACTTCACCCAGCAGTGTTTTAAACTGGCGATCATTTAAGGCTCGAGCAACAATAAAGTTGATCACACGAATGACCAGCGACATCACTTCCCCAAACTGCCTGTCACACATCTGAGCACAAAGTGCCTCCTGGTGTAGAATGCAATGGAAACTTAGGATGGGTCTATTTTCATGTTCACGGAGAAGCGCCACAAATCCTTTTTTATTCCCCACCATACACGGAGCACCATCAGTACACACTGAGAGAAGTTTATCCATAGGTAGATTTTTTTCTTGAGCAAACTCCATGAAAGACTTAAATAAATCCTCACCTCTTGTGCTGTCTCTTATACACATCTAGATGTGTATAAGAGACAGCCATCACGATGGTACGATCATGAACAGTTCTTGCCGACAGAGGCATGTCTTGTATCCGTTTAATTATCTTGTCTTTGTTCGGAAGATCATCAAAAAGTTCATTGGCTACATCCAGCATGAACGTTTTAGCATACTCGCCATCTGTGAATGGTTTTCCGTTCCTCACTATTGCTAAAGATCCAGCAAAGCTAGCGGAATTATAGTCACCTTGCCGGGTCCATACGCGGAGTTGCTGCTGGCTAGCTTGCACCCTGCTCAGTAGCTCTTGGCACGCTTTCTTTCTGCTGTCTCCCGCAGGGTATTTTGATGCAAAGGTAGCATGGCGCGTGTCGAAGTGCCGCTTTACATTCGACCGTTTCATCGATGTAATTTTGTCATTGCAAATTAGACACACCGCAGAACCTGCTCTCTCCACAAAGGCGAATTCTTCGGTCCATTCGTCCTGAAATGTACGATACTCGTCATCTTTTTTTCTTTTCGCCATCTTCTTCGTCGAAGGGTTAGCTTTGAGCTAATGACCGAGCAGACTGATTCAAAAGGAGGCGTTTACCTGTTTTACCTAGCAACGGCCAACGTAGGCCAGTATCATTTAATTAAAATAATGGACAATTGCTCCTGCAGCCCTGAACAGGACATGAGCAGTGAAAAATCGATGGATGGATTAAAACAAGGAGTTGTAGCGATGAGACAAGATAGTAATTACTAGCGATTGGATACCATGAAAATTGGGGAGAAAAGGGGATAAAATGTATTTTTAAAAAAAATAAAAAATAAAAAGTGAGAATATTTTGTTTTATCTGCGAGCCAGATGCAATCATCAAAAGAGCCACACCTGGCTCGGGAGCCATAGGTTCCCGACCCCTGGTCTAGATGATTCTTTGTGGCCTCGTTATATGCGAGAGTGGTGTATCAGAGAGAGAGAATGCGTTGTTATAATATTGTTTTCCAGTAGCCTAATTACGAGTGCAACTTAGAAATAATACAAACTGGCTATGAACAACATACCTTAGACCGTTCTCGTCTGTTTTTACGAGGAATGAGTTTGGCTTTAGTTGTCTGTTCCCCTCTTTTCTTCTTCGACCCAGATGTAACTGGAGGTCGAACCACACTTTCTGGACCAGACCACTTGGTGTACCGGGATTCAGAGATTGGGAGTATTGGAGCTGGGCCATGTCCTTATCGGTGATGGGAGGGTGGCTGTTTGTGATATCTTTTCATTGCCGCCTTAGCTGTGGTGGTGGTAAATTCAGTGTCCTTCATAAGGCACCAGCTGCAACCAATGGGTGGGTCATTTAGAAACCGGTTGAGCCCACTCCGGAGTGCCAGGTAGCTACTTATGCTCTACTGCTCCCCCTTCCCATGTCGTTCATTTCCATAAAACTATCGGAGAAGGATGTTAAACTTAGTGACAGTTTTGAAGTCAACAACTTCTTTATTCTCTGCTAGCCAGACCTCGAAGCACCACACAGCCCAGTTTGCATTCTTAATTGTCTTTTTTGTTGTTGTGGGTTTTCTCTAGGTCATTCAATTCAGTATACCCCAAATCTGCATGCCTGGGTATTATTGCCATCTCTTTTCCCCATTCATCCATAGTCATGTTCCACTCATCCATTTTAGTTTTCGCAACAAAGTATCAATTCAGCCAGTCAACTGAAAAAATATGTGTATGTTGCTATGACAACCAGCTCAATTTGATGTCTGTCTCGTTCAGACAGCAAGGTTAATACATATCTCTGCTGTTGAAAACCAAATGCTAGTGTAAAAGAAATGGGAGATAATGTCTGTATGCTTTTTATAGTGAAGATCAAGTTTATACATTTCCTGGCAGGGTTGATGAGACAGTGGATTGCACAGTGAGATGGAACAGAGTAAATAGGTATTTCAACGTCATAAATGTAACCAGTGGTAACTTGTGAAATAGACACCGGCTGGAATGCGGTTTTAATGAATCAGCATTCAGGATGAGATCCACCTGTTGTATGAAGGAAAATAATGAAAATAAAACTAGACACTCTAATGTACATGTCCTCTTGTTTAGTTGTGCACCGGGGCCTCCCACTCCTCTTTCTATTCTGGTTAGAGACAGTTTGTGCTGTTCTGTGAAGGGAGTAGTACACAGCGTTGTTTGAGATCTTCAGTTTCTTGGCAATTTCTCGCATGAAATAACCTTAATTTCTCAGAACAAGAATAGACTGATGAGTTTCAGAAGAAAGTTCTTTGTTTCTGGCCCTTTTGAGCCTGTAACCAAACCCACAAATGCTGGTGGTCTAGATACTCAACTAGTCAAAAAAATGCCAGTTTTATTGCTTCTTTAATGAGCACAACAGTTTTCAGCTGTGCTAACATAATTTCAAAAGGGTTTTCTAATGATCAATTAGCCTTTTAAAATGATTAACTTGGATTAGCTAACACAATGTGGCATTGGAACACAGGAGTGATGGTTGCTGATAATGGGCCTCTGTACGCCTATGTAGATATTCCATAAAACATCTGCCGTTTCCAGCTACAATAGTCATGTACAATATTAACAATGTATTTTCTTTAAAAAACAAGGACATTTCTAAGTGACCCCAAACTTTTGAACGGTAGTGTATATATATATATGGCAGATCTAAGTAAAAGATCTAATGTGGCCAACATGTGAAAAGTCAAATAATGTAATAGTTATCAGTCTAACAATAAAATCAAAGCACACAGTCTATTGAAAGTGAGGTGGACAAAAATATGGTCACACTTTATTTGGATCGTCCCATATTCAGTAGATTATTTAAAGATGGTCATACTATCTGTTGATAACAACTGCTTGCTAAGGTTACAGTCAGGGTTAGGTTTAGAAAAAGCATCAGGGTAATTGTAAGGGTTAGGGCTAGGGGTTAAGTTTAGGGTTAGGATAAGGGTTAAGGTCAGTAGTTAGTTGAAATGTAGTTGACAGTTATTGAACATCTACAAACCATCTACTTGGGACTACAGTGAAATCATTCCCTTTTCTGGGCAACACATGTAACAACCTTACAAATGGTGACAGGTTAAGGCAAGGGTGTCAAACTAATTCTGCCCCGGGGGCTGCATTCGGTCTTCAACAAGGTCAGAAGGGCCGCAATAAAAATTGGTTATATTTCATTGCCGTCAAAATTTGCAATTTATTTTATTCTATCCACCTTTATGGAATTTTCAATGACTGTCTCCCTGACTGTCTAGTGATTATTCGCGAGCTGGACAGTCAAGAAACTGTATGAACATTAGTCCATTACTGTCTTTATTAATTTTAGAATATATTGGGTTATTTTTCTTTTCTTTACTCAAACCACTCACGGGACCAGATTGGACGTCCCTTTTTTAGGAGAGATATCTGTCTGAAGAGGACTTTTGCCCTAGGTCTGGGATTTCTAAGACTAGAGGGAAAGAGGAATTAACCATAACCTTTGCATTCAAAATGCTGCTTTAATCGAAGTGACTTTTGATCCCATGTTGTCAACCAAATTTAACACATTCACCCCACCACACTCCTTCAAAAACATATTAACTGAGCATGTTATCTGATCAATCTACCTGCTGATAATTAAATCTGCTGTGTTGCTTTGGACTTCTCTGCTCTAACCCACTGTGAATATTTCTCATTGTTGTATATTTGATGAATTTGTACCTTTTCTCCGTAGGCCTACATAGTGTATTTTATTTCATTTTTTTGTGTAATTTTGTTTTGTCCTATTCACTTTTGCAAAGTTATGCCTCTTGGCCAGGTTGTTATTGAAAATTAGAATTGGTTCTCAATTGACTTGTCTGGTTAAAAAAGGTTAAATCAAATAAAATCCCCCCCCCCCCCCCTTCTTCTACCGATATATCTACACAGATCATATGTGCAAATATGTATTTATTGTGTATTCTCCTTCTTTCTAGGACTGAATATAATCTGAGCTATAAGAAAAAAGTATAAGTTATCCTTCCTTTCTCAAACACACACTGTCCCTCCCCTTCTCACAGGGAGGTTAGAGTCAATAAAAAACAACAACAAAGAAAGGTCACGTCTAAAACCGTCTTGACAGTCGCGGGGTTTGCTGGTTTTTGCTCTAGACATCTAAATAAGCGACTGATATGGACTTTGGAAACCAGGTTTGGGCACTCTCTGGTCCAACAGTTGCACTAATTGATCAATTAAGTGTCAGGAAGGAACAAAACCATGCAGAATTACAACCCCTGAAAGACTGACATTGTGCACTGCTGAGGCAGATCGAGCAAAAGAAAGAAAGAGAGCAAAGATAGAAATTCATGACATTTTCGTCTTCCATTCCAACTGGGTCTGCGGAACATGGATCGCAATACACAACGCTGAAGACGGCAAAGCAAGCTGAGCTCATCCAGATGCCAGTCACAGCATTGGACGCCAGTCACAGCATTGGATGCCAGTCACAGCATTGGATGCCAGTCACACAGCTATGAAGGAACACATATCAGGGCGGCACAGCAAATAACATCATTCGTTTCATGGAAGACAAAAAGTGAAACAGGTTGCCTGGAGGCTTTTTGACATAATGGATCTCTTTTGGAGTTAAGTGGGTGAATAACTAATGCAACATCAACCGTGGACAAGTGCACCTGTGAAAGTCCAATTATAAAAGATGGATCATTAGGAGTGTCTTCTCCGAAACACCAGGTGGGGAGTCTCAGTGCGCTACAGGAGAGGAGGAGATAGAAGACTTTTTTTCATTCATCCAAATGGACAAAGATATGGTCATTATGGGTATTTCTGTTTTGTATTACTTACGGCATCAGCTGTTTGACACCATTCCAATGGGGGGCACAGTTGAGTGTAATAGGGAGGATGATGCAAGTTGGTTTCTAAGGCTCCAGGATTATTTATCCAAACAAAATAAGTATAACTTGTGAGGAACAACATGCAATGTGTCATGTTATTGTGTGTGTGTGTGTGTGTGTGTGTGTGGTGTGTTGTGTGTTGTGTGTTTGTGTGTGTGTGTGTGGTGTGTGTGTGTGTGTTGTGTGTGTGTGTGTGTGTGTGTGTGTGTGTGTGTGTGTGTGTAAATGTAATACATTTACAAGCATTATTATTATAGAGCCAGATCCCACTGAGCACAAACATAAATGATCATTCAGTTGATTATTTTCTGACGATGTAGCAGCACATACTCTATTACAGCTTGCAGTATACCAGCACAACCACATTGTACCAAACACTTGCTTGAAACACATTTGATTGAATGTGTGCCATTAGACAATTAATGTTAGGCCAAATCTCTCTGGCCTACCCTTCCTCCCTCAACACAGAGCAAGCGATCCATCGACGCTGAGAGGGGATAATGCTGGCCAATTATTTTCTCTCATCGTCTGTTTGTTGCTTTTGTGTGTGGCAATGATCTATGGTTTATGGGGGCGAGCGTCGCAAGCGGTCACGCTAATATCCAATTAAGATTGATGTTTTAGGTCGGCAGTGAGAGTGGGATAATAACGAGCATATGGGAATGATGGATGCTGCCTTCATGTTGAATGAGGATTCCAATGGCGAATGCACTCGGTCACTGTTTTCTGTTGCTACAGCTAGATCGCTGTAATGGTCCCTTAATCCGCTATTATAACAGTTGGGGTGTGGAAGGGAAAGAGGATGGGGGAACCGGAGTGACCTCCAGCTCCAGCTCCTGACCAAATCGTTACAGCTCACCTTGTTCCCAGGAAACTGCTAAATTAAGACAGATCCCCAAGTTAAAGGAGTAATCGGGGTACTCACAAAACACACTCAGACACACAACATTTCATGATAACTCAGCACTACAGTAGTTAGTGAGTACAGAAAACTGTTGTTTGTTAACCCTTCAATGTATCAGAGAGGAGTTTGTTGTACATATGCCAATAACTCAGTTGCCCTAAGGGGCAAAGTAAAAATTCCCCTCTAAATGTCTAATCTTAAGGCCTATACTACCCCCGATCTCACCTCACCTGCCAGAACACCAGACACTTTGTGACTCAAGCATTAGCGTGCTGCAGCTGAAGTACGTTCAAGTGTCAAAGCAAAGCACGTCAGTTATTGGTTAGTGTGTAAGAAAATAATCTGACCTTGCAGTCAGTCAACAGTTGACAAGCGTGACTCAAATACCACAAGCTGTTTAGCACAACTCTGAAAGGTGAGAATGTTTCCCTCTCCCCTCTTTCGGCGTTCGTCTGACCCCCATTGATTGATAACAGAACAGGAGCTCTAAAGGAAATTAAGCAGGTGCCATGTAAGGGCAAGGACCCGGTTAAGGTCATGTCAAAAAACATGGGTTTGACAAGTTCGACATGTAACAATCAGAGTTGGTTCATTAGGAAACACTGGTGTATTCATGAGCCCGACTCCTGTTTCATATTATGCCTTTATCAGTGTTGAGGCAAAAAGGTGTGAGAAATTGGAATTGTGACATCAATCACTTCTTGATGAAAGTATAACACATGTATAACAATCAGTCATAATGGAATCTACTTTATATGTGGTTTGGACACTTGTTTTCTGTGAGCTCCGGTAAGACGAGGGGGGG
Source organism: Salvelinus sp. IW2-2015 (assembly GCF_002910315.2). NCBI lineage: Eukaryota > Metazoa > Chordata > Actinopteri > Salmoniformes > Salmonidae > Salvelinus > Salvelinus sp. IW2-2015. Next base: position 33,442,753 of record NC_036860.1, on the reverse strand, counting down.
CGGTCTGTGCATATTTGTAAACAACAGCTGGATCACGAAATCTAAGGAAGTCTCTGGATTTTGCTCGCCTGAAGTAGAGTATCTTGTGATAAAATGCAGACCACACTATTTTCCCAGAGGGTTTTCAGCTATACTTTTCGTGGCTGTTTATTTACCACCACAAACAGATGCTGGCACTAAGACCGCACTCAGTCAGCTGTATAAGGAAATAAACAAACAGGAAACCGCTCACCCAGAGGCGGCACTCCTAGTGGTCAGAGACTTTAATGCAGGGAAACTTAAATCATTTCCACCTAATTTCTAACAACATGTTAAATGAGCAACCAGAGGGAAAGAAATTCTAGATCACCTGTACTCCACACACAGTGTCACGTTCGTCATTATGAATGGACCAAGGTGCAGCGTGGTAGGCGTACATTTTCCTTTAATAAATTAACACCGAACAAAAACAACAAACTACCAAACGAAACGTGAAGCTAATAATAGTGCTGACATGCAACTATCCATAGACAAGATCCCACAAAGCACAAAGGGGAAATGGCTGCCTAAATATGATCCCCAATCAGAGACAACGATAAACAGCTGCCTCTGATTGGGAACCATAACAGGCCAACATAGACACACAAACACCTAGATGACCCACCCTAGTCACACCCAGACCCAACCAACATAGAGAATAAAAAGCTCTCTATGGTCAGGGCGTGACACACAGAGATACGTACAAAGCTCTCTCACCCTCCATTTGGTAAATCCAACCACAATTCTGTCCTCCTGATTCCTAATTACAAGCAAAAATTAAAGCAGGAAGCACCAGTGACTCGGTCTATAAAAAAGTGGTCAGATGCAGCAGATGATAAACTACAAGACTGTTTTGCAATCACAGACTGGAACATGTTCCGGGATTCTTCCGATGGCATTGAGGAGCACAACACATCAGTCACTGGCTTTATCAATAAGTGCATCGAGGACGTCGTCCCCACAGTGACTGTACGCACATACCCCAACCAGAAGCCATGGATTACAGGCAACATTCGCACTGAGCTAAATGGGTAGAGCTGCCACTTTGCTATGCCCTCCGACAAACCATCAAACAGGCAAAGCGTCAATACAGGGCTAAGATGGAATCGTACTACACCGGCTCCGATGCTCATCTTATGTGGCAGGGCTTGCAAACTATTGCATACTATAAAGGGAAGCACAGCCGCGAGCTGCCCAGTGACACAAGCCTACCAGATGAGCTAAATCACTTCTATGCTCGCTTCGAGGCAAGCAACACTGAGGCAAGCAATCCCTTAACGTAACCAAGACTAAGGAGATGATTGTGGACTACAGAAAAGGAGGACCGAGCACGCACCCATTCTCATCGACAAAAAGTACTTTTTGAATAGTTAGCAGGACAGGAAAATAGTCAAATTCACACACATATCAACCAAACATCCCTGGTCATCCCTACTGCCTCTGATCTGGCGGACTCACTAAACACAAATTCTTTGTTTGTAAATGATGTCTTGGAGTATGCCCCTGGCTTTCCGTGAATAAAAAAAAAGAAAATTGTGCCATCTGGTTTGCTTATTAGAAGGAATTTGAAATTATTTATACTTTTACTTTTGATACTCAAGTATATTTTAAAACAAATATTTTTTGATTTTTACCCAAGTAGAATTTTACTGGGTGACTTTTACTTGAGTAATTTTCTATTAAGGTATCTTTACTTTTACTCAAGTATGACAGTTGGATACTTTTTCCACCACTGCCAATACTTATTTTACATAAGTATTCACACCCCTGAGTCAATACTTTGTAGAAGCACCTTGGTGGCGATTACAGCTGTGAGTCTATTTGGGTAAGTCTCTAAGAGCTTTGCACACTTGGATTGTACAATATTTGCCAATTATAATTTTTTTAATTCTTCAAGCTCTGCCACATTGATTGATTTTCATTGCTAGACAGCCATTTTCAAGTCTTGCCATAGATTTTCAAGCCGGTTTAAGTCAAAACTAACTAGGCCGCTCAGGAACATTCACTGTCTTCTTGGTAAGCAACTCCAATGAAGATTTAGCCTTGTGTTTTAGGTTATTGTCCTCCAGAAAAGTGAATTCATATCCCAGTGTCACATTGGTATAAAGGGATCGGGAGTCAGGCACAGGAATGCGTAATACGGGTTTTTATGGACCCAAATTATAGCCTGCCATGTAAACGAAGACCAAACAAACACTATACAAAACACAGGGTTTATATCAAGGCACAAGGCGAGACCCAGATGCAGACACAGGAGGCAGATGGTTGGAGTCTTACAATGTTTATTCATCTAAAAAGGGGTAGGGAAGAGAATGGTCGTGTACAGGCAAAAGGTCAAAACCAGTTCAGAGTCCAATAGGTACCGAAGGGCAGGCAGATTCAAGGTCAGGGCAGGCAGGATGATCAGGCAGGCAGAAAAGTAGTCCAGAGTCAGGCAGTGGTCAAAACCGGGAAGACTGGCAAAAGAGAATAGAAAAGGAGTACGGGGAAACCACGCCTGTTGACTTGACTAAACATACAAGACAAACTGGCACAGAGAGACAGGAAACACAGGGATAAATACACTGGGGAAAATAAGCGACACCTGGAGGGGGTGGAGACAATCATAGGGAAAGGTGAACCAGATCAGGGCGTGACAGTTGAAACCCAAACAAAAGAGTGAGGAGTACCTTGAATAAATAACACAAGCGAATACAGAATAATGAATTACACACGGGACGAGACCCGTAATCATCTGCGCAATCCACAATGGCACGAAAGCCAAAACACACAGCACAGATACTCACACGCACCAATGGACATTGTCACAATAGGACACTGGTAAACCAAGGGCACACTTATACAATTACTAATCACTGGGAATAGGGGCCAGGTGTGCATAATGAAAGTTCCGGAGGGATCCATGACACCCAGTGTCTGGTGGAAAGCAGACTGAACCAGGTTTTCCTCTAGGATTTTGCCTGTGCTTAGCTCCATTACATACATTTTTTATCCCAAAAAACTGCCCAGTCCTTGTCGATGACAAGCTTACCCATAACATGATGCAGCCACCATTATGCTTGAAAACATGGAGAGTGGTACTCAGTAATGTGTTGTATTGGATTGGCCCCAAACATATCACTTTGTATTCAGGACAAAGTTAATTGCTTTGCTATATTTTTTTGCAGTATTACAGTACTTTAGTGACATTTTGTAAAAAGGATGCATGTTTTGGAATAGTTTTATTGTGTATAGGCTTCCTTCTTTTCACTCGGTCAATTAGGTTAGTATTGTGAAGTAACTACAATGTTATTGATCCATCCTCAGTTTTTTCCTGTCACAACCATTAAACTCTGTAACTGTTTTAAAGTCACCATTGTCCTTATGGTAAAATCCCCGAGCGGTATCCTTTCTCTCCGGCAACTGATTTAGGAAGAATGTCTGTCTCTTTGTAGTGACTGGGTGTATTGATACACCATCTAAAGTGTAATTAATAACTTCACCATGCTCAAAGGGCTTTTTTTATATATACATCTACGATTAAGAGCCCTTTGTGAGGCATTGGAACACCTCCCTGGTCTTTGTAGTTGGAACTGTGTTTGAAATTCACTGCTCAACTGAGGGACCTAAAGATAATTGTATGTGTGGGGTACAGAAATGAGGTAGTCATTCCAAAATCATGTTAAACACTATTATTGCACACAGAGTCCATGCAACTTATGTGACTTGTCATGCAAATTTTTACTCCTGAACTTTAAGCTTGCCATAACAAAGGGGTTGAAAACTTATTGACTCAAGACATTTCAGCTTTTCATTTTTAATGAATTTGTTTAATAAAATGAAAAATATCATTCCACATTAATATTCGGGGGTATTGTGTGTAGACTAGTGAAAAAAACGAATCTAAACGTAATCCATTTTAAATTCAGGCTGTAACACAACAAAATGTGGGAAAATTAAGGGGTGTGAATACTTTTTTTTTGTATAGTCAGGCAGTTTCTTGACTGTCCAGCTCGCTAAAAATCACTCGACGGTCAGGGAGCATCGAATATTCCATAAAGAATGGATAGAGGACTATTTTTTGCCAATTTTGATGGCAAGGAAATATAACCAATTATCAGTGCGGCCCTCCGGACCATGTTGAAGACCGAATGCGGCCCCCAGGTCATGATGGTCCCCCGGTCAGAAATATGCAAAATGTTCCCATTGACTGCAATGTATTGACATAAGCATTAACCCTGTGACACTCATATTTTACCATTGAATCCAATGTATTAACATAAGCATCAATTGGTTGTGCCAGGCTATGATCAGAGACGCCAGGGACTGTCCTCTTCAAGCTAAATTACATTGATTCAACAAAAAACATATTTGTCCTAAAATGATTTCGCCTCTGTCCAACGGTAATGCTTTCTTGAAAAATATTCTACATTGATAGGGGCTTTGCAAAGTATGCCTGTAATGGTTGTGATATTGTCCTCTAAGAGGCATGCTCGCATTCGGTCATTCTAGCCTGACAGGATTCATTTTAAAGGTTGCCATTATTGGGCTTTTCAACCATTTCAAATACTCCCCATTGCTATCTATCAGACATTCATACATTTTATTGTCAGTTTTGGGACAGAACTTAATCCCTGTGTAAAGCAAGCTCTCGGTAAAGCACATATTAAAGAGGGTCAACAGGTGACATTTTCAAGCTGATAAAGGGAGACAGACACGTTGGCTAACACTTTGCCTCTCTCACTGTTGCTGCAAGTCTTTCTGATGCGTGTGAACGTCAAAGTTGAGTGTTTCCAATTTACAATAATGCTTTATTGAAGTCGTTGCGTAAAGCCATACTAATTTAGTATCCAATTTAATCAGGAACTCTTCCTCTTTTATTTACAGCAATAGGCATTTCATGACCTCATTATGGGACTGAATTCTAACTTGAAATGTGCATGCAGAATTTTGATATTTGCATAAATCCTGCATTGGTGTCAATGGAAGATTTGGGCACCAATGTCAAGTTAGGATACAGACATGTCTTTCAAACAGTTTGACTTTTTTGTTATAATATTGACTAACTCGCACACTCTCTCTCCAACAACCATATCACCCAGCGCTTGATGATAAATGCATTTCTCCTCCTCACCACCAGAGAGGGGTGTTCCACATGGAAAAAGGTCACTTCTGCACACACTGCCATACTACCACGCCACCATTGACTAAGGACCTGCCACCCTAACGGGACCTTGGCCATACACTGACTTTGTTTTGCTGAGACTTTACAGTGCCTTGCAAAAGTATTCATCCCCATTGGTGTTTTTCCTATTTTGTTGCATTACAGCCTGTCATTTAAATAGATTTTTATTTAGATTTCATATAATGGACATAGTCCAAATTGGTGATGTGAAATGAAAAAAATTACTTGTTTCAAAAAATGCGAAAAAATAAAAAACTGAAAAGTGGTGCGTGTATATGTATTCATCCCCTTTGCTATGAAGCCCCTAAATAAGATCTGGTGCAACCAATTACCTTCAGAAGTCATGTAATTAGTTAAATAAAGTCCACATGTGTGCAATCTAAGTGTCACATGATCTCAGTATATATACACCTGTTCTGAAAGGCCCAGAGGCTGCAACACCACCAAGCAAGGGGCACCACGAAGACCAAGGAGCTCGCCAAACAGGTCAGGGACAAATATTAGAAACTTTGAACATCCCACAGAGCACCATGAAATACATTATTAGAAAATGGAAAGACTATGGCATGACAACAGACCTGCCAAGAGAGGGCCGCCAACCAAAACTCATGGACCAGGCAAAGAGGGCATTAATCAGAGAGGCAGCAAAGAGACCAAAGATAACCCTGAAGGAGCTGCAAAGCTCCACAGCGGAGATTGGAGTATCTGTCCATAAGACCACTTTAAGCCGTACACTCCACAGAGCTGGGCTTTACAGAAGAGTGTCCAGAAAAAAAACATTGCTTAAAGAAAAAAATAAGCAAACACGTTTGGTGTTTGCCAAAGGGCATGTGGGAGACTCCCCAAACACATGGAAGAAGGTACTCTGGTCAGATGAGACTAAAATTGAGCTTTTTGACCATTAAGGAAAACGCTATGTCTGACGCAAACCCAACACCTCTCATCACCCCGAGAACACCCACAGCATCATGCTGTGGGGATGTTTTTCATCGGCAGGGACTGGGAAACTGGTCAGAATTTAAGGAATGATGGATGTCACTAAATACAGGGAAATTCTTGAGGGAAACCTGTTTGTCTTCCAGAGATTTGAGACTGGGACGGATGTTCACCTTCCAGCAAGGCAATGACCCTAAGCATACTGCTAAAGCAACACTCAAGTGGTTTAAATGTCTTTAAACCTAGTCTAAGCCCAGACCGCAATCCAATTGAGAATCTGTGATATGACTTAAAGATTGCTGTACACCAGCGAAACCTATCCAACCTGAAGGAGCTGGAGCAGTTTTGCCTTGAAGATTGGGCAAAAATCCCAGTTGCTAGATGTGCCAAGCTTATAGCGACATACCCCAAGAGACTTGCAGCTGTAATTGCTGCAAAAGGTGGCTCTACAAAGTATTGACTTTGGGGGGGTGAATAGATATGCACACTGAAGTTTTCAGTTTTTTTGTCTAATTTCTTGTTTGTTTCACAATAAAAAATATGTTGCATCTTCAAAGTGGTAGGGATGTTGTGTAAATCAAATGATACAAACCCCCCAAAAATCTATTTTAAATCCAGGTTGTAAGGCAACAAAATAGGAAAAATGCCAAGGGGGTGAATACTTTCACAAGTCACTATACCTCACACATTGCAGATGGTGGATTTTCTGCACTGTGCTTCCAGAAGTGTGTTTGATTTGCACATCTGCATGTCCTTGAGGAAGGGAAGTTATATCCCACTGTTAACACAAATCAACGTTGTTTGAACATCATTTGTCAACCTATTGTGAGGTGAAATCTATGTGGAAAACACATTTGGATTTACAAACTGTCATCAACCAGTACTGTTTTCATCTCATTTTAACAAGCGTTGCAAATATCGAAATTAGGGTAAAACTTTAACTTAAAATCAAATCAAATTTCAAATCAGATCTAATTTATTTATGAAGCGCTTTTTACATCAGCAGATGTCACCAAGTGCTTATACAGAAACCCAGCCTAAAACCTCAAATAGCAAGCAATGACAACCTTGGTAACAGGTTGTTACATCAATTGAAATTCAACATAGTCATCAGAACTATGTATACATTGACATTGCAAAGTAAAATTTTTTAAATCTTATATTGCTTTTTCCATCACATAGACTGACCAGGTGGATTCAGATGAAAGCTATGATCCCTTATTAATCCGCTTCAGTTAGGGTCAAAGAAAGATTTAAAAGCTTTAACACAATTTACACATGGACTGTGTATTTGTGTCATTCAGAGGGTAAAGCAAGACAAAGTATTTAAGTGCCTGTGAATGGGGTATGGTAGTAGGTGCCAAGTGCACCGGTTTGAGTGTGTCAAGAACTACAATGCTGGGTTCTTCACGCTCAACAGTTTCCCATGTGTATCAAGAATGGTCCACCATCCAAAGGACATCCAGCCAACTTGACACAACAGTGGGGAGCACTGGAGTCAACATGGGCCAGTGTCCCTGTGGAATGCTTTCGACACCTTGTAGAGTCCATGGCCTGACGAATTGAAGCTGTTCTGAAGGCAAAAGGGAATACAACTCAATGTTACCTTTACAAAAATGTACCATGGTACTACCATAGTATGAATCATGGAAATGTACCATGGTTTTAGCTTTGAAGTTTGATGATACTACCATGGTACTGCCATTGTACCTAAATATTACCATGGTATTGTATCATTCACACCATGGTATAAATCTGAATCTTGGAAATGTACCATGGTTTTAGTTTTGAAGTACGAGGGTACTGCTATGCACCTAAATAATACTATGGTATTGCATAATTTATACCATGGTAGATGTGGATCATGGAAATACCATGGTTTTAACCTGCATTATACATTCTACCATGGTAACGCACAATTATGTTAAATGGTACCAATAATTATCATATGATACCATATTTATTAAATTGTGCGTTACCATAGTATAATGGCAGTATAATGCATTAAATAAATAAACCCCCCCATGGTCAAAAGAGGTTGGTTGACAATGACACTACACCGACCAACAACAACACATCAACAACCAAAGACACTGTGAGCAATGGGTCAACATGCAGCACCCCTGGTTACAGAACAGGTATCTGGGTTGATGGGGGTTACTGATGTAGCAACACTGTTTCCCCGGAGAGAATTTAACATATAGGTTAATGGGGCTCAAACAGAGTGTACAGTTCACATCACAGCAGAGTGGTGATGAGTTTGACTATGACAAGCTGGTACAGGGTGTGTTCCTTCACACACTTTACCTAGGGCTCAGTGAAAAATATACTAAAATCAGAGATGACCTCAAGAAATATACCTCTGATTGTAGTGTGACTGACGACTTAATCCTCGAGCAGATAACACAATCAGCCAGTGAGGAAGCAGATAGACAGAAACGTCTAGGGCGCAGTGCTAAACACAGACCAGTATATGTCAACTCAGCACAGCAACAAGGGGACAGTGAACATTGTGACCAGTCTTCCCCCACTCAGGTTGATGGTGACGTGAAGGCCAATCGCACAGCCATCCAGGAGCTGACCTTGATGCTAGCTGAGGTAAAAAAAAAAAGATTTACAAGCAGAGTAAAACGATTTTACACAGAGACTATGTTTACTGAGTAGCTTACTTGTACTGAATTTTGTCTTGGAGATTTTATAAAGAATCCAGTTGTTAGGGATTTCTGAGTTTGTTTTTCAAGTCACAGAGACTATGTTTACTGAGTAGCTTACTTTTGTGTCAAATTGTGCTCATGAGCTGGTAAACTGGCTGAGCATGCTCAGTCTGGAGCGTGGACTTTGAGTGCAGACAGTGCGGGTGCATGAGAGAGAGACAATTTTATGGAGGTGCTACTATCTCGAAGCTGAATATATTGTTGTCAGTTTTCTATATTGGTAGCCGTATATAGAAACACATTCAGTTGTTTTTGTCTTCATATATGTGTTTCTATTGTATGAAGGTGAAATCATCCAGTAAGACACGGTTATTTGTGAAACATTTTTGAATTACGCTTTAGGTAAAGTGCATTTATGTTGTGTAATTTAAAAATGTGCACTTGTTGAAAGTGGGAACAAGAAAATAGACAATTGAACAAGAGAAAAAAAATACATTCTTCAGAATAAAGAAAGCAGCAGAACTTTGCAGACGTAAACTTGTGTCTGTTCTTTTTACTATTATAGGCCAGACTGAGGCTGGTAAGAGATGCATTGCGATTGTATGTTTCAGGACCTGTGGAGAGGTATTCACCATGTGGTGAATGAACACACATGGACACTGTGACATTGTGAACATGACTGCCTGGGGGACAACTACACCAAGGAATGAATCAAAAATGTCTCAGGCTCTCACACACATCGTCCTCAACACACGGTGGCTGAAGGATCTTCATAAATACCTGAACTTCAGGTGGGTTACATACTTTCTCAAGAATCCTTCCCCCTATTTAGGAATCCATTATCCATTACTGCAGTACTGTCCTCGGGGACCACCAGAACATGTATAAAAATATTGGTCTATTGGTCACAGAGGAGATGGTTGGTAAACCCTGCATTAGGGTGATGTTTGACATGCACACAGCCAAAGGAAGATTACAATTTAGTTGATTTCATGACGCATTCATTATGACTTGTCTGTGTTCTTTTTTTCCTTCTTTTTTTTTTTTACAGATCAACAGCTGATCTTGAGTGCTACCAGAGCCATATTCTGCTGTACGCCAGCAAGTGTTTTTCTTTTTCACCACCAGTCTGAGGCCAGAACACTGCTGGCAGCACTTGATTACAACTTTCACAGGGACAGACCAGCCAGGCAGAACGCAGATGGAACCAAGATGTAAGTCCCCACTCTATTTGAAGTCGAAAGGTTAGAGAAGGAAGTTTAGAACAACATAACTTTTCAAGTCTGCCCCACGCACCTGTTCGCACTCACACATCGGCCAAACACAGTCTTTGTAAATTAATATTTCCTGAATTGCTTACAACCTCTCTCCTTGCTTCCTTTGAAAAACCTATTGGAGAAGAGTGTCCGATGGGAGTGACCCTGGACCTTCTTCTACCATACGATTGAGAAGTAGACAAGGTCATGGGATGCAATAAAATTGTAGTTATTGAATATAAAACTTTATTTAAAAAAATTGTATAACGTTGGAGTGTCTACTCACTAAAGACTAAGAAGACATTTGGATACATTCCGGACCTCCAATGCAAGATTTTGAGGAAGCGGCTGGGATCTGGTGGCGAGATGCCAAGAAGAAGAACCCTAAGGGCTGAAGACCCTAAAAGACTTGGACACCTACCTCTTATTCTTCGACCAACCACTGAGGGACTTGTGCAATCACAAGTGAGAAGAGGCCTAGGTGAGTAAAAAACTGAAGGCAGGAATATCAGGTAGATATCAGACCTCAGAGTGAGTTAGAACAAAGCCTGTAGGAGATGATACCTATGCAGTCAATGAATAGTTGTCTTTTTATAATTTCACAGTATCGGTATAATAAACATTCACATTCCTCATTCTTTCCCAACCCCCTAGCGTTGGGTGAAATTTGAGACTATCCAGGAGCTCCAGAAACCTCCTCCAGCTCAGCAACCCTGTGAGAAAGCCAGGTAACGACCCACAGACATACCGTTATACATCAAGCACATTACAATTACAGAATTTGAAAGTGGTTTCATTTAGTTTTTGCACAACAGGATTCTTTGCCCCTCATAGTAAGAATTACATTTTTTTCTGACTTATCTGTTGGAATACATCTCTAGATTAACAGTAAAGCCCCCAATGGACCAAGACCCCTGCTGCTGGACCTCTAAAGACCCCTCTGAAGCCTCCACTATCAACCAACTAGAGGGAGACCTCCCTGGCTGCTCTGTAAACATGGCCTTACTTTTGAGAGTACATTACTTAATTAAAGCCCCACCATCATCACATGATTGCCCCATTCAATTTGCCAAGCAGTTTCTCCTAAATGTCTCTTCACAAAAAGTGACATCACACATCCCAACTTGCCAACAAATCATTGGGTTAGAAGACAAAATAAGAGAGTGACAACCTGATTCTAGCCTATTGAAATAACACAGAGCATACCATCCCCCTCCTCAAACCCCTTGCTTCAAACCTGTACCTTATTTTAATTTAGATTGTGATCAGTGGTGTACATGTGAGGTTATTTGAATGGGGGTGATCATGTGAAGACAGTGGGCCTTTAAACAGTTCAGATTAAATCTATAGAGGTCTTTACACAGCTAGATCCATTGATCCACCTATGCTGCTACATCTTACCCGGACCACCTGTCAGCCATAGTTCTATTAAAATATATTGTTGGCCTCTTTACCCTCCTCTAATCCTCCCATCACTGTGTTCATGGGGCTCTACCTGCCTCAAGGGGTGTATATTATGTCTGGGCTGACACACATTTTTTGTTTCTTGTTAGGTGATAAGTGACAAGGTTCTCGATCATAGATGTTTTTGATCTGGTTATATTCTGAGTTTCTGTTTTAGCCATTTCTCAGTTCACCATTTTTCTTGGTAGCTAAGGTTTAACTTGCATTTGATCATGTTCACATTGCATCTTAACTCCTCAGGCTGGAATCAGCAAGTCGTCTGCGACCCCCTACACTTACCTGTTTTTCTCTTTTCGGGTCGAGTTGATCCAGATCCAATACTAATGATGATGATGCTTGTTCAGTAGAACATTTGTAAAAAAAAGTTGTCCCTGCTACCGCAACTGTTTATCTACAAATAGCTCGCAGCTGACTACTCTGCTGTTTACAGTCTAGCTCTCTGACGCACGCTCCCTCATGCCCAAGCGCTCTCTCTTGTCCCTGATTCTCCAAACACAGGACCTGGGGATGACAACTCTGTTTCCTGCACCAAGGGCAACATGCGAGTGTGACAACCATGTTTCCTGCACCAAGGGCACCATGCTGCCTCATCACAGACTCACACCACTGCCAACACGTCAACCCTATATCGCATGTGCAAATGTAAATATCCATTGTCTAAGCAGTAATGGGCGAAATGTGGCAGCTGGTTTACACAGAGGTCTGGTCCCTGACCGCAACACTTCCTCTCTCTGTCCCTGCAGTTGCCACAGGTGCACTAAGTTGCATGTGCGAGTGGTGGTTCACCATTCCGTCACCGGTAAATATCTAGGACATCAAAAAACAACGTCAGCCTCACCACCTCCCTGTTGTCTGCATCATCCAGCTCCCTGATGAGGAATTTGTGAATTAACAGATGCACACATCAGTAAGGCAGAATGTGATATTTCTCATATGTATGGTCAAGGTATACGGTTAATTCAAAGCCAATTCAAACACTACTTTTTATTGCAAATTGGATGAAACTAGACCACGTGTCTGTTGCTAGCTGTAGCTGCAATTGTGTCAAACTAGCTTTGGTTTTTGAAACGTTAGCAAGGCTAGCAAGGGAACCGACAGAACACATCATGGACACTTGACAAATTGCACAACGTTGCCATATGGTATTACAATACAAATACTTTTGTGAGTTTAACGTTATACTTCACCTCATCACTCGACATTATATGTGTCCAGTAGTTAGCTAGTAGACTGCTGCTGTAGCTATATGAAATGGCTATGCCTATTTAAACAAATCCACACGTTTTAGAATGAAAGGGAGAGAGCATGCAAAGGGGAGTGACTTTAGGCTTGTTGAGAAAGGGGGCGGGGGTGGGAAGGGGGGAGAGTTGTTTGAAAATAGCCTAATAACACAGAACCCAAACCGGCTGCGTGCATGCGCCATCGTGCATAAATGTATTTTGTCCCCCTACACCAAAAGCGATCACGACACGCAGGTTAAAATATCAAAACAAACTCTGAACCAATTACATTAATTTGGGAACAGGTCGAAAAGCATTAAACATTTATGGCAATTTAGCTAGTTAGCTTGCACTTGCTAGCTAATTTGTCCTATTTAGCTAGCTTGCTGTTGCTAGCTAATTTGTCCTGGGATATAAACATTGAGTTGTTATTTTACCTGAAATGCACAAGGTCCTCTACTCCGACAATTAATCCACACATAAAACGGTCAACCGAATAATTTCTAGTCATCTTTCCTCCTTCAAGTATTTTTCATCTTTGAACTTATATGGTGATTGGCATCTAAACTTTCATAGTATTACTACACCGACCGACAACACAGTTCATCTTTCAATCACCCACGTGGGGATAACCAATGAGGAGATGGCACGTGGGTACCTGCTTCTATAAACCAACGAGGAGATGGCAGAGGCAGGACTTGCAGCGGGAGCTGCGGCAGAAATAGAAAGGGGTTCTATTTTAGCCCTTGGCAACGCAGATGCTCGTTAATGCAGGCGAGCAGTGTGGGTGCAATAATTGAATAACATAGATTTCTACATTTATTTTGCAACTCACGCGCACGCAATGCGAGCGGTGTGGTCAGCCTATAACTGTTGTTGTAATACCCCGAACTTCTGCGACGTGGGAGAAAAATAGGGATATCTCCTTTAAAAAACAAGTCGTTAGGTGTTGGCAGGGCCATAAGCAAATAGGTAAACTGGGATATGACTAAAGAGTTAATCAGGGTGATTTTTCCACAAATAGACAAGTATTTTCCTTTCCATGGTAGTGTAATGGGAATTTTTACGTTTGTGCTTTTCTTATAACTACAGTGGCAAGAAACACTATGTGAACCCTTTGTAATTACTTAGATTTCTGCATAAATTTGACATACAATTTGATCTGATCTTCATCTAAGTCACAACAATAGACAAACACAGTGTGCTTAAACTAATAACACACAAATTATTGTATTTTTCTTGTCTATATTGAATACATCATTTAAACATTCACAGTATAGGTTGGAAAACGTATGTGAACCCCTAGGCTAATGACTTCTCCAAAAGCTGATTGGAGTCAGGAGTCAACTAACTGGAGTCGAATCAATGAGACGAGATTGGAGATTTTGGTTAGAGCTGCCCTGCCCCATAAAAAACACTCACAAAATGTGTTATTCACAAGAAGCATTGCCTGATGGGAACCATGCCTCGAACAAAAGAAGATCTAATATTAAGAATTGTTGCCTTGCATGAAGCTGGAAAGGGTTACAAAAGTATCTCTAAAAGACAGTTCACGGTAAGACAAATTGTCTATAAATGTAGAGATCTCAGCACTGTTGCTACTCTCCCTTCCTGCAAAGATGACTGGAAGAGCGCAGCGCAGAATGCTCAAAGAGGTTAAAAAGAATCCTAGAGTGTCAGCTAAAGACTTACAGAAATCTCTGGAAGATGCTAACATCTCTGTTGACGAGTCTACAATACGTAAAACACTAAACAAGAATGGTGTTCATGTGAGGACACCATGGAAGAAGCAACTGCTGTCCAAAAAAACCCATTGCTGTCACGACTTCCGCCGAAGTCGGTTCCTCTCCTTGTTCGGGCGGCGTTCGGCGGTCGACGTCACCGGTCTTCTAGTCATCGCCGATCCACCTTTCATTTTCCATTTGTTTTGTCTTGTTTTCCCACACACCTGGTTTACATTCCCTTATTACTTGTCGTGTATTTACCCTCTGTTCCCCCCATGTCTGTGTGTGAAATTGTTTGTTGTAAAGTGTTTGTGCACTCTGACTCGTTCGCGACGGGTTATTTAGTACCCATATTTTGTTGTTCTGGGTGCTGTTGGTTTTTCCATATTAAACTGCTCCGGTTATTACCCAGTTTCTGCTCTCCTGCGCCTGACTTCCCTGCAGCCAGTTACGCACCCCTTACAAAATTTCACACCCGAATCTGGAGTCAGCAGGAGCAGGTGCCCCTGGTATAGGGGTCGAGGAGCGCGTCCGGGAGCACGCGGCGACACTCCACCATCTCGGCGCCGCCATGGACCGTGTTGTCCAAACCATGGACCTCCAGCAGCACAACCGGGGTCTCCACTACTCGCCCCCCTTGCACCTGGTCCCAGTGGGATTCGTCTTGCCCTTCCCCGGGAGTACGATGGGACGGCTGCACGCTGCCAGGATTTCCTGTTGCAGCTGGATCTCTACCTGGCAACCGTCCACCTGGCCGTGAGAAGGTGTCCGCCCTCATCTCGTGCCTCTCGGGGAAAGCCCTGGAGTGGGCCAACGCCGTGTGGGGAGAAGGAGATGCGGCGCTGGACCATTTCGAGAATGTCTCTTCCATCTGAGGCAGGGGACGAGGAGCGCCCAGGAGTTTGCGATGGACTTTCGGACTCTGGCCGCCGGCACGGGATGGAACGACAGGGCCCTGATCGACCACTATCGCTGCAGTTTGCGTGAGGACGTCCATCGAGAGTTGGCCTGCAGGGACACCATCATCACCTTCGACCAGCTGGTCGATAACCTGCTGGCTACCCGCGGACGTCCAGAGCGGGGTCGGTCGGTTCCATCCCCCAGCACCACCGCTCCGATGCCCATGGAGCTGGGAGGTGCTGAGCTCAGGGAGACCGGAAGAGATCCGTCTCATGCACCATCTGTGGCCACCGAGGTCACACTGCCGGTCGGTGCCGGTTTGGTTCCTCTGGGGATCGAGGCAGCAGGCAGGGCACTCTGGCGTCACCCCAGGTGAGCCGGCACCATTCTCACCCAGAGCCCTCTGTTGCACACATGTTTTTGTTTGTTACTTTTCCTGAGTTTTCCCCGCATAAGGCGCTCGTCGATTCAGGTGCGGCTGGGAATTTTATAGACAGATCATTCGTCCATAGTTTAGGGATCCCCATTGTTCCAGTGGCTATAACCTTCCCAGTTCACGCCTTAGAAAGTCGACCATTAGGATCAGGGTTGATTAGGGAGGCCACCGCTCCTCTGGGTATGGTGACGCAGAGGGTTCACAAGGAGAGAATCAGTCTCTTCCTCATTGACTCTCCTGCGTTTCCCATGGTGCTAGGCCTACTCTGGTTAGCTTGTCATGACCCCACTGTTTCATGGCAATGGAGGGCTCTCACGGGGTGGTCGCGAGATTGCTCGGGGAGGTGTTTAGGGGTTTCCGTTGGTACTACTAGGGTGGAAAGTCCTGACCAGGTCTCCACCGTGCGCATTCCCCCTGAATATTCCGACTTGGCTCTCGCCTTCTCCAAAAAGAGGGTGACTCAATTACCACCTCATCGTCGGGGGGATTGTGCGATAAATCTCCTGGTAGACGCCGTACTTCCCAGGAGTCACATGTATCCCCTGTCCCAGGCGGAGACGGTGGCTATGGAAACATATGTCTCCAAATCCCTGCGTCAGGGGTTCATTCGGTCCTATACCTAACCTGCCTCCTCAAGGTTATTTTTTGTGAAGAAGAAGGAGGGAGGTCTGCGCCCATGTATTGACTAACGAGGCCTAAACCAGATCACTGTGAGGTACAGTTACCCACTACCGCTGATAGCCACAGCGATTGAGTCAATGCACGGGGCGCGCTTCTTCACCAAACTAGATCTCAGGAGTGCTTACAACCTGGTGCGTATCCGGGAGGGAGACGAGTGGAAGGCGGCGTTCAGTACTACCTCAGGGCACTATGAGTACCTCGTCATGCCGTACGGGTTGATGAATGCTCCATCAGTCTTTCCAGCCTTTGTAGACGAGATTTTCAGGGACTTGCACGGGCAGGGTGTAGTGGTGTATATTGATGCCATTCTGATATACTCCGCTGCACACGCCGAGCATGTGTCCCTGGTGCGCAGGGTGCTTGGTCAACTGTTGGAGCATGACCTGTACGTCAAGGCTGAGAAATGCCTGTTCTTCCAGCAGCCCGTCTCCTTCCTAGGGTACCGCATTTCCACCTCAGGTGTGGAGATGGAGAGTGACTGCATTTCAGCCGTGCGTAATTGGCCGACTCCCACCACGGTAAGGAGGTGCAGTGGTTTCTAGGGTTTGCCAATTACTACCGGAGGTTTATCCAGGGTTTTGGTCAGGTAGCGGCTCCCATTACCTCACTGCTGAAGGAACATCATAGTTCCTCTATGCAGGAGAGCTTTTTTAGTAATATGCAGATGGATACAATTTCTGTGGATTACCTTGCCGTTGGGACAGGACAGCCCCCACACCTAATTCTGAAGAGTCCACCTCCACCACAAAGGGCAGCATAGGATTTAAATGTTTAAGCAATGGGGCGGAAGTGAAACAACCCTTCAGCAGGTGGACGGCTTTGTCAGCTGAATAATTCCATCCCAATTTCCGGGGACCACCCTTGAGAAGAGAAGTGAGAGAAGAGGCGATCGAGCTAAAATTCTTAATGAATTGGCGCTAGAAGTTGGCAAATCCCAAAAAACGTTGTAACCTCTATATGGTGGTTGGGACTGGCCATGACCTGACAGCATCCATCTTCCTCTCATCTATCGTGACTCCTTGCGGGCCGATCTGGTAACCCAAAAAGGAGACCTCATCCTGATGGAATTGGCATTTCTCCACCTTGATGTAAATGTGGTTGGCCAGGAGGCGTTCCAGGAATACTCGGACGTGAGCAATGTGCTCCTCAAGGTAGCCAAGTAAACCAAGATGTCATCGATATACACGACCACCTGGCGTCCAAGCATGTTCCAGAACACCTCGTTGACGAATGCTTGGAACACTGACGGATCATTGAGACTCGAAATTGAGCTCAGGTGCATCCTGTTTCCATTGATCATCCTCGAGATGTTTCTACAACTTGATTTGGAGTCCACCTGCGGTAAATTCAATTGATTAGACATGATTTGGAAAGGGGCACACGTGTCTATTTTAGGTCCCACAGTTGACAATGCATGTCAGAGCAAAAACCAAGCCATGAGGGTCGAAGCAATTGTCCGTAGAGCTCAGAGACAGGATTGTGTTGAAGGCACAGATCTGGGGAAGGGTAAAAACATCTGCAGCATTGAAGGTCCCCAAGAACACAGTGGCCTCCATCATTCTTAAATGGAAGAAGTTTGGAACCACCAAGACTCTTCCTAGATCTGTCCGCCCGGCCAAACTGAGCAATCGGGGGAGGAGGGCCTTGCTCAGGGAGGTGACCAAGAACCCGATGGTCACTCTGACAGAGCTCTAGATTTACTCTGTGGAGATGGGAGAAACTTCCAGAAGGACAACCATCTCTGCAGCACTCGACCAATCAGGCCTTTATTGTAGTGGCCAGACGGAAGCCACTCCTCGGTAAAAGGCACATTACAGCCCCCTTGGAGTTTACTAAAAGGCACCGCAAGACTCTCAGACCATGAGAAACAAGATTCTCTGGTCTGATGAAACCAAATTGATCTCGTTGGCCTGAATGCCAAGCGTCACGTCTGGATGAAACTTGGCACCATCCCTACAGTGAAGCATGGTGGTAGCAGCATCATGTCGACGGGATGTTTTTCAGCGGCAGGGACTGGGAGACTAGTCAGGATCGAGGGAAAGATAAACAGAGCAAAGTACAGAGAGATCCTTGATTAAAACCTGCTCCAGAGTGCTCAGGACCTCAGACTGGGGCGAAGGTTCACCTTCCAACAGGAGAATGACCCTGAGCACACAGCCAAGTCTCTGAATGTCCTCCAGCCAGAACCCGGACTCGAACCCGATTGAACGTCTCTGGAGAGACCTGAAAATAGTTGTGTAACAACGTTCCCCATCCAACCTGACAGAGCTTGAGATGATCTACAGAGAAGAATGAGAGAAACTCCCCAAATACAGGTGTGCCAAGCTTGTAGCGCCATACCCAAGAAGACTCGAGGCTGTAATCGCTGCCAAAGGTGCTTCAACAAAGTACTGAGTAAAGGGTCTGAATACTTAAGTAAATGTGATATTTCAGTTTTGTATTTTTAATCAATTAGCAAAAAAAAATTTAAACCTGTTTTTAAGGGGGGGGTCTGAATACTTTCTGAATGCACTGCAGCTAGCTAGGTAGTTGTCCATATGTCAAGCTATGTCTCAGCTAGCTAGTTGCTAGAAATGGTAGAGAAGTAATTAGGTAAATCCACCTCCACATTCAAATAGCCCAGTCAGATCTTGAGCACTCCAGTTTTTGTTGTGCATAGCTAGCCATGCTATCAAGTCAGCCAAATGTCCCTGTTGTTTGAAATATTCTTAGCCAAGTATAGACATAATACAGATATCCCTGGGTGCTCCTGGAGTTAAGCAATCATCTTGTTGCCATGTAAAAATATGTTTTAAAATAAATGTGGAGTTAGCTGTCCAGCCAGCTCCCACTAGCCAGTCAATTTGATTGTGATGTATTATAGCTAACGTTGCCACTAATCTCAGTCAGATAAAACAAAATAAAATAATGTCATCAACTGTTCCCGGAATAAAAAAATATTTAAAAAACATTGCTTTCATGTGAAAAGTAAAATCCAAGTGGATATCATGAAAATCAGTCCATTGCCAGCCAGCCACATAGTCCTCCCGCCATGGCTAGCCAGTCTGACCGCTAGCCTTCCTCGATCAACTTTACTCTATGTGTCTGACATAGAATGTTTTAACCTCGGCCAGTGTGTCAAAAATTAGGGGCACTCCCTCGTAAAAGACGTGAAGACGGACAGGGTGTAGGAGCTGAAACTTTATCCCCTTCATCTACAGACAGGTTTTGATGTCCTTGAATTCAGCTCATTTCTTCACGAGGTTGGCACTCAGGTCCGGGTAGAATCGTATATCTTGGCCACGGAATTTTTGTTGCGCCCAGCGCATTGCATGTTCCTTATCGTGGTGAAGATGAAAGCGGGCTATGATCGTCCCAGGCCGCTCCCCTGAGTTGGGTTTGAGGGCGAGGGATCTGTGCGCTCGGTCAAGCTCTGGTGGCTTGTCAGGCACCATTGCCCATCACTTCCACCAGCATGTCGGAGACAAATTTTACAGGGTTGACTCCCGTCTCCATTCCCTCCATGACGCCAACGATCCAGATGTTTTCCCTTCCGGTATGATTCTCCAACAATTTTTTCATAGTGTTCTATTGTTTCCATTACTTGTCTTATATTATCTCCAATGCATCGTCCATGTAAAAAACCTCCCGGATTAGGATGAATAACATCGAACAGTACCTTTTTAATTCCATGCGCTATGCATTATGCTAGTATTTACTGTACATTGAAGTGTAATGGGCCTCCAATTTTTTTAATGGACTGGATCTTTATATTTACCACTTGGATCCTGTTTCAGTAGTAGTGAAATCAGACCTACTTGTTGAGTATCTGATAATCTACCATTTTATAGGAGTGGTTAAAACACGCTAATAATGGTCCTCTGAGGATATCAAACAAGGTTTGATATACCTCAACTGGTATGTCATCCAGCCCTGGAGTTTTTCCTGATTTAAAGGCTTTAATTGCATTAAGAAGTTCCTCCTCTGTAATTTGGCCTCCACATGAACAGCTGTTCATTTTACTTTATTAATAGAAAAAACAATCCTTACAATTAACTTCGATTAGTGGAGATGGAGAAAACTGAAACGACATATGCTTAAAGTACTTTGCTTCCTCTTTCAAAATATAGTTTGGTGAATCATGAGTGACTCATTTGTAGCATTTCTATATTCCATCCAGTTCGCTTTATTGTTATAATATATTACACTTGATCTTTTTTGAACAAGTTCCTCCAGTTCTTTTTGTTTTCCTCTAATTTATTCTGTGGCTCTATGGTACAGTTTTTATTGATATCAGTTTGTACTGTTAGTCCCTCTATTTCCTTTGTTAATATGATCTCCTTTGACCTGAATTGCTTTCGTTTTAAAATTGAGTATTGAATTAAATGTCCTCTAAAGGCACATTTAAACGTGTCCCATACAATAAGGGGATCTGCTATACCTATGTTATGTTGGGGGAAAAATAGGCTATTGATTACATTTCCAATATCCTTGGGCACATGGAATTCTAGAAGAGTAATGTGTATATCAATTATTTGATGGTCCGACCGCATTCTGTCCCCTATCAACACTTGTTTAACTTTTGGTGCCAGAGAGAATGACATAAGAAAGTAGTGTCGTGTCTGGACTATCATTAAATGTGAAGACTGTATATTATCAAATCAATTCTCTAGGTTTAATTATTACGTGATTACTCTCTAGAGACAGCAGGAGCGGCAGAGATACTCTGAATGATCTAATATGAAAAGCCAACAGACATTTACTCCTGAGGTGCTGACCTGTTGCACCCTCGACAACCACTGTTATTATTATTATTTGACCCTGCTGGTCATCTATGAACATTTGGACATCTTGGCCATGTTCTGTTATAATCTCCACCCGGCACAGCCAGAAGAGGACTGGCTACCCCTCATAGCCTGGTTCCTCTCTAGGTTTCTTCCTAGGTTTTGGCCTTTCTAGGGAGTTTTTCCTAGCCACCGTGCTTCTACACCTGCATTGCTTGCTGTTTGGGGTTTTAGGCTGGGTTTCTGTACAGCACTTTGTGACATCAGCTGCTGGAAGAATGGCTTTATAAATACATTTGATTGATTGATTGATTGATTAAACTAATCATGTAAACATTAATTAACTAGGAAGTCGGGGCACCACGGAAAATGTTGAGGATTTACAGAGTTATAATTTTCCGAATATACTGTAACTCTTCAGATATTTGAATATCTGATCGATTAGTCATTCTCATTAATGTATTATGATTATTACCTCATCAGTTCTCATTACTGAACGTCGCAAATCCTTGGATATCTGCACGAACCCTAGTTTCCATAATGAATCAGCAAAATATAAATTGGCTTAATTATGTATTTACTAACTAACTAAATAATCACAGAAATACATTAACAAACAGTAGATATTGGTTCTCACAATGATAGAAAAGTCCCTAGTGGGCTAAGCCGATATGACAGCTTGGTAGAGAAAGGAAAGGGGTGGGGACCGAGAAAGAGAGGAAAAGATAACATGGATTCACTGCACACAGTGGATGATTAAAATCATTGAAATGCTAATCCTTTGCACATTCGAGAATAATTGCAATGCATATATTTACGCCCGTATGCCGTTGTTGTCTTCTCTGTTGGAATCCGGTCCGTCTGCTAGAGAGTCAATCGACAGAAAGTTTCTGGTTAACTTTCCCAGAAGTCTCAATGTCTTTTGTCGTCTAATATAGTATCCGTATAGTATCAGTAAAACACCACTCTCAACGTCAACAGTGAAGACGCGACTCCGGGATGCTGGCCTTCCAGGCAGAGTTGCAAAGAAAGCCATATCTCAGACTGGCCAATAAAAATATTAAGATTAAGATGGGCAAAAGAACACAGACACTGGACAGAGGAACTCTGCCTAGAAGGCCAGTATCCCGGAGTTGCCTCTTCACTGTTGACGCTGAGACTGGTGTTTTGTGGGTACTATTTAATGAAGCTGCCAGTTGAGGACTTGTGAGGAGTCTGTTTCTCAAACTAGACACTCTAATGTACTTGTCCTCTTGTTCAGTTGTGCACCGGGGCCTCCCACTCTTTCTATTCTGGTTAGACCCAGTTTGCACTGTTCTGTGAAGGGAGTAGGACACAGCATTGTACGAGATCTTCAGTTTCTTGGCAATTTATCGCATGGAATAGCCTTCATTTCACAGAACAAGAATAGACTGACGAGTTTCAGAAGATTGAGTCCGGAAGTCCGGATTGAGCTGATATTTTGGAAACAATTGTTTTAAACGTACTTGGTTGAAATGACCCATGAAATAAAAGACTGCTTCCGGGTGAGAGGATTCTTGCTGGCTAATGATCTAAAAAAACATTCCACTACTGGAGTATCCCCAGCATCATCCAGGCTAAGTTAACATTCCAGTTAGTCAATGGATGCAAGCTATATCTATTATATTATATATCTATCTATTATATATCTATCTATTAGCATGCACGCTATATCTGCTGAGTGTCTGCACCCAACTGTTGTAGAGATGGAAAATGATAACCACATAGCCCGGAATACCCTTCCAGTAATACAGCAAGGATACTGCCCTTGTCACTGCAGCTTGCCCAGAATCACCAGTTAGCTGTGCAACCTGGTCAGGCACCAGAACTATAACCACTGTCGTGTATGTGACTATCATTAAATGTGAAGACTGTATTTTATCAAATAAATTATCTGTGTAATTATTATTACGTGATTAAACTAATCATGTAAACTTCAATTAACTAGGAAGTTGTGAGGCACCACGGATTTTTTTTTATAGAGTCTCTATTTCTCAAATCGACTCTTCTAATATTTTCATATCTTATCAATTAGTCTTCCATTAATGATTATTAACTGTTACCTCAATCTCATTCCAAATGACGTAAAATTATTGGTTATCTGCAAAAACCGTATTTTCCATAATGAATCAGCAATATACAAATTGGCTTAGTTAGTAAATAAATAATTAAATAAAGGTGAAATATTTCTTTTTTTAAAGGGTAGGTTTTAATTGTCACAGTGGGTACAACATCTCCTATGCACTTCCTTATAAACTCACTCACTGAATCAGCGTATAAATCTATATTATTCTCTGAGGCTACCTGGAACATGTCCCAGTCCGCGTGATCAAAACAATCTTGAACCGTGGATCCCGTTTTGTCTGACCAGCATTGAATAGTCCTTATCTCGGGTACATCCTGTTTGAATTTCTGCCTATAGGAAGGGAGGAGCAAAATGGAGTCGTATTATAAGCCAATGGTCATCTAAGGCATTAATTCAGTGATTTTCACACAGCTCGAAAACGATGTTAGAGGCGGCTTATGGTAGAGACATGAACATTAAATTCTATGGCAACAGCTCTGGTGGACATTCCTGCAGTCAGCATGCCAATTGCACACTCCCTCAAAACTTAAGACATCTGTGGTATTGTGTTGTGTGACAGAACTGCACATTTTACAGTGGCCTTTTATTGTCCCCAGCACAAGGTGCACCTGTGTAATGATCATGCTGTTTAAAAAGCTTCTTGATATGCCACACTTGTCAGGTGGATAGATTATATTGGCAAAGGAGAAATGCTCACTAACAGGGATGTAAACAAATGTATGCCCAAAATTTGATATTTTATTTAAACTCATGAAACATGGGACCAACACCTTACATGTTGCATCTATATTTTTGTTCAGTACAGTTAGGCTTTCATAAGATATTATGACCCAATGGTCATCTATTAGCCATTTATTCAGTAACCTTTATTCTTGATCTAATAAATGTGTTTATTCATTCACAACACAGGCAATGTGGCCCCCTAATCTTTTGGTACCAGGGAAAGGACGCTAGCAGAGATAGCTCAGATGTGAGTGCAGTGGAGGTAGGAAGAAAACAGAGGGACACAGATGTATTGCCTCTCTCTCTCTCTCTCTCTCTCTCTCTCTCGCTCTCTCTCGCTCTCTCTCGCTCTCTCTCTCTCGCTCTCTCTCGCTCTCTCTGAAAATAATAGGAATCGAAATTGTCAACAGTAACCAAGGGTCAAAATAAGCATACAGTAGAGGACATGTGCAGGTTGATTGGTCTGTCAGATACTGTCCCTCATCTTTTGGCAGGCCGCAATGTCGTGCACTGCCAGCCCACAGCTCTCTACGGTAGCCTACTCTCATCAGAGAGGTCTTTTTTCCTCTACAGGGAGCCAGGTTTTCCTGTGTCTACCCTTCTCAATGACAAGGCTGTGCTCACTGAGCCTGTACTTTGTCAAGGTTTTTCTAAGGTTTAAATCAGTAACCATGGTCAAATAGTTTGCAATGGTGTACTGACGATTTAGGGCCAGATAGCACTGTATTTATCTTTGCGCTTGTGCTTGTGTTTCCCACTAAGCAATGTAGTTTTGTTTTGTAATTGTGTTGTAATTTGTTTTATTCTGATTGATTGGATGTTCTGGTCCTGAGGCTTCAGTGTGTTAGTAGAACAGGTTTGTGAACTCAGCCCCAGGACCAGCTTTATGACCTCTCTCATATATGACAGGTCATAAATACCTGGTAGAAACTGCTATTAAGTACTGAGAGAATCTACCAGAACAAAGAGAGACTTGGCCAAACTCCTAAATCCCCAAAATGGGAGAATTATACAATATTTCCACTTTAGAGAATGTGGAAATGGTCCATGGACACTTAAGGGACAGTTATGACGAGTGTGTTTCATTTTGTGATCTCATGAAGGACAGGAAACACACATAACTGTATCTCTTAAAGTGTACATTTCTCAGCTGTCAGGTTTATATCTAAATATTGTGAAACCTATGTGATTAAACATGGAACTATTTGTGAAAGGATGTAGTGTGATATATTATTAATATATCTCCTTTATTTTTAAGTTTTCTACTCCGCTAGCCAGCACCTCGCCTAAATAGGTGTGCGTTTCTTTTTCTTCTAGATTGTAGTGTGATATTAACCTTCTAAATTAGAGTATGGCTTTTCATATAAACACGTTGAAATAGTTGGTACTACAACTCTACCAATGGACAAGACCATACCACGTGGCGCATTGGCTACACGGCTGGAAATGGTTAAACTCTGAGACTATCGATCACTACAGAATAATAGCAAATCTTAGATGTATACTTAATAGTCTGCAGCTAGAAATTACATAAGTCTAGAACAAAAATACCGACAACCGCCGAAGCATCTATTCTAAGAGAACATTCCCGGATGGTACTCTGAATTATCCATTCCACCCACCTACAATCACGAAAGACATTGTGACTTCTGGGAAAGTTAACCAGACTCTGATGAACCATAGAGGACGATCGATGATTCCAACAGAGAAGACAACAACGGCATACGGCATAACTATATAAATTGCAATTAGTCTCGAATGAGTGGCCGTTCATGTGCAAAGGATTAGCATTTCAATGACTATAATTATAGACCGTGTGTAGTGAATCCATTTTGTCTTTCCGCTCTCAGTCCCCACCCCTTTCCTTTTTGTCTACCAAGCCGTCATATCGGCTTAGCCCACTAGGGACTTTTGTATCAATCATTGTTAGTAACCAGTATCTACTGTTTGCTTGTTATGTATTTCTGTGACTATTTAGTTAACCAGGTAGGCTAGTTGAGAACAAGTTCTCATTTACAACTGCGACCTGGCCAAGAGAAAGCAAAACAATGCGACACAAACAACAACACAGAGTTACACATGGAATAAACAAACATACAGTCAATAATACAATAGAAAAAGTCTATATACAGTATGTGCAAATGAGGTAGGATAAGGGAGGTAAGGCATTAAATAGGCCATAGTGGCAAAATAATTACAATATAGCAATTAAACACTGGAGTGATAGATGTGCAGAAGAGGAATGTGCAAGTAGAGATACTGGGGTGCAAAAGAGCAAAATAAATAAAATAAATAACAGTATGGGGATGACGTAGTTGGATCGGCTATTTACAGATGGGCTATGTACAGGTGCAGTGATCTGTGAGCTGCTCTGACAGCTGGTGCTTAAAGTTAGTGAGGGAGATATGAGTCTCCAGCTTCAGTGATTTTTGCAGTTCGTTCCAGTCATTGGCAGCAGAGAACTGGAAGGAAAGGCGGCCAATAGAGGAATTGGCTTTGGGGGTGACCAGTGAAATATACCTGCTGGAGCGCGTGCTACGGGTGGGTGTTGACCAGTGAGCTGAGATAAGGCGGGGCTTTACCTAGCAAAGACTTGTAGATGACCTGGAGCCAGTGGGTTTGGCGATGAATATGAAGCGAGGGCCAGCCGACGAGAGGATACAGGTCGCAGTGGTGGGTAGTATATTGGGCTTTGGTGACAAAACGGATGGCACTGTGAACCAGAAACGAGAAACCGTGGATAGATGGTGGCATTCACGCAAAACTGAAAGTGCAAACCACCGCATTTAACCATGGGACGGTGACTGGGAATATGGCCGAATACAAGCAGTGTAGTTATTCCCTCCGCAAGGCAATCAAACAAGCAAAATGTCAGTATAAAGACTGTACTGGGACTGTATCTATAAGCGACTTGCCAGCTTATATTGTTGCATAGGTGTCGATCACTTGACACACACTTTTCCATGTACATATGAAGCAGTATTGGTGAATCTCTGCTTGGCCAGATCTGTGGCTGTGTGGATAACCTGAAGTTTGATCCTTAAGGATAGTAAAGATATGACAAGCATCAAAAATATATTTGGGCTAAGGCCTATAAGGCCAGTAGATAAAGGAGGAATCTCTATGACTGGACAGGTGCAATCAATACAACTTTATTATGTACCTACCAATTAAGCGTACAAAAAAGGGTTTCGCATTTGTGCACATTTGTAGGAGGCCTGGATAATCGTGCATTCTGTGTACAATGGCAGGGAAGACAGTGAGAGACAAAAGCTGTTATTTGAACATGCCGGAGTTCCCTCTGTATAAATCAGCATTGCTAATAGATTTTTCAGCCAGTGTTCTGTAGGAATGTCCTGCCTTGCGGAGCCTAATGTACCACATCTGACAGTCTCTGCAGTCACACTGCCATATTACCGCTCGGGTAATAGGGCAGTTCTGTGTTTGCTTTAGGTACTTCCTGCTTAAAATTAGATTTTCTGGAAACATAAAAACGTCCGCATATATAGGTTCAGTTTGCTCCTAGCAGACCTCGGTTAGGCAAAGTGAACATCTGTGCTCGCATACTTCCTAAAGACCTTCACTTGAAAAACTAGAAAAAAGCGGCAATATTACTGTTGTTTGTCCCTCTTGAGCCACCGTAGCAACAACAGACATAACACTTCCTCAAATTAGATCAAGAAACATGTCATTAATTTTTGCCAAGGAGGTCTTAGTCACGCAAATTTACATCTAAGATGTTTGGAGTATTTCTCGAGTGAAGAAAATTGCATGAAATCTAGTTGTCTCTCATTGAACGACTACAAACACTTCCTTGAAGAATCCCGTCCATAGTTCCGACTGAGGGGATTCCGATTAATCTGGACTGGGTGCCTGAGTAGGTGTGTTTTGCACCGCGTGAAAGTTGATTGCATTCCTTTTGAACCGGCCTGCCCGCCCCGTTCAAAACCCAAGGCAAAGTCAGCTCAAAACAAAATTGACATAATTAAGCACTTGGAGTAATGAGTAGGATTCTGTGTTTTCACATGCAAAAGTGATTTGCTTTTTAGAAATCACTTTATCTGCCTTCCCAATGAATACCAGTTTGAAAGTTCAAACATATATTTTATGGAAAATATATGTTATATGTTTCTGGACGATGCTGCCATGTTGAAAACATGACCGAGCAGCGTAGATTGCTATTCCATTTGCCCATTGACGTCAAGGGCCATAGACCGGTGTCTGGCCACTCAGCATAATCGAATCCACCCATTCCTGCTAGGAATAGTACTGTTGACCAATCACCGACGAAGGCACGTAGACTTGCCTCAACAAAAAGATTTGTGTGCACGAAGAGCCAAAGACCAAAAAAAACTACATTTTGTCATAATATATGTGCAGAGTGTTTTGACTGGGAAGTATATGCTAAGCTTTAGGGAATCAAAATTGTACTAATTGGTCACAGCAACTCAATATTGTATATACTACCTGATCTGAAATCCCTTGTCAAGTTAAATAAGTTTGACAGAAGGCTAGATATATAGGCTGGGTGGAGTTGCCACCAAATTGCCTGTCCTTCATCATATTGTTTTTGAGTTGGAGGAAACCAGTATTCTGACTTGTTTCCGGTTCACTCTATCAGTCTGCTCTTGGTGACACAACTCAGTTGTTCTACCGCAGGCATTAGCAACCAAATACTGCTTTATCTCGATGGGTAAGATTCCAAAAGCCATTTGCAGAAGTAATTAATATGTTTAATTATTCCTTCTTATTATGCTTTGTTTACATAATCTCCTCCTGGTACTATTAGTTCTGGAAACTTTGGCACAGCACAAAGTCTCACAATATTTGTGGGGCCTTCCATTTCTTGTAAAGCACATCGTTGAGGACTTCCAATGAGAAGGAAATGGAAAATAACAATAAAGTAAATTAACATATTTGACTAGAAAAACTGGGTTGAAATGTCAACACTAAGTGGTTTGTTAGTGAATGGAATATGAGCGAACGGCAGCTCCTCAGTATTTGCTCTAAGAACAGAGGCCATTGTTCCACGTGAGTTATCAAAGCCAAGAGAAGGGGAAATTAGCATGGTCGCTAATAAAAGGCACCAATAATTTATTTAAATCACGCTGATAGACTATTGATTTAGATTAATGTCCGGGCTTTTGGGAGTAAGCCATAAAACAATAACCTATTACATGGGGTAATTGATCATTTGAGAAATAGATTGCATTTCTTTCCCTTGGCCAGAATGAATGACTCTGTAATATTTAGCAGAACTCTCTAGACCATTATTTATTCATTGGCAAAGTAGTTGAAGTTCTTCCAGGGCAAAAAGGAAAGTTAGAAGTACGTGGAGAAAAGTGGTCATTAGTTTTTCCAAGACATCCCCTCCCACTCTGCACTTCTACAAGTCCTCCACATTAATTTTGGATGAGCACAATCAACAAGAAATAACACCCTGAAGAAATGCCTACTAACCGTAGTTTCAAGTCAGCCCCCATATAGTACATGCATACAGCCAGGTTCATCAACAGAGAGAGGTTAAGTAAGGCTGAATTCAATACATACCGCTGAGGACCTGTGCTACAGCATGACAGAAATGTAAAGTCAATGTTCCTGCATTCGCAGAGACTGCATTTACAGTAAACATCAATCGGAAATTTCAATTGCTCTACAGAGCAGATTATCATCGCTACGGATTAAATTGAGGCATGCTAGCGAGTTGTTAGGATTGGGGTATAGGTTTAGTCGAGGCCTGCTAGCGAATGGTTAGGGTTGCGGTATAGGATAAGTTTAGGCATGCTAGCTAATGGTTAGGATTAGGGTTTGGTTTGTTAAGTAAACTCAACTCTGTCCATATATACAGTACAGTGCCTTCAGAGAGTATTCACACCGCCTTGATTTTCCTAACTTTGTTGTGTTACAGCCTGAAAATGTATTAAATTGTGCATTTTTTGTCACTGGCCTACACACCCCATAATGGCAAAGTGGAATAATGTTTTTAGATTATGTTTTACAAATTAATAAAAAATGAAAGCTGAAATGTCTTGAGTCAATAAGTATTCAACCCCTTTGTTATGGCAAGCATAAATAAGTTCCCGAGTAAAAATGTGCTTAACTCACATAATAAGTTGCATGGACTCACACTGTGTTCAATAATAGTGTTTAACATGTTTTGGAATTGTATGTGTACCCCACACATACAATTATCTGTAAGGTCCCTCAGTCGAGCAGTGAATTTCAAACACAGACCACAAAGACCATGGAGGAATTCCAAGGCCTCGCAAAGAAGGCCACCTATTGGTAGATGGGTACAAATAAAGAAAATCAGACAATAAATATCCCTTTGAGTATGGTGAAGTTATTAAATACGCTTTGGATGGTGTATCAATACACCCAGTCACTATAAAAACACAGACGTCCTTCCTAACTCAGTTGCCGGACAGGAATTAAACCGCTCAGGGATTTCAACATGAGGCCGATGGTGACTTTGGAAGGATCAACAACATTGTACAGAATAAAAATATGCCAAAACATGCTACCTGTTTGCAATAAGGTACTAAAGTAAAAAAATCTGGCAAAGAAATTAACATTATGTCCTGCGTACAAAGTGTTATGTTTGGTGCAAATCCAACACAACACATCACTGAAAACCACTCTTCATATTTTCAAGAATGGTGGTGGCTGCATCATGATATGAGTATGCGAATCATTGGCAAGGACTAGGGAGTTTATTATGATAAAAATATATGGAATAGAGCTAAGCACAGGCAAAGTCCTAGAGGAAAACCTGGTTCAGTCTTCTTTCCAACAGACACTGGGAGATTAATTCACTTTTTAGCAGGACAATAACCTAAAACACAAGGCCAAATATACACTGGAGTTGCTTACCAAGGTGGCCTAGCTGCAGTTTTGACTTAAATCGGCTTGAAAATATATGGCAAGAATTGAAAATGGCAGTCTAGCAACAATTAACACCCAACTTGACAGAGCTTTAAGAAATTCAGCAAGATTAATGTGCAAATATTGTACAATCCAAGTGTGCAGAGCTCTTACAGACTTACCCAGAAAGACTCACAGCTGTGATTGCTGCCAAAGGTGATTCAAAAATGTATTGACTCAGGGTGTTGAATACTAATTGTATTGAATCTAATCAAGATATATTAGTGTTTTATTTTTCATAATTATTTCCACTTTCACATGACAGAGTATTTTGTGTAGATCGTTGACAAAAAATGACAATTAAATCCATTTTAATCCCACTTTGTAACACAACAAAATGTGGGAAAAGTAAAGGGGTGTAAATACTTTCTGATGGCACTGTTCATCCCTACTGAGATGTGAGGAGTGTCGGCAAAGTGTACCACAGACTACATTGAGTCACTATCAATCGATTAATTATTAATTATGGTGCTTTCAAGACAACTGGGAACTCAAAAAAAACAAGAACAAATTATGATGTCAGTGATCTTCAGGTCAGAAAGTTGTAGCTCTAGAAAGATGCCTGAGTTTCCGACTTGAAATTCCGAGTTGGATGACCTTTCAAATGATTTTTCCCAGTCAAGCTCGTTTTTTTTTCAGAGTTCCCAGTTGTCTTGAACACACTGAAGTCGAAAGTCCGAGATTTCTGATTTTGCAGTTCCCTGTTGTTCTGAACCTGGATGTCACACCCTGATCTGTTTCACATGTCTTTGTGATTGTCTCCACCCCCCTCAAGGTGTCACCCATGTTTCCCATTATCCCCTGTGTATTTATACCTGTGTTCTCTGCTACCAGTTTGTCTTGTTTGTCAAGTCAGCCAGCGTTTTTGTTTCCCAGTCTCTCTTTTTCTCTCCCTCCTGGTTTTGACCCTTGCCTGTCCTGACTCTGAGCCCGCCTGCCTGACCACTCTGCCTGACCACTCTGCCTGCCCCTGAGCTTGCCTGCCGACCTGTACCTTTGCCCCACCTCTGGATTGTTGACCTCTGCCTACCCTGACCCTGAGCCTGCCTGCCGTCCGGTACAGTTGCCCCACCTCTGGTTTACTGACCCCTGCCTGCCTTGACCTGTCTATTGCCAGCACCCGTTGGATTATTAAACCATTGTTAATTCAACATTGTCTGCATCTGGGTCTTACCTTCATACCTGATACTGGCATTATTAACACCTACCTTGTACCTATGTTTACCCTGTGTAACTGGAAGCTTTTCTTTGGGTGCTGAAATCTATGTTGGGCTATATAGATTGTTTATTTGCAGTGGCGATGTTAGCATGTAAATCTTGGTGGGGCAAAGATTTTTTGTTTGTTTTTTATGCATGCCAGCAAAGCCACTACACAACACTAAACAATACATGCATTACACTATAACAGTGGCAAACAGTGCCCACAAACTGTTAGTGTCACGCCCTGACCTTAGTTCCTTGTTTATGTCTCTATTTTGGTTTGGTCAGGGCGTGAGTTGGGGTTGGGAATTCTATGTTTTGTGCTATGTTTTGTATTTCTATGTGTTTGGCCTGGTATGGTTCCCAATCAGAGGCAGCTGTCAATCGTTGTCTCTGATTGAGAACCATACTTAGGTAGCCTGTTCCCACCTGTGTTTGTGGGTAGTTTTCTGTTTAGTGTTTTTCACCTTTCAGGACTGTTTCGGTTATTCCCTTTTGTTATTTTTGTATTTAGTGTTCAGTGTCAATAAACAAACATGAACATGTACCACGCTGTGCTTTGATCCTCACCTTCTTCCACCAACAGCCGTTACAGTTAGGGCCTACATAAAGCTGTCTCAACAGCAGAGCTTCCTTTTTAGCAGCATGGAGTGAATCCTTATTACCACTACACCTGGCTGTCAGCGAAGCCTTGTCTGGCAGCGAAACAGTTCATTCAGCCTCACTTACTGCCTTTTAAAAAAACACAGAGTACCAGTCAAGTTTTACATTGGAGAATAATAGTGAAGACATCGAACTATGAAGTGACATATATGGAATCATGTAGTAAGCCAAAAAGTGTTTAACAAATCAAAATACATGTTATATTTGAGATTCTTCAAAGTAGCCACCCTTTTCCTTGACAACTATGCACACACTTGGCATTCTCTCAAACAGCTTCACCTGGAATGCTTTTCCAACAGTCTTGAATGAGTTCCCACATATGCTGAGCACTTGTTAGCTGCTTTTCCTTCACCAAGTCATCCCAAACCATCTCAATTGGATTGAGGTTGGGTGATTGTGGAGGCTAGGTCATCTGATGCAGCTCTCCATCACTCTACTTCTTGGTCAAATAGCCTTTACACAGTCTGGAGGCTGGAATTATGTAGTAATTGGAGGAAGTAAAGGACAAGCGTGCAGCCCAGGAACTACCAACGGATCTCGACTCACTCATCGCCTTAACCATCCGGATCGATGGACGGCTACGGGAACGTAGGAGGGAGAAGAGGTCTGAAAGCAGAACTAATCGCTCATTCAAGGATCCCACCTTGCATCTCATGAACTCCAGAAGCCCCCGGGAGGATTCGAGTTTACCTAAGTTCCTCCAAGAGCCTCCGAAGACTGCCGATTTACCTCTTTTTGAGCCGATGCAGCTCGGCAGGGCTAGGCTGTCTTCAGTCGAACACGTACGCAGACTTAACACCCAGAGTTGTCTGTATTGCGGTACTGCCGGTCATTATGTGTCTACCTGTCCCTTCAAGAGACCTATCTCATTTGTAGGAATGAGTACTATGGTGGGTCTTAAGCACAATTTTGCTTCTCCCCTTACTCGCCCCCCCTCTCCATGCCACTCTGCGGTGGGGGGACCAGTCCAAGTCACTCCAGATACTCATCGACTCTGGGGCCGATATGAGTCTTATGGACGTTACCCTGGCGTCGAGCTGGGCATCCCCACTCAACCTCTTTCCATTCCCATGGATGTTAGAGCGCTGGACGGGCGCTCTATAGGCCTGGTCACCCACCATATCACCCCCATCAAGCTACGAGTGTCAGGGAACCACAGCGAGACGATCCAATTCCTGCGAAATGAGTCTCAGCAGGTTCCTGTGGTATTGGGATTCTCTTGGCTCCAGCGACACAATCCCTCAATTGACTGGTCTACTGGTGCCATCGTGGGCTGGAGCCTGTTCTGCCACACTCACTGCCTGAAGTCAGCTTTGCCTGCCCTGGGACATCTTCCTGGGGGCATGGAAATTGCCCCGGACCTCTCCGCCAGCCCCGCGGAGTACCAGGACCTCCGGGAGGGGTTCACTAAGGCCAGGGCCACTTCGCTTCCGCAGCACCAAAAGGTATCCAAGAAGGTCAAGCCAGATGCGCTGGCATGCTGCTATATCCCCAAGGCTACACCCCTGAAGCTGAGACCTTTCCCACCCGCTCCAAGATCATTAGCCCCTCTGCTGTTCGTCCTCTGTTGCCCCGTACCCTCTGTATACTTCCTACCTTTCCTGTGTCTAGAATTAAAACCATATCTCACAGCCGTCTTACCGCTCAGGAAGGAGACGCGTTCTGTCTCCTAGAGATTAACGTACTTTGGTGCGAAAAGTGCCAATCAATCCCAGAACAACAGCAAAGGACCTTGTGAAGATGCTGGAGGAAACAGGTACAAAAGTATCTATATCCACAGTAAAATGAGTCCTATATCGACATGGAAGAAGCCACTGCTCCAAACCCACCATAAAAAAGCCAGACTACGGTTTGTAACTGCACATGGGGACAAAGATCGTACTTTTTGGAGAAATGTCCTCTGGTCTGATGAAACAAAAATAGAACTGTTTGGCCATAATGACCATCGTTATGTTTGGAGGAAAAAGGGGGAGGCTTGCAATCCGAAGAACACCATTCCAACCGTGAAGCATGGGGTGGCAGCATCATGTTGTGGGGGTGGTTTGCTGCAGGAGGGAATGGTGCACTTCACAAAATAGATGGCATCATGAGGTGGCAAAATTATGTGGATATATTGAAGCAACATCTCAAGACATCAGTCAGGAAGTTAAAGCTTGGTCGCAAATCGGTCTTCCAAATGGACAATGACTCAAAGCATACTTCCAAGTTGTGTCAAAATGGCTTAAGAACAGTCAAGGTATTGGAGTGGCCATCACAAAGCCCTGACCTCAATCCTATAGAACATTTGTGGGCAGAACTGAAAAAGTGTGTGCAAGCAAGGAGGCCTACAAACCTGACTCAGTTACACCAGCTCTGTCAGGAGGAATGGGCCAAAGTTCACCCAATTTATTGTGGGAAGCTTGTGGAAGGCTACCCGAAACGTTTGACCCAAGTTAAACAATTTAAAGGCAATGCTACCAAATACTAATTGAGTGTATGTAAACTTCTGACCCACTGGGAATGTGATGAAATAAATCAAATGAAATAAATAATTCTCTACTATTATTCCAACATTTCACATTCTTAAAATAAAGTTTTGATCCTAACTGACCCAAAACATGGAATTTTTACTAGGATTAAATGTTAGGAATTGTGAAAAACTGAGTTTAAATGTATTTGGCTAAGGTGTATGTAAACTTCTGACTTCAACTGTATACCTGTGTTTTCTGTCTGTCTGTGCCAGTTTGTTTTATTCGTTCTAACCTACCAGCGTTTTCCCTTGCTCCTGTCTTTACTTTAGTCCCTGTTTTCTAATTTCCCGGTTTTGACCATTCCTGCATGCCCTGACCATGAGCCTGCCTGCACCTTTGCCTCCACTCTGGATTACAGACCTCTGCCTGACCTGACTCTGAGCCCTCCTGCTGTTCCGGTGCCATACACCCTGTCTGGATTATTGACCCCTGCCTGCCTTGACCTGTCCTTTGCCTGCCGCTGTTTCAAGAATAAACTTCTGTTTCTTCAACACTGTCTGCACCTGGGTCATACCTTAAAATGTGATACGGCTTCATAGACATGAAAGACTCTTTACATTTACGTGTCCTAGAGATTACATTTTTAAGCTTCCTTTTTGACCCATTACCCTATTCATTCAACCGTGTGCAGGTTTTCTATCATTTACCTTTTAGTGCCCCACACAGGTGCAAAACTTCCTGTGTCAGTTTAACAAATGATGTAACCAGGCAAGGTCAGGCCTCTGATGCAACATTAACATAATCTTGGGTCACCGTGGCCATGTTTTGCCCTGCAGTGATGAGGCATTTATATGATACACTGCCCTAAAATGTCACTGGCTGAAATGATTCTCCTCGCAATTATAGTATAACTAATGGTTTTGATGTATAGCACAAGGTTAAATATGTGTAATCAAATATGAAATTCAACATACATTTTATATTGGGTGGTTGAAATTAAGTTTAAATGTCACATGCACAAGTACAGTGAAATGCCTTTCTTGCCAGCTCTAAATCCATCAATGCAGTAATCAATACATATGTAATACCTGACTCGCTGGCACGAAAATAGGCATGAATGATCAGTTCCCGAATGAAATTGCAGAACGGCGCAAAGCTCTGCACCGACTCTTCAAAGTGAATAGACTAAAGGGAAACGTGTAGCTCTCCTGGCTGATAAAATGTACATTGATAACCA
Source organism: Salvelinus sp. IW2-2015 (assembly GCF_002910315.2). Lineage (NCBI taxonomy): Eukaryota > Metazoa > Chordata > Actinopteri > Salmoniformes > Salmonidae > Salvelinus > Salvelinus sp. IW2-2015. The sequence goes on along the minus strand of NC_036860.1, from coordinate 33,406,233 downwards.
ACTGTTCCAAGACACCAAGACTACGCCACGGATATTCTAAATAATACAAAGTTCCCATAGAGAAGTCAAATAATGGAACACCCAATACAATCCATAGTAGGGAATGTAATAAAAAACAGGAAAACAATAAAATACAAGAATTGATGAAGGAATTAACTACATATACACTACACCATTCAAGATAGTATTTAACATTTTCTATTTATAGTACTTATATATAGATAAGAGAGCTTTAGAAGAAAGGACAATTATTGAAATGATATATTTTCCAATATAAGGAACAGGAACACAAAAGTACTCAAAAGCCCGAAATTAGGTAGAAATCAACATGGTAGAGATAAAAACAAAGAAAACAGAGAACATAGAAGGCACAGTATGTATGTATGAGCGGGTGAATATGTCGGAGGTGTGTGATTTTCTGATTGGAATAGTGTGGTGAGTTAATGGTTGCAAATGCCAGATCCCATGTGTGTCTGTGAGCAGGGGTTGTGACAGAGTTTTCAACTTGGTGCAGATATGGGAAATACATTTTAAAATGCATTACAAATCAAGTCTATTTATTTATTGTCCTATCATGATGGAACGTTCTCCAACCCTATACCCTAGACACACACACTAAAGGCCTACTGCAACTAGCCTATTTTTCAGCCAAGACAGAAAGAAAAACATGGTCAGAGACCCACTAAAGCAGCACCGCCCCCTCAAGAGTCTGACAATGCCTGGCAGAATTGGTCACCCCGGGTGGGTGAGCATAATATACAAGGAATTTCTGAAAGCTGCTAATGAGAACCTTGACGACCTTGTACGTAGCCTGTGGGAATTCCGGTATAGACCCCCACCCAGGTAATGGCAGTGCTGGCAACACTAGCTGCAGTAACACATGGGGAGGTGGTCACACACGGCCAATCAGAGAAGGGGGCAAATTATTGTGGCCCTGGTGGAACAAAATAATAAGAAATATGACTGCCCAGAGATGCTTGGGAAAATGGTCACAATGGGGGACCAGCGTGTGTGTGTTTCGGGGGAAAGGGGTGTATCTGAGCTCCATCAGCTAGGACTTGACATTGGTTAAGCAGATCTCCCCATTCTTGCTCAATTTTGCATGCCTTCTCAAACAGCTACAACTGTATACGCATTCGCACATGATAGGTCGCTGGTTCGGGTCCCCGTCTTTGACTTGGTGGGAGATCTGTTGACGTGCTCTTGGGCGGGGCGCTTGATCCTGGTTGCTCCTGTAGGTTGCCCTGGATGGGGGTCTGTTAGATGATTGAATGTAATGTAAATGTTGAGCGGCTTCACTGCAGATAGGTTGTATGTTTTAGTATTTATTTTATTTATATACATTTTAATACAAATGATTTTTAAGTGCCTACATTATTATGCATATTATTCGCTAATTGTGGAAATAAATTAAGATATATAAATGTAAAAAAATCTTGCATATTTATTTAAATAACAGTATACAATACAATCGAGGTGAGGGTGTTGGAAATGCTTTTGGATGTTAATCTGCTTGTGTTCTTTAGGTGGCACTGTGTGCTCTTTTTAAAGGACTGGTCCCAATATCTCAAAGGCTCTAGGATCCAGGTTGACAGGGGTTGTCTGCCAGTCACTGGGACGACAACCCAACTTGGGATGGGGGGGATGTTTTAGCGGGTAGAATAGTGGAGAACAATTAAAGGTTTACTCAGTAGCAGTGCAAATATCATGGTACAGCTATATGGACACTCAATCATCATGGTACTTTTTAATGGTAAGTTTACAAATAAATAATGATAAATAGAATTGAAACTTGTATCTCATTATGGTAAATTGTGAAATAAGTATAGCCAGTTATAATTGTAATGGCTTAGCAGATAAGAAAAGACAATCAGTATTTACCTGGCTAAAAGAGAAGGAATATAATATCTATCGTTTACAGGAAACTCATTCAACAATTTTAGATGAAGTTGTGTGGAAAAAGGACTGGGGGTGAAATATATTTCTCCCATGGGCGAAGAAACTAAAAAGGGGTGATGATATTAATTAACAATAATTTTGATCCAAATGTGCAAATTGTCCAAACAGATCCGCAAGGTAGATGGATTCTTTTAAATACTGTTCATTATTGGACCATAAACATATTTGGCTTATTAATCTATAAAGTCCAAATAATGATGATCCACGCTTCTTTGAAAATATCCACTACCGTTCAAAAGTTTGGGGTCACTTTGAAAAAATGTCCTTGTTTTTGAAAGAAAAGCAATTTTTTTGTGCGTTAACATACAATTGATCAGAAATACAGTGTAGACATTGTTGTAAATGTTGTAAATGACTTGTAGCTGGAAATGGCAGATTTTCTATGGAATATCTACATAGGCGTACAGAGGCCCATCAGCAACCATCACTCCTGTGTTCCAATGGCATGTTGTGTTAGCTAATCCAAGCTTATCATCTAAAAGGCTAATTGATCATTAGAAAACCCTTTTGCAATTATGTTAGCACAGCTGAAAACTGTTGTGCTGATTAACACTATTGTTCCCTCCAAGTTCGACACCAAGCTCAGAGCCTTGCATCTGGACACCACCCTCTCTCTGCAACTGGGTCCTGGACTTCCTGACAGGCAGAACATAGGCTGTGAGGGTTGGCAATAACACATCCTCCACACTGACTCTTAAAAAATCTATATATATTTAACCTTTATTCATACAGGTTTTTCTCATTGAGATGACATCTCTTTTCCAAGGGAGACCTGGTCCAATAGCAGCAGAGGGAACAACGTTTCAGACAAAACAACTTGCATACACTAACACAACATTAAACAAAACTATAAACCCACACAGTACAACAATTACATATTACGTTAAAAAAGTAAGTCTTGACTAAAAAACAGCTGTCCTGAAGACAATTACACTCTTCTATGATATATACATCGATCAACTGTTTAAACTTCACCAACGAAACTAGATCATCAAATTTTTAAATGTTCTGGAGAGAATTCCAGGACCACGGAGGTAAGTAACTATTTCTACCATGACCTGTTCTAATTTTTGGTACTGTTAGAAGCAAATGAGAATGGGACCGTAATTGATATTTATTTACCGACCTGATTAAAAAAGAACAGAGATAAAATGGCATTTTACCCAATATGGCCTTATAAATCAGTGTATATGAGTGTTTAAGCCTATGCAAGGTCAATGACGACCAGCCAACAGCACTGTAGAGATCACAATGATGTGTTAGACGTTTTTGATTTGCAATGAACCTGAGGGCTGCATGATACACTGAATTAAGTACTCCCAGGGTAGTGGTTGAGGCCTGCATATATATAACATCACTAAAATGTAAAACTGCCGGTAATGTACATCGTACCAGCTCCTTCCTGGCCTCCAAAGAAAAACAAGCCTTATGCTGGTAACAAAAACCTATTCTCAGCTTGAGCTTCCTTATCAAGTTCTCTACATGCACAGTGAAGCTCAGCTTATCATCAACCCACACACCCAAATATTTGTACACTTTGACTTGCTCTATAGAATGTCCAGCCAATGTAGCAATGACATGATTGGTAACATGTCTGGCATTTGAAAATACCATGCATTTTGTTTTACCTGAATTTAGAACCAGCTTAAATCATACAGATTCTGTTGTATGATGTTAAATGCTCTTTGGGAATTTTCAAAAGCTAAAGATAAACTACTACTACTAAAAAGGTAGGTAAAGGTAAAGATAAACTACTACCACTTGAATAAAGAACAGTATCATCTGCATAAAAATGAACATCTGTTTCAATAAGATCCCAATGTTGTTGACATACAAAATTAACAACAGTGGGCCCAAAATAGAACCTTGCGGAACACCTGAGCACACCTCTATGGACTCATATTTACAACCATCCGCCATAACACATTGTGTACGATTTGATAGGTAATTTATAAACCAATCTAGAGCATGACCAGTAATTCCACAACATTTTAACCTTTGCACGAACACAGCATGGTCCACGGTGTCAAATGCCTTCGACAAATCAATAAAGACAGAAACATAATGTATCTTATCAAGAGCACAGCGGATGTCATTTAAAACCTTCAATGTTGCTTAAACAATGCTGTGGCCAGACCTAAAACCTGATTGCATTCCATTTAAGATGTTGTTTTCTTGGAAGTAGGCCTTTAGCTGCTGACTAACTAAGGACTCCAGTACCTTTGACAGTACAGACAATTTTGATATGGGTCGATAGTTGTAGCGAAGGATCTCCACCTTTCAGGAGAGGCAGTACAAAAGCAGATTTCCATAACTTGGGGATTTCCTTAACATCAAGCGTGAGGTTAGAAATACATGTTAAGGGGGGAGCAATGATGTCTGCAGCTAGGTGTAGGAAGCGGGGGTCTAGTTCATCAGGGCCAGGGGATTTTTTCCCATCAATTTCTTTCAGGGCTTTACACACTTCTGAAACAGAGAAGGATGAAAAGGAGAACCTGGTGAAGGAGTGCACAGGGGTGTCAGGTAAATTCATAGGGGGCTCAATTATACCTTTGACCTTTTCAAATAAATTGCCTGCATCTAAAAAATGCTGATTCAAGGCTTTCAGAATGGATGTTCTCTCAGTTACAATCTGTGTATCGACCAACAATTGTTTGGGAAGCTGTGTATCTTTTTTTGCACTCCAAACCTTTCACTACTTGCCAAAATTTGGATGGATTATTTAAATTTTGTGAAGTAGATTTTAGGTAGTGGTCTGCTTTCAATTTACGAATCATAGCCACACCCATATTTCAAAGACGTTTAAAAGCCATCCAATCATCTGCCCAACCTGTCCCTCTTTCTTTAGCCCACATAACATTTTGTTTCCTTATGATTTTAGTAAGTTCCTTAGTAAACCAAGGGTTCTCTCTGCCCTTAATCCTGAATTTTTTTTAAAGGGGCATGCCTATTGCATACATCCTGGAATGCGTTGTGGAAGTAAGAAAAGGCTAGTTCAACATCAGGGATTAATTCCCTTCTATTCCATTCAATGCTAGATACATAATGTAAAAACCTTGAATATCAAACCGCTTCCAGTTTCTTTTCGTAATAACACGTGGAGATTTCTTAGGAATTTTACCATCTGTCACACAGTGATCACTTATGTAATTTGCAAAAATACCAGAAGCATTAAAACGATGAGGAGTATTGGTTAAGATCAAATCAATCAAAGAGGGTTTCAGAGGATATTTTACATTAAACCTAGTTACACTGTTGACAATCTGAGTGAGATTAAAGGTATTGCATAGAATTTAGAGTTGATCAGAGCTAGATGTTAACCAGTCCTGATTCAGATCACCCATCAGGACAAACTCAGAATTGACATTCTGTGATAACAATTCGAAAATACAATCCAAAGAGCCAACAGTAGCAGGTGGAGGTCTGTAACAACAAGATACAACAATATTTAAAAATGAGCCAAGGTTTAGGTTCAGAGACAGATATTCAAATTGCTGAGGTTTAGTAACAGAAGTCAGAACGATCACCGAGAACTTGTCTTTTACGTATACAGAAACACCACCACCCTTAGATTTACGATCTGTACGAAAAACATTTGAACCATTTATGTCAATATTTTTGTCTGTAATAGAGTTTTTGAGCCAGGTTTCAGAAAACATAAATAAATCAGGGTCGGCAGTTTTTATCCGCAAAAACAGAAACGTCCCTTTTTCAGGACCCTGTCTTTCAAAGATAATTCATAAAAATCCAAATAACTTTACAGGTCTTCATTGTAAAGGGTTTAAACACTGTTTCCCATGCTTGTTCAATGAACCATAAACAATTAATGAACATGCACCCATAGAACGGTCATTAAGACACTAACAGCTTACAGACGGTAGGCAATTAAGGTCACAGTTATGGAAACTTAGGACACTAAAGAGGCCTTTCTACTGACTCTGAAAAACACCAAAAGAAAGATGTCCAGGGTCCCTGCTCATCTGCGTGAGCGTTCCTTAGGCATGCTCCAAGGAGGCATGAGGACTACAGATGTGGCCAGGCCAATGAATTGCAATGTAGGGACTGTGAGACGCCTAAGACAGTGCTACAGGGAGACAGGATGGACAGCTAATCGTCCTCACAGTGGCAAACCACGTGTAACAACACCTGCACAGGATTGGTACATCCGAACATCACACCTGCGGGACAGGTACAGGATGGCAACAACAACTGCCCGAGTTACACCAGGAACGCACAATCCCTCCATCAGTGCTCAGACTGTCCGCAATAGGCTTAGAGAGGCTGGACTGAGAGCTTGTAGGCCTGGTGGCCACACCAGACACTGACTGTTAGAGGCTGGACAGGCCTACAAGCTCTCAGTTTGCCTCTCTCAGCCTATTGCGGACAGGGTCCTGACAAAGGGACGTTTATTTTTTTGCTGAGTTTATATACTGTATTTTAAAGGTTAAATAAATATATATTTTTATACCATCTATTGCATCTTACCTATGTCGCTCGGTCATTGCTCATCCAAATGTTTATATGTATATATTTTTATTACATTCTTTTACTTAGATTTGTGTGTATTAGGTAGTTGTGGTATTGCATTTCAAGTGTGTTACCCCCCTGCCCACTTTAGATACGTGTTTAAACGTTAGACTACATATAATTCAATTGAAGAAAACATAGAGAGAGAGAGCGAGAGAGCGAGACTGACAGTTCCTGAATGTTTTGGCTGTAGCCATTGGCTACATTAAGGAACTGTCGGTCTCTCTCTCTCCCTCTTTCTGTTATATGAATTCAATATACAACCTGTGTTTGTCAAAGAACAATGTTGGGACTAGTGTATGTGGATGTGGATAGATTTCCAGCATTGTGCTTCGTTTGAGAGTGTTGTGCACATGTGCTCACGTATGCGTATATTTCTGCCAAGATGTAAAGTGCCTTTTAGCCAATAAAATAAGCAGGAGATAGGCAGGACTTTCCAGCCTTCAGTGCAGTGGCTATGTAATGTAATCTGACACCAGAGTCACTTGTTTCTACAGCTCAAACTCACTGCCTGGGCTGAAGAGACAGATTCAGAAGCGAATAAATATTGATAAAATACTTAAAATAGACAGACAGTCCCCGAATTGACCTTAATTGTAATACATGGTGTTGGCTAAAGACAATTGTGAAACAATCTGTTGAAAATATGATAATAGAAAGGTTTAGAACTTTTGTGAAACATCACAGTGGAAAAATATATGGCTAGAAATCAAAACTGGATGGTCTTCAGAAATAGATGGGAGGGGTTGAGGGTAGCTGAAGGATGGGACTAAAAGCAAACAAAAAGAGAACTAATGTAAAATATACTGTGTCCGTAAAATGTATAAAGTATATATAAGCTGGAAGTACGTCAGGGGAAAATAATATGGGGGATTGGAAATGATGCAGACAATTACACTGGTAGAAGCCACAATCTATCTGTGATAATAAGGCTGATCTACCCCCTAATAATAATAATTTAAAAAATAATCATAATAAAATGTTATTAGTCACATACACATGGTTAGCAGAAAATGCGAGTGTAGCGAAATGCTTGTGCTTCTGGGTTCCGACAGTGCAGTAATATCTAACAAGTAATCTAACAATTCCCCAAGAACTACTTAATAATACACACAAATCTAAAGGGGTGAATGAGAATATGTACATATAATTATATGGATGAGCGATGGCCGAGCGGCATAAGCAAGGTGCAATAGATGGTATAAAATACAGTATATACATATGATATGAGTAATGTAAGATATGTAAACATTATTAAAGTGGCATTATTTAAAGTGGCATTGTTTAAAGGGACTAGTGATCCATTTATTAAAGTGGCCAGTGATTGGGTCTCAATGTAGGCAGCAGCCTCTCTGAGTTAGTGATTGCTGTTTAGCAGTCTGATGGCCTTGAGATATAAGCTGTTTTTCAGTCTCTCGTTCCCAGCTTTGACACACCTGTATTGACCTGCCTTCTGGATGATAGTGGGGTGAACAGGCAGTGGCTCATGTGGTTGTTGTCCTTGATGATCTTTTTGGCCTTCCTGTGACATCGGGTGCTGTAGGTGTCCTGGAGGGCAGGTAGTTTGCCCCTAGTGATGCGTTGTGCAGATCGCACCAGCCTCTGGAGAACCTTGCAGTTGACTTGTGACGACAAGTCTAGTAGATGGCTATTGCCTTAACTATGTGTTATGAAAGCCAGTCTAACGACTTGCTAAATTGTAAGTAGCCTAGTGTCTAAATGTTCCCCCTTCCATAATTATACAACACACAGACAAAATATTAGGCCTAACAGGCGGTAGTAGGCTACATAATCTGTGTCAGTGTGCAGGAGTGTCTTTCTGTTTTCTTCTTACAGTACCTTGACTGCATCACAGCAGATGATCTGTCATTTCTCACAGACACAGCACTCGGAGCAGCCCAACCAGAACTTTTAGCAAATAAATTGGTTAATTTCAAACATTTAGTAGTGACGACCATAAGGGCCTTTTTTAGTCTCTCTAACTTATTCGGCAACAACCTAATGTTTTTTTGTTTTGAGTGTCTGACAGAGTCAGAGCGGGTCTAACTCTTTGATGATGTGCGTGTGACTTTTAATGTGAATTTGTGCCACCTCAGCCAATCAGAAAACCGGGGGCCAGCCGTTGACCCCTGGTCAGCCTAATGCTCATGAGCTGCCTGCCGGCTGTGCCCAGTGGAAAGTGCATTCGGAAAGTATTCAGACACCTTTACTTTTTCCACATTTGATTAAATAATCGTTTTTCCTCATTAGTATACTCACAATACCTGTAACGTCCTGACCAGAGTTCTTATGTGTTTTGCTTGTTTAGTGTTGGTCAGGACGTGAGCTGGGTGGGAATTCTATGTTGTGTGTCTAGTTTGTCTGTTTCTGTGTCCAGCCTAATATGGTTCTCAATCAGAGGCAGCTGTCAATCGTTGTCTCTGATTGAGAATCATATATAGGAGGCTTGTTTTGTGTTGGGATTTTGTGGGTGATTGTTTCCTGTCTCTGTGTTTGTGTTCTGCACCAGATAGGTCTGTCTCGGTTTTCACATTTGTTATTTTGTATTTTGTATAGTGTTCACGTATTCGTCTCTTTGTTTATTAAATATGTTGAACACTAGCCGCGCTGCATTTTGGTCCTCTCCTTCACCAATGGAAGAAAACCGTTACAATACCCCATAATGACAAAGCGAAAACAGGTTTTTAGAAATGTTTCCAAAAATAAGTATTCAGAGAGACTTGAAATTGAGCTCAGGTGCATCCTGTTTCCATTGATCATCCTTGAGATGTTTCTACAAGAGTCCACCTGTGGAAAACTGAATTGATTGGACATGATTTGGAAAGGCACACACCTGGCAGTATAAGGTCCCACAGTTGACAGTATATGTCAGAGCAAAACACAAGCCATGAGGTCGAAGGAATTGTCAGTAAGGCTCCGAGACAGAACTGTGTCGAGGCACAGATCTGGGGAAGGTTACCAAAAAATGTATTCAGTGTTGAAGGTCCCCAAGAACACAGTGGCCTCCATCATTCTTACGTGGAAGAAGTTTGGAAACTACCAAGACTCTTCCTAGAGCTGGCTCCCCGGCCAAACTGAGCAATCGTGGGAGAAGGGCCTTGCTCATAGAGGTGACCGAGAACCTGATGGTCACTCTGACAGAGCTCCAGGGTTCCTCTGTGGAGATGGGAGAACCTTCCCGAAGGACAACCATATCTGCAGCACTCCACCAATCAGGCCTTTATGGTAGAGTGGCCAGAGGGAAGCCAGTCGTTTGGAGTTTGCCAAAAGGCACCTAAAGAACTTAGACCAGTGAAACATGGTGGTGGCAGCATCATGCTGTGGGGATGTTTTTCAGGGGCAGGGGCCGGGAGACTAGTCAGGATCAAGGCAAAGATGAACGGAGCAAAGTACAGAGAGATCATTGATGAAAACCTGTTCCGGAGCACTCAGGACCTCAAACTGAGGCGAACACTCCCCTTCCAACAGGACAACGACCCTAAGCACACAGCAAAGACAATGCAGGAGTGACTTCGGGACAAGTCTCTGAATGTCCTTGAGTGGCCCAGTCAGAGCCCGGACATGAACCCAATCAAACATCTCTGGAGAGACCTGGAAATAGCTGTGCAGCAACACTCCCCATCCAACCTGACAGAGCTTGAGAGAATTTGCAGAGAAGAATGTGAGAAACTCCCCAAATACAGCTGTGTCAATCATGTAGCGTCATACCAAAGAAGAGTTGAGGCTGTAATCACTGCCAAAGGTGCTGCAACAAAATACTGAGTAAATGGTCTGAATACTTATGTAAATTTGATATTTCAGTAGTGTTTTTTTTATACATATGCAAAAAAAATCTTAACTGTTTTTGCTTAGTCATTATGGGGTATTGTGTGTAGATTGATGAAGAAAATGTTTTATTTCATCAAGTTTAGAATAAGGCCGTAACGTAACAAAATGTGGAAGTCAAGGGGTCTGAATTATTTCCGAATGCACTGTATATTTTTATATACACAGAACAAAAATATAAACTCAACATGCAACAATTTCAAAGATTTCACTGAGTTACAGTTCATATAAGGAAATCAGTCAATTTAAATGAATAAATTAGTCTTTGGATTTCACATGACTGGGAATACAGATATGAATATGTTTGTCACAGATACCTAAAAAAAAGTTAGGGCTGTGGATCATAAAACCAGTCAGTATCTGGTGTGACACCATTTGCCTCATGCAGCACGTCACATCTCATTCGCATAGAGTTAATCATGCTGTTGATTGTGGCCTGTGGAATGTTGTCCCACTCCTCTTCAATGGCTGTGCGAAGCTGTTGGATATTGGCGGGAATTGAAATACGCTGTCGTACACTTAGATCCAGAGCATCCCAAACATGCTCAATGGGTGATATGTCTTGTGAGTATGCAGGCCATGTAAGAATTGGGACATTTTCAGCTGCCAGATCCTTACGACATGAGGCCGTGCATTATCATGCTGAAACATGAAGTGATGGCGGAGGATGAATTGTACGAGAATGGGCCTCAGGATCTTGTCACGCTATCTCTGTGCATTCAAATTGCCATCGATAAAATGCAATTGTGCTCGTTGTCCTGCCGGCGTGAAATTCACTCAACATTTCTCTTTACTATGGGAATTGTGATCGAATCAACGCAATGTAAGCCAGTTTCAATGCAACATACCGAAACAAAACGAACTATGCAAGACTTAATATGCAAAACTAACTACGCAAGAGATTTTGTTGGAGGCAGACGCATTGGAGTATGGTTCTATTGCATTGACAAATGACTCAGCCCTTACTCTATACAGACCGGTGCGGCATAACCAATCAGAGCTGCAGTAGGCCTACAGTATATGCAAATAGACCATTGCCATATGGATCTGTGCCATTCACTTTGAACTGTACTCTGTTTACAGCATGAGCAGTGGTGAGTAGATGCGCTTGTTTTGAAATCAAAGTGAGAGCTGCATGTAGCCACATGTACACATTTGTTCATATCCTTTGCTAGTTAGTGAGTTATTAGCCCAGTTATATATAATTTGTAATCAGCAATGGGGGAGTGGTTTCTTCCTACTAGAGCACAAAACGTGTACATTTTGAAAAGCAAGTCAGGTAACAAGCTTTTTTTTGTCTAAAAGGGGCAGTGTTGTATTTTGAGACAGGCTCGATTAAGCGAAGTAGCCAATAGGCAGAGGATAGCATCATTTGTCTGATTCTCTGTAACAATGGTATTGGAATAATAATGCATTTTATTTTGTAAAGTGGTTTCTTGCATCAAACAACACAATATTTTCAACATTTTGTCTGAAGGACAAGTGGATCAAGAGGTTAATGTCAAGCCCTGCATGTTTGTTTGTTTTTGTCTCATGGAATGAAGGTCTACATTGGACACCACACATTGTCTGCTACTGTAGGCTGAATGATAGAACAGCTATTTCCATATTACAATGTTATTGGATATATTTTCTCCATTGTTTTTGATGGTAGGTCACTCTGGTATGATCAAATAGCCACAGTAGCCTACTTGACCAATGTCTGAGTGTTCACAGTGTTCACAATGTTCAAGTTTGTGCTCAGCAGACACAAATTAGAGAGAACATTTTTGCTTGACGCTAGCTTAAATAGGCTGGTTCTCGGTAGAAAAGAAGAGGCAATAAACACAGATTGCATTGAAATTTGACTCCCTTGGAATGACAATGATGTGATATTCACCCTATCTCCCTTGTGTATCCTTACACACAATGTTAGTGTCAAGTGTCAAATTAACTGGGGCTGCAAATTAACAAGCAGGAACTGTGTGTTTGTGTGTGGGAAATAAAGAGAAAGAGCGAGAGTGAGAGAACAAGCATGAAGTGTGTGTGTGTGTGTGTGTGAGTGCAAAAAGTGACAGCATCTGACACACTGGCATACTGTAAATGTTTATTGCACTTGTTGGTAGTGATTAGTACATCGCTTTGTGCTGTGTTCAGATGGGGTTTCTGGAGCAGCCATCTGCCAGGGCTCTGCCAGGACTAAATGGTGCACCTCTGCCCATTATTTGTCTGGATTATAAATGGCTGTGGTCGCTGATTTAAGCATCTGGGGCCCATGCTCTGCCTTTACAATGGAAACCTCTCTTCAATCTAACAGGGATTCAGGTGGACTCAGGTCCAGTCTACAACCAATTGGCAAGCTGGCTAGCTTTAGTGCTACACACTCAATTATTAGCTATAGCTCTGTAAAGAGACATGTATCAACTTTTTAAGGCGGCAGGTAGCCTAGTGGTTAGAGCATTGGGCCAGTAACTGAAAGGTTGCTGGATCGAATCCCTGAGCTGACAAGGTAAGAATCTGTCGTTCTGCCCCTGAACATGGCAGTTAACCCACTGTTCCCCGGTAGGCCGTCTTTGTAAATAAGAATTTGTTCTTAAATGACTTGCCTAGTTGAAAATCGCATTCATCGGCATAATTTCCCCATGTAACTGGGCTGCATAGCTACAATACTTGCAAAACACACCCCGTTAAGCTGTTATATGTACTGTTACTGAGAATTATGTGTAACACTACTTGACACCCAGCGTCATAACACGTTATGACACGGTCATAAGCATGTCATAATATTTCATAACAACTGAAATAATTGTCATAACCTGTTCTAATAGGGTCATAACACTGTCATGACAGTGTTGTGGCAGGACAACAACCTCTCCCTCAATGTGATCAAGACAAAGGAGATGATCATGGACTACAGTAAAAGGAGGGCCGAGCACACCCATTCACATCAACGGGGCTGTAGTGGAGCAGGTTGAGAGCTTCAAGTTCCTTGCTGTCTACATCACCAACAAACTATCATGGTCCAAACACACCAAGATAGTTGTGAAGAGGGCACAACAATGCCTATTCGCCCTCAGGAGACATGAGGCATGGGTCCTCAGATCTTCAAACAGTTCTACAGCTGCACCATCGAGAGCATCCTGACTGGTTGCATCACCACCTGGTATGGCAACTGCCCGGCATTCAACCGCAAGGCACTAAAGAGGGTAGTGCGTATGGCGGCCCAGTACATCACTGGGTCCCCATCCTGCCATCCAGGACCTCTGTACCAGGCGGTGTCAGAGGAAGGCCCTAAAAATATAAAATACTCCAGACACCCTAGTCATAGACTGTTCTCTCTGTTACAGAAAGTGATACTGGAGCGCCAAGTCTCGTTCCAAAAGGCTCCTTAACAGCTTCTATCCCCAAGCTATAAGACTGCTGAACAGTTAATCAAATATCTACCCAGAATATTTGCATTGACCCTCCTCTATTTTTACGCTGCTGCTACTCGCTGTTTATTATCTATGCATAGTCACTTTACCCCTACCTACATGTACCCTACATATTACCTCAATTACTTTGACTAACCTGTACCCCCGCACATTGACTTGGTACCAGTACCCCCTGTATATTTTTTACTTCTGTTTATTTAGTAAATATTTTCTTAACTCTTATTTTTCTTTAAACTGCAGTGTTGGTTAAGGCCTTGTAAGTACGCATGTCACAGTAAGGTCAACACCTGTTGTATTCGGCTTGTGACAAATGCACTTTGATTTGATGACCTATTTAGACCTGTTTTGACATATATTGCTTTATTTTATGGCTGGTTATGACACCTACATAAGAGTGTATAAACCACAAACCCTACCATGGTAGTTATTTTATGGCTGGTTATGACACCTAAATACAGAGTGTATAAACCTACAAAACCTCCATGGTAGTTATTTTATGGCTGGTTATGACGCCTAAATAGAGTGTATAAACCACAAACCCTACATGGTAGTTATTTTTGGCTGGTTATGAACCTAAATAAGAGTGTATAAACCACAAACCCTACCATGGTAGTTATTTTATGGCTGGTTATGACACCTAATAAGAGTGTATAAACCACAAACCCTACATGGTAGTTATTTATGGCTGGTTATGACACCTACATAAGAGTGTATAAACCACAAACCTACCATGGTAGTTATTTTATGGCTGGTTATGACACCTATATAAAGAGTGTATAAACAAAACCCTACCATGGTAGTTATTTTTGGCTGGTTATGACACTAAATAAGAGTGTATAAACAACAACCCTACCAGGTATTTTTTATGGCTGGTTATGACACCTAATAAAGTGTTATAAACCACAAACCCTACCATGGTAGTTATTTTATGGCTGGTTATGACGCCTAAATAAGAGTGTATAAACCACAAACCCTACCATGGTAGTTATTTATGGCTGGTTATGACGCCTAAATAAGAGTGTATAAACCACAACCCTACCATGGTAGTTATTTTATGGCTGGTTATGACGCCTAAATAAGAGTGTATAAACACAACCTACCATGGTAGTTATTTTATGGCTGGTTATGACGCCTAAATAAGAGTGTATAAACCCAAACCTACCATGGGTAGTTATTTTATTGCTGGTTATGACATCTACGAAAGTGTCAAAACCCACAAAACCTACCACCGTAGTCATTTTATGACTGGTTATTACACTTGCAAAAATGTAAAACCCCATAAAACATACCACATAAGGCAAAACATTACACCATAACCTACGTGTCAACAGTATGTTTATGTTACAGTAATAGTTTTTTTTTAAATTGACCATGTAGAATTATCACTGTAATTGCAAACATATTGATGTCAGACATGCACTTCCCACAATGCTCTGCTACAGATGACTGGGATGAAAGCAGAAGCAGATTTCAGGAGCAGGAAAAGGCACCCTTTATTTTTAAAATGTTATTTAACCTTTATTTAACTAGGCAAGTCAGTTAAGAACAAATTATTATTTACAACGAAGGCCTACCCCGGCCAAACCCTAACCCGGACGACGCTGGGCCATTTGTGCGCCACCCTATGGGACTCCCAATCACGGCCGGTTGTGATACAGCCTTGAATCGAACCAGGGTCTGTAATGCAGTGCCTTAGACTGCTGCGCCACTCGGGAGCCCCCAGTTAAGACTGATATAAGGGCATGTACGTGATAGGCCTATCTGGCATTATGATGGTCATAATGCTTCTTGACATTGTCATAAAGTGTATTTTCTTAGTCCAAGTAAAGTGGCACAGGGTCGTCATAATGCTTCATGACAGTGTCATAAAGTGTATTTTCTACAAGTTGATGAAAAAAAGCTTGACTGTAAAGAATTGATTACAACGACAAAGGATTTGTTTCTTTACAGTCTTTACAGTCATGCTTTTTTTATCTACCAACATAGACAGGGCTCTAACTTCTCTAGCTCCACAATGAAATAGGGTGCAGGCCAGGCAGCAGGTTGTTAGCCAGCCTGCCAGCTTAGTGGAGTCTGCCACTAGCATAGTCAGTGTAGTCAGCTCAGCTATCCCCATTGAGACCTTGTCTGTGCCTCGACCTAGGTTGGGCAAAACTAAACATGGCGGTGTTCGCCTTAGCAATCTCACTAGGATAAAGACCTCCTCCATTCCTGCCATTATTGAAAGAGATCGTGATACCTCACATCTCAAAATAGGGCTACTTAATGTTAGATCCCTCACTTCAAAGGCAGTTATAGTCAATGAACTAATCACTGATCATAATCTTGATGTGATTGGCCTGKCTGAAACATGGCTTAAGCCTGATGAATTTACTGTGTTAAATGAGGCCTCACCTCCTGGTTACACTAGTGACCATATCCCCCGTGCATCCCGCAAAGGCGGAGGTGTTGCTAACATTTACGATAGCAAATTTCAATTTACAAAAAAAAAAATGACGTTTTCGTCTTTTGAGCTTCAAGTCATGAAATCTATGCAGCCTACTCAATCACTTTTTATAGCTACTGTTTACAGGCCTCCTGGGCCAAATACAGCGTTCCTCACTGAGTTCCCTGAATTCCTATCGGACCTTGTAGTCATAGCAGATAATATTCTAATTTTTGGTGATTTTAATATTCACATGGAAAAGTCCACAGACCCACTCCAAAAGGCTTTCGGAGCCATCATCGACTCAGTGGGTTTTGTCCAACATGTCTCTGGACC